>NC_135816.1:88030984-88386590 GCF_964213995.1 Mustelus asterias | reverse complement strand
CCGATGAAGATCGTGCATCTGTCACATGCAGAATCATGGGCAGTCATAGAATCATACCGTGCAGGAGAGTCTCTTCGGCCTATTGAGTCTGCAACGACACAAGATAAATCTGACCTCCATATGTAATCCCACTTGACCAATAGCTTTGAAAGTTTAGACATGCTGGGCACTCATTTAGACACGTTTATAAACTATTTGAGACAACTCGCCCCCATCACTCTCCCAGGCACCGCAACCCAGACCTTAGCCACCTGCTAGGCAAAAAGGGTTATGCTTGCCACCCCGCCCCGCCGCCACCACCCCCCCCCCCCCACACTGCCCACTCACCCGCCCACCCCCAAAACCTCCTGCCCCTCATCTTGATCCTATGTCTCATCGTGATTGACCCTTCAACTAAGGGGAACTGCTGCCTCCTATCCAGTCGTTCATGTACCTCATAATTATGTACAGCTCAATCCGGTCGCCACATAGTCATCTCTGCTCGAACTAAAATAACTCAGGCCTATCCAAACTCTCTTCATAACTTAGAATTTCCATGCCAGGCAGCATCTTGTGAATCTGCACCCTCTCCAGTCCAATCACATCCTTCCTGTAATGTGATAATCAGAAATGCATGCAGTACTCTGTGGCCTCACCAAAGTTCTATGCAATTCCAACATGATCTTGCAGCGAGCCGAGACAGAAATGGCAGATCAGATGTTAAAGATCAGAATTGAAAATATTCAATGACTTTTCACTTGATTTTGTGATTTATTCGACTGAATTGAGGCAGATAAAGAGAACAACAGATTCCAGAGTGCAGAGGAACAAACTTGAGAGGGCACTCTGAGATTAGAAATGTAATTGCTGACTAGTCATGAAAGGTCTATTATTGAAGCGATACGAGATTTGTAGATGCAGCTCATGGTGTTGGAAGAAACATTTCCACTGCTGCTTAACACACCTTCCAATTCTAACGTGTTATTGTCCGTGATCAGAATTTTCCTGTCTTGCGCCTGGGGCTCTGGGTCCAAGTAAATCCCAGTGCTTCATATATTCCCTGAACAGGGAATTGAAAGAACTGTTGTGATATGATTTTCTCAAAGATTCGTGGTGGTGATGGCGGAGGGATGTGTGTGCTAATTCAAATGCTTGTGCAATCTCAATATCTTTGTGGAGATTCTGGAAGGTATAAATCAATGCACAGTGAACTTCAAATCAGACAAACCGTCTGCGGCAAAAAGGGACAGATCATTTGAACACAAAATGCATCGACCAATTCAATGGATCAGGAAAGTATTCTACATGGTCCTTGCCATATTTGGTGTTCCTGGTAAGTGTGTAAAGCTAATGGGATTGTTTAACTTTTCGGAGGAGCTGGCTTTTGCAATTAAACTGAGAAAAGTAATGTTACATTCGTTGAAATGGTCACAGTTTTGCAGACACTTATTTAATAATACTATTATGTTAATGACATTTACTGAATCATCTGTGCAGATGTATTGTGTTGTCCCATCTGAATCCAGTTCTGAAGTACTCAATATTATAACGGTGTTGGACTCATTAGAATGCTCTGTTCTGTTGAATAACCCCTCCAAGCAAGAAACTGTCTTGAGTGGAAGGTTTTATTGAGATTATCTGTCCATTTAGAATACTATTGAACATGGTCACAAAATGAGTACCTGGTATTATTTTTGCATCGTCAATTTTCCCCCACGAAAGGTTTTTTTTGTGATTTGAAGTCAAGGACTATACCCAAAACTTTAAGTGAGCTATAATTCAGCTTTTTATATAGGTTAATGGAACGTCTCTTGTTTTAGTGACCGTCACATAGAGATAATCCTATTTTGGTCACAATTGCACTGTCTCATTAAACTTCATTTATGCATCTGTAGCACCAGACAACAGTGGTCTGAGCTCGATCCAGTTCTCCCATCTGAGAAAATGTCTCCATAGCAGGAGAAGTGGACCATACCCGGAGAAGGATCTTCTAACGCAGAATGTGATCCAAGCCTAAGATGAGTTCCGATTAATGGAGTGATAGGAGACACGCATAGTTCTCCAAATGAACATTTGATTTTTGCTTTTTCGTGAAAACATTTTACATCATGATCTGTCCCTGGGGAAAGTCTGCAGCCCACTTTCATGTGACATGTGTTAAACCTGGAAGTGGACGTGTCAGAGGCAGGCAGATTTCATTGTTAAGATGCTCTTGCCAGTGATCTGATTCCAACCCACACATTTGTGATGCTATTTTCTTTTCTGATGAGTTTTGGAAAATATTGTTTTCTGTAATTCCCTTTCTCTCTCTTACAGTTAATTTAGTAGCAATTGTGATCCTGTCTCGTGGAAAGTGCGACCTCTCCATCTGCACAACTCGCTACCTGGTGGCCATGGCAGCGGCGGATCTCCTGGTCATTATCACTGAGGTTATACTGAACCGAATCAATGATTATTATTTCCCACTGAATTTCCTGAAAATCACCCCTGTGTGTAGTGTTCGCTATGTTATGCTACGTGCAGCCACAGACTGCTCTGTCTGGTTCACAGTCACTTTCACTTTTGATCGATTTGTCGCCATTTGTTGTCAGAAGTTAAAATCTAAATATTGCACCAAGAAAACAGCATCCGTGATTCTAGGAACAACTGGCACTTTACTGTGTTTAAAAAATATTCCCATCTACTTTCGATTTAAACCGAGAAGGATTATTGACAACGTACCATGGCGTTGTAGTAACAAGCCTAGTTATTTCAGGGATCCTAGATGGATTGGATTTAGATATTTTGAGAAAGTTTTAACACCATTGCTCCCATTCATTTTAATTTTGTTACTCAATGCTCTAACAGTTAGACACATTCTAGTAGCCAATAGAGTCCGTAAAGGACTGAGGGGTCAGAGCAATGGAAACAATCACAGTGACCCAGAGATGGAGAGCAGAAGGAAGTCTATCATTTTACTCTTCACCATATCGGGCAGTTTCATACTCCTCTGGTTTGTGTATGTTTTATATTTTTTTGACGTTAATGATCACTTAGATGATTATTCTTCTTACAACTTTGAAAAAGTCGCATACATGCTGCGGAATTTAAGTTGCTGCACAAACACACTGATTTACGTGGTGACTCAGTCCAAATTCAGAGAGCAGTTGAAGAACATAGCGAAATATCCATTTACATTTCTTGTCAAATCAATAAAGAACAGAGCCGAGTGCAGCTCGAATATCCCGTGCTAAGTGGCAAAAAACACAGGAGGACCAGAGGGCACGGGCCTGGAGCAGCAGGAAACATCTCAAATGTTTCAACGACGGCTCAGAGGGAGAGGGATCGGAACAAAATTAGCAGCAGGTGTCTTATACTGAGAAGAACAGTGAGTCAGGAGCAAGGACAGACATTCAGAGGACCAGACTGAAATGAGCAGAAGCAATTCGACACAAGAATGTGCCGTGGGACAAACGCAGACAAACTTTTGGATGACCTGCAGTAACTCTGGAGTCGGAGTCATGGAAAAAAAAGGCAGTGGGACAATGGTGAGAGATGGCATCGGGATCCCAGGAAGTAAATTAACAGGAGGAATCAGCGGATAGGAAAGCACTGCACAAGGGACAAGAGTTGGAATTCGGTGGAGCGGACATTAAGAAGCCAGAAGGATAGTCAGAGAAAAGGCCTGAAGGTTAGAAAGGGATGCAGCAGACACAGTCTCTCCTAGATCTCTGCTAAGTCGATTCCCAGCTCCTCACATCTTGGAAATAAAAAGAGTTAATTCAAAGGAAAAACGGTGCGATGTTGGAAAATACCTGTTGACAATGTATAATTTGTCAATCTAGTTAGTAACTAATAGCAACAATTTATTGAATCTGTGGCCATTTCGATTCTCCTGATACATCACTGGAATCTGCCTTTCTCTCTCTCACCATCTCCCGCCACCAACCGCCTCCCCTCCCCCGCCGCCCCCCCCCCCCCCCCCGACTCCAATCTCCTCCAACAATGTAGGCCTTTGATACGTGTCTTCGTGGTCACGTCTGGACAAGCCCAGCCAGGGGCACGTGTGGGCAGCAGAGACCTGCGGCGGAGTTTGCCAGCCAGGGTGCGGTAGTGGCGGAGGAAGAGCTCAGGGAAATCGAGGGAAGAAAAAGTGTGCTTATTTGGAGGAGACTATTGGGCTTAGTTGGTGAATGATCGCCAGTCCCACCCTCTCCCTGGAAAATGTTTCTGGTTTCCTCTGTTTTCCGATGTGAAGACAGCTGATGCTTGGCCCAGAATCGTATCGTCAGAATGCCATACTTTACATCTCAACAACACCGCCTGACTATCTCCCTCTTTCAGTGTATTCGCTGTGGTAACCCTCATCCATTCCATTGCTTCATCCAGACTCGATTATTCCAACACAATGCTGCCCAGTCTCTGGCTTCCACCCTCCATAACCTCGGCTGCGTCAAACTCTGAGTAAAATGCCACTGAATCCCATTTTACAAACATTCTCTTTACTCACAACGCTGTATATCTTTCTTTTATTGACACCTCGAATTAAATACGCTTATGTTTGCCATCAAAACCCACCAGGATCTCACTCCTCCATGTATCTTTAAACTTCCCCAGCCTGCAGCCCCACCCTATTTTTGCAACAAAGGGACATAGGTGTAGGAATGGGCTATTCAGCCCCTTGATCCCGCTCCACCATTCAATTAGATCGTGGCTGATCAGTGTTCTAACCCCATGTACCTGCCTTCGGCCCATATTCCTTGATGCACCTACACAATAAACATTTGTCGATCTCACACTTAAACTGAACAATTGAACGATTGTCCACTGCCGTTTGAGGAAGAGAGTTCCAAACCGCCACCATTCTCCGCGTGTAGAAAGATTTCTAACATCTCTCTTGAACGGCTTGCCCATAATTTGTAGATTATGGCCCCTGGATCTGGAGCCCTCAACAAGTGGAAACAGTTCATCCTTATGCATTCTGTCCTTCCTTGTAAATATTTTGTAGACTTTACCTCTCAACTTTCTGAATTTGAGAGAGTAAAGGCATAATTTTCCTAGTCTCTCCTCTTAACTTAACTCCTGAAGTCCAGGTATCATTCTTGATTTGAACACCCTCCAGAGTGGCACGATGGCACAGTGGTTGGTGCTGCTGCCGCGGGGCTCGCGGGACCCGGGTTCGGTTCCCTGCCTTCGTTGACTGTATGTGTGGAGTTTGAACGTTCTCCCCATGTCTGTGTTTGTTTCCTCAGGGTGCTGCGGTTTCCTCCCACTTTCCAATAGACGTGCTGGTAAGGTGCATTGACCATGCTAAATTCTCCTTCATTGTATCTAAACGGAGTGCGGTGTGACTGGAGCATTTTCACAGTAATTTCATTGCAGCGTTCATGTAAGCCTACTTGTGACACTAATAAATACATTTTTAAAAAATCTTTCCGAGGGTGTGGTGCCTCACCCTGCTCACAATATTATAAGTGGGGCCTAACACGAGTTTCCTTTTCACAACTGCAGCATGACATCTGCATCTCTAATCTCGAGTCCTTTAGATATGAAGACACGCGTTCTTTTGGCCTGCTTTACTACTATCTGCTCCTGTTGATGGTACTTTAATGAGCAAGGCACCTGAGCTCCCAAATCTCGTTGGACATTCACTGAATTTAACTTCGTCCCTTCTAAAATAATACCCTCATCTATACTTTTTCGATCCGAATTGGATAACCTCACACTGGTATGGATTGAAATCCATTTACCACAGCTTGGCACATTGACCTAATCTTTCAAAAATTTGTTGCAGTTTTATGATCTCCTCAACACTATCTACAATGCTGCCCAATTTTGTGTCGTCCACAAATTTGGATATTTGAGTTTCTATGCCATTATTGTTAATGCACATTGTAAATAATTGAGATCCCAAGATAGATCCGCCACTCGTCAAATCCTCCCAATTTGAGTACTTATACGTTACTACAATTCTCTGTTTTCTGTTGCTCAACCAATTTCCTGTCCATGTCAGCTTCAATTCCATCAGCGTCCACCTTAGCAAACAATCTTTTCTGCAATCTCCCCAAAATCTATAATCCACATTATAGCAGTAATCTGCTCCATACTGAACAATACTTCATAACCCTGTAACCCACTGCACTTCCTTCAACTCTTCCCATCTCTGCAAACTGCTTCAGCCCGACAATGCCCCCATCACTTTAAATTCCATCAGCCATTACGACGCTTCCTGTCCCTGCATCCACTTGAACAAGTAGCAAACTGCACATATGTTTATCCTGCTTTACTTCTTATAATCCGAGAGGATATTTGTTCACCTAACAATGTTCCCTCGTATTTTGCAGTTTTTTAACCACTCCACCAATGTAGCTTTGAGCTCTTTGACTGAATAACTCTGAAATTCTACTTGCAAGCCACTCAACCCCTCTCTTTCTGTCATGTATCAGACCCCTGAAAATCCGTCTCACGATCTCCATGGCTTGGCGGAAATAATTTGTTTGATAACACATCTGTGATGAGGATGGAATATTTGATGACATGAAAGGAATTAACTCAACCTTTTTTCTCTCCCCCTCCATTCTCTATCTCTCTCTTTGTCCCACGCTTTCCAATTCTACTTGTCTCAAGCCTTCTTCAGAAACCTCCCTCTGAAGTCCCTGGACGGTTCATACTCTCAACTTTGAAGCCATCTCACCTGTTTCCTCACTCACTTTCATCCACCTAACCCCTTCTCTTCCCCTCTCAGTACCCTCACCCTTCTCCCTCTCTGACACGATCGCTCTCTTATAGTCTGTGTCTTCGTCACAGCCCTCACTATCCTTCCACATCTCTCACGCTTTCTTGCATTCCCCACCCCTTTCCTATTTCCCCTCACTGTCACTTTCTCCAAAGCTCTCAATCTCTCGGCATCTCCGACCCCTATTAATTTCTCTCTCTCTCTTTCTTGCCATTCATTCCTACTCTTCCTCCCTCCTTCATTCCTTCTCCTCTCCACTTCTCTTTCACATCCCAAACCCATTCATTCTCTCTCCTGCTCCCTTTCTATCAACCCATTCCCACTCATATGTCCCAATGGCTAAAAAATACATTTCACAGAACTGCGCTTTATCTCTAAGGATCCTTTCAGCTCGTAACATATGAATGGTTCTCTATGAATAAGTAGGTTACTCGATACATATATCCTGTGCCATTTGAGCGTTGGATGGGACCCTGTAGCTTTACCCTGTATCCGTGATTTGACTTGTTCTGGAGTGCTTGAAGAGACAATGTTCAGGAGGCTTCACTCAGTAACTAATCCTGCTTTGCGCTTGTGATGGAAGTGTTTGATGGGGACTGTGCAACGGAGCCTTATTCCATATTTATTCCTCAGAAAACCCAATCTAATAATTCATAAAAAATAATTTCAGGGGTTATTCTTTGCGCTGTGATATATGTATTTATTACATTTCTCACGTTAAATTTATGAGATCGTCTAAACTGGAACAAAACGAACATGCAGAGTTCAGAAGGAAATAACTGGTTGTACTGGAGATAGGTTAAATACTTGCAGATTACAACTTGAATACTGTGTGCAGATGTGGTCATCTCATTACAAGAGGGGTGTCATTGTAATACAGAGGGAACAGAGGAGAGTTACGAATACGTTACCAGGAGTGGAATAATGCAATCAAGTGGAAAGATTAGATTAGCTGGGGTTGCTCTCCTTGAAACAATTGAGGAGGGATTTGGAGGAGGGTGGGGTGGATTTGATTAAGATGTTCAAGGTTATGATGGGCAAATATAGAGCGGCTAGTTGGAGCTATTTTCTGCACAAAAAGATCCGTGACTGAGTTAAGGTGGCATTGATTTAAAGTGATTGGTTGAAAGATTACAGAAGATTTGAGGACTTGTTTTCACAAATAAGGTGATAGAAGTTTAGAGCTCACGGTCTGAAAGGGTAGTAGAGACATCAGCCCTCAATGAATTAAAAAGATTTATGGATATACAACTGAAGTTCCATAACCACCAACACCACGGAACATGTTGTGGGAAATTCTGTTCACTTGAATAGCTCGCTTTTTGGCTGGAGCAGACAAGGTTAGCAAAGTGACCTATTTTTGCTCCACAATGTCGCTGCATTTTCTAAATTCTCAAACTATCTGAAATATTTCTGCACTGGAGGGTTGCTTTGGGTTGTATTAAAGTGCCTTTGGTGAGTGGGGAACTTTTAAGGCCGAATTTAATTTAATTTGATGGTTAATCTCTATATCTAGTCTTTACTCTAATTTTGAAATTAGCTGAAAGTTACTCTTTGGGTTGTTAGAAATGGAGTATACTTTAACTTTCTCCTCTCTGAGGCTGAACGTGCTGCACTCAGCAAAGGACTCAGCTTCATACCCTTACGTTCTCTACGAATTTTGGGCGTGACATGATGCTGAACTCTTCTGCCACTGCCTTCACCTCCATGCTCCCTTCTTTGATCAGGAGCCCTCCCTCGTTCAGCAGCTTCTTTCACCCACTTACAGCATTCTCCCTCCACCTGGACCCCTTATTCTGGCATGTCACTTGCTCTTGAACTTTTAATTGAGAACTGTTGGAGTGGCATCGTCCGGTTCAATTTCTCTGCTCATCACATCCACTCAAACCTGTCTCTTTCCGAACTTGCTGCACTTTGATCTCTCATGTCCAACCCTGGCATTTTAATGAAACCCACCGACAAAGGTCTGGCTTAATAACGTCTATCTAGCAGAGGCTGAGCACCAACTCTCGGACACTATCTCCTACCTCCCCTTAGACCATGACCTCCCCTTGGACTATGACCCCACCTCCGAATATTAAACCAATGTTTCCAGGGCTGTCACTGACCATATCTTCTCCGGAGATCTTTCCTCCAGTGTTTCCAGCCTCATAGTCTCCCAGACCTGGACGGATTGCATCTACCTCCTTTCCAAAATCCACAAACAGGACTATGCCAATAAGCCTGGCGTGCCACCCTGTTCCTGCCAAATTGAAATAAATTCATCCCATCTTGAATCCATTCTCTCTTTTCTTGTCCACTCCTTTCCCAACTAGATTCTTGTTTCCTCTGACACTACATCATTTTTTTATTTATTCGTGGGACATGGGCATCTCTGGCTGGTCAGTGTTTATTGCCCATCGCTAGTTGCCCGAGTGTAATTGAGAGTCAACCACATTGCTGTGTCTCTGGAGTCACATATAGGGCAGACTGGGTAAGGATGGCAGATTTCCTTCCGTAAAGGACATTAGATGAGCTTTTCCGATAAGCATCAATGGTTTCATGGTCATCAATAGATTCATAGTTCCAGATATTTTTATTGAATTCGAATTCCACGAGCTGCCGTGATGAGACACGAACCCGGGTCTCTCCGACATTAGCTGAGTTTCTGGATTAATAAACTAGCGATAATACCAATTGGCAATCAGATCCCTCTATCAACCACTTTCAGTTCTCTGGCCCAAACCGCCTCTTCCTTGCCATGGATGTCCAATTACTTTATACCTCCATTCCCGACCAGAATGGTCTAAGAGCGTTTTGCTTCTCCCTCGCAAAGATCCCTGAACAAGCCCTATCTACCATCTTTCTCCTCTGACGGGCTGAATTTTTTTTCTCTCTGAACAATTTCTCCTTCAACTCATCTCACTTCCTTCAAATGAGATTTGTGCTACAGGCACACACATGGGTCCCAGTTCTGCCTGCCTCTTTATGTGGTATGTCGAACATTCCCTGTTCCACTCCTCTTGTGGCCTCTTTCATCAGTACATCAATGACAATTTCGGTGCCGCTTCATGCTATTTTCTGGACCTGAAAAAATATCTTAATTTATCTTTCAATTTCCACACCTCTATCACCTTCAGGTGGCTCATCTCTGACAGTTCTCTCCTCTTCCGTGACATATTTGTCTCCATTTCTGTTCATGTGCAGCACACCAGTACTCATTGCAAGTTTACAAACCCCCACAACTCCCTTGGCTGCAGCTCGTCACAACCCACATTCTGTAAGAGCTCCTTCCCATTTTCTCAGTTCCTTCCCCTCCGAAGCATCTGTTCTGATGATGCCACTTTCCAAAATGGCGCTGTTGATATGTATTCCTTCTTTCTTAATAGTGGTTTCCCACCCATTCTGGTTAAGAGCATAAGAACATAAGAACTAGGCGCAGGAGTAAGCCATCTGGCCTCTCGAGCCTGCTCCACTATTCAATTAGATCATGGCTGATCTTATCGTGGACTCAGCTCCACTTACCCGCTGCTGACCATAACACTTAATTCCTTTACTTTTCAATAATGTATCTATCCTTGCCTGAAGAACATTCAATGAGTAGCCTCAACTGCTTCACTGGGCAGGGAATTCCACAGGTTCATAACCCTTTGTGTGAAGAAGTTGCTCCTCGACTCAGTCCTAATTCTGCTCCCCCTGAATTTGAGCCATGCCCCCTAGTTTCACCCGCCAGTGGAAACAACTTGCCTGCTTCTATCTTATCTATTCCCTTCATAATCTGATATGTTTCCACAAGATCTTCCCTCATTCTTCTGAATTTCAATGAGTTTAACCCCAGTATACTCAGTCTGTCCTCATAAGCCAACACTCTCAACTCCGGACTCAATCTAGTGCATCCCCTCCAGTGACAGTATATCCTTTCTCAAGTAAGGACATCAAAACTGTACACAGTACTCCAGGTGTGGCCTCAACAGCATCTTATACAGCTGCATCATAACCTCACTTTTTTGAAACTCCATCCCTCCAGCAATGAAGGACAAAAAACAATTTCCTTTCTTAATTACATGCTGCACCTGCAAACCAGCGTTTTGTGATTCATGCACGAGGACACTCAGGTTACTCTGCACAGCAGCTGTAATTTTTACCATTTAAATAATATCAATGTTGCTGTTATTCCTATCAAAATGGATGAATCACATTTACCGACTTTGTTTTCCATCTGCCAGACCCTTGCCCACTCACTTAGACGATATGTATCACTTTGAAGACTTTCAGCGTCTTCTGCACACTTTGCTCTGCCACTCATCTGTGTCATCTGCGAATTTTGACACACAAACCTGATCCCCAACTCCAAATCATCGATGTAAATCGTAAAGAATTGCGGTCCCAACACGGATCCCTGAGGCACACCACTAGTTACTGATCACCAACCAGAAAAACACCCAATTTTTCCCCACTCTTCACTTTCTGTTCGTTAACCAATCCTCTATCCATGCTAAGACATTACCCATAACACCATGGAACTTTATCTCATACAGAAGCCATTGTTGCAGCACCTTTTCAAATGCCTCCTGGAAATCCTGATACACCACATCCACAGGATCCCCATTGTCCACTGTGCATGCAATGTTCTCAAAGAATTCCACCAAATTAGTGAAACGTGAACTGCCCTTCATGGACCCATGCTGCGTCTTTCCAATGGGACAATGTATATGCAGATATCTCGCTATTTATTCCTCCATGATAGATTCAAGCATTTTCCCTACTACAGAAGCTAAGCTAACCAGCCTGTAGTTATCCGCCTTTTGTCTACTCCTTTTTTAAACAGTGGAGTCATGAATGCTATTTTCCACCCTGCACGGACTACCCCAGAATCCTGCGAATATTGGTAAATTACCACGAGTGCAATTTATATTTCCCTTGCAATCTCCTATCGTCCTCTGGGATGCATTCCATCAGGACCAGGAGACTTGTCTACCTTTAGCCCCATTAACTTGCCCAACATTCTCTCTTTCGTGATAATGATAGTTTCTGGGTCTTCACCTGCCCTAGCCTTCCTGCCATCAAATTCTGGCATGTTATTTCTGTCTTCCACTGTGACACTGAGATAAAATACCTGTTCAGTGCCTCAGCCATTTTCTCATTTCCGGTTATTACAACCCCCGTCTCATCCTCTAAAGGACCAATGTTTACTTTAGCTGCTCGTTTTCGTTTTATATATTTGTAGAAACATTTGCTATCTGTTTCCATATTCTGAGCTAGTTTACTCTCACAATCCACCTTACTTTTCTTTATAACTTTTTTCGTGGCTTTCTGTCAACCTTTCAAGATTTCCCAATCCTCTACTTCCCCACTAATCTTTGCCACTTTGTATGCATTTTCTTTCAATTTGATACTCTCCTTTATTTCCTCAGATATCCATGGCTGGTGATCTCTTTTTCTACAGTTCTTCCTTATCACTGTCATACACTTTTATTGAGCACTGTGAACGATCGCTGTTCCTCAATGGTCCCACCATAAAGTTTTTGCTCCCAGTCTACCTTCGCCAACACCTCCCTCAGCCCTTGGTGGTCTCCTTTGTTTAAGCACAAGACACATTGGAGCACATTGGATTTTACCTTCTCACGTTCCATCTGTGTTTTAACTTCATGTTATTGTTCATTCGTGGGACATGGCGTCGCTGGCTGGCCAGCATTTTTTGCCTGTATCCTTTTTTATTTATTCTTGTCATCAATTTTTGGCATGTTATTTGTGTTTTCCACTGTGAAGACCGACACAAAATACCTGTTCAATGCCTTAGCCATTTCCTCATTTTCAGTTATTACATCCCCCTTCTCGCCCTCTCAGGACCAATGTTTACTTTAGACATTCTTTTTTGTTTTATATATTTTTAGAAATGATCGCTATCTGTTTTTATATTCTGAACTATTTTGCTCTCATAATCCATCTTACTTTTCTTGATAGCTTTTTTCGTGGCTTTCTGTTGACCTTTAAAGAATTCCCAATCCCCTAGTTTCCGACTAATCTTTGACACTTTGGACCCTATTTTACCATTTTGATTCTAAGTGCTGAACCTGGGCGTGATTCAAATCCGACTTGTAAACACTATTCTGAGGCACCCCCATACACACACACAGCCTGAAAAAAAGTCGCAAATCCGAATCGCACTGTGGGTGGGGCTTATCACGCCTGAAGCCCTGCTGCTCCGATCGGAGCCTTTAACAGCGCTTGTGCAGTAAAAAAAGAAAAACGGTCCACTGCCACATCGCTCCTGGGCCGCAAAAAGCGTCCCGGGAGCAATGGCTCCCACAGATATTGCCCCACCCCCACAACATAACTGTCCCCCTTACCCACCCACCCACCCACCCCGCTACCCAGGCCTCACTTCGCCCCCCACCAATCACCCGCAGAGTGGCAGCAGACCGCCTGCCCCTGCCTCCGCACCCGCCCTCCCGCACCAGAGATTCACCTGAACCACCTCCTCCCCCCACGACCAGAGAACGATCTGGCCTCCCCCCCCCCCACCCTCCCACCAGAGAAAGATCTGGCGTCCCTCCTCCCACAGCCCCCCCCCCCCCCCACCAGAGATATACCTGAACTGCTTCCTTCCCCCATCCAGAGAAACATCAGGGCCACCTCCCTCCTCCCCCCCCCTCCCCTCCAGAGAGCGATCTGACTCGCCTCCCTCTCCGACCACAACACCGATCTAAGTTAGAGGGCCGCTGAAAGCTCTGAACCTACCCCTTCAGAAGCTGGAGTTACCTAAAAAGACTTTCACCGAACATATCACGTTTGCGCTGATGGGCGAAAGCGACAGTAAAGGGGGAAATGCACGTAGGTTTGGGTGTCTAGCTCGTTTCGAGCGCCATTCCGATCGCATCAATTTTTGGGCCTTGGTGAAGGGGGAATTGGTGCAGACGCAAGCAGGGTTCACACTCTTCGCCTTACGCCCGACTTTACTACATTTCGTGCCCGAAAACCGGCGCAACACAATGGTAAAATCCCGCCCTTTGGATACATTTTCTTTCAATTTGATAACCTCCTTTATTTCCTTAATTATCCATGGCTGATTATCTCTTTTTCTACAGTCCTTCCTTATCACTGATATACACTTTTGCTGAGCACTGTGAAAAGTCCTCCAGTTTCCTCAATTTTCCCATCATAATGCTTTTGTTCCCAAGTCCAACGTCGCCTTCTCCTCCCTTATCCCATTGTAGTCTCCTTTATTCAAGCACAAAACACTGGTACTGGATTTTACATTCTCACGCTGCATATTTATTTTAACTTCAACAATACTGTGATCTCTTCGTCTGAGAGGATCCCTAACTGTAAGATCATTAATCATGTCTGCCTCATTACACAGGACCAGATCTAGGATAGCTTGCTGCCTTGTAGTTTCCATTACATACTGTTCACTGAAGCTATCGTGGATACATTCTATGAACTCCTCCTCAAGGCTGCTTTGACCGACCTGATTTGACCAATTGACACGTAGATTCAGATTCCCCCATAATAATTGCTGTACCAGTTTTACATGCTTCAGTTATGTCTTTGTTTATTTCTCACCCACCGTAATGCTACTATTTTGGTGGCCTAAAGACTAAGCCTATCAGTGACCTTTTCTCCTTAATATTTCTAATTGCCACCCAAATGGATTGAACCTTTTTTTCCATGGAACCGATATCATCTCTCACTACCACTCCGATGTCATCCTTAAATATCAGAGCTACACTACCTCCCTTACTACCCTGTCTGTCCCTCCAAACAGTCTGATACCCCTGGATATTTAACTCCCAGTCGTACCCACCCAGCAACCATGTCTCTGACATGGCCACCAAATCATACTCATTCACAATGATTTGTGCTGTCAATTCATTTTCCTTGTTTCAAATGCGACAAACATTCAGATAAAGTGCCCTTGTACTAGTTTTTGTACCTTCTTTTTGAATTCTAATCCTTGCATTCAGAACATCTCCTGAGTTCTCCTTCCTTTTAGCTTTTCTCCTGCTTTTTGACGTAATTGGAACATTCTACCGACATACTAACCTGCTGCTTTGCTTTGTATTAACCGTGATATTTCCGGTAGTTTTGCGCTTGCCTTCCCCCAAACGTGTTAATTTAAAGTCCTTGTGACCAACCTGTTTATATTTTTCGCTATAACACTGGTCCCAGATCGGTACAGTTGGGACTGTCCCAATGGTTTAGATCCCTCCCGTTCCAATACTGATGTCAATGCCCCGTGAAATTGAACCACTCTTTCCAGCACCATTCCTTTATCCACGTGTTAATTTCCGTAATTCACTGAACCCTATGTCAATTTGCATGTGGCTCGGGTAGTAATCCTGAGGTTAGAATCCTTGAGAACCTGTTCGTTAGTTTAATTCCTCGTGTTTGATAGTACTGAAACGGGTCCACTTTCCGAGTCTTGCCTAAGTTGTTTGTCCCAACGTGGACCACAACAACTGGATGCTCCCCATCCGACTCCAATATCCTTTCAAGCCGCTTGTTAGGGCTTTCAACCATCTCAGACCCATCCCTCACGCCACTGCTCTCACTCCCTCTCCTCCATGCCAGAGCCATGTTGAAGTCCCGCTGGTCTTTACTTGTTACCCCACCAGCCTCTGCATTCAAAGGATCATCCTCTCCCATTTTGACCAACTCCAGTAAGATGCTGGAAACTGGGACAACTCCAGCATGATGCCACCACTCATCACATCTTCTCCTCACTTCCCCCTCAGCATTCTGCCCGTTCTCTCCTGGTCCACCCCTCATTGCACCCAACATCTCGTCAACAGCCAATGACACCTTTCCATGCAACTGTAGAAGGTGCAAGTGCTCCCCCTTTTCCTCCTGCCTGTTCACCATCCCAGGGCCCAAACACGTTTTTCAGGTGAAGCAGCACTTCTGATGCACCTCCTTCAATGTGGTCTGTTGCATTCGCTGCCCATAACATCGTCTAACCTACATCACCCGGACCGAACGCAGACTGGGTGATCACTTTGCAGGACACCATCAGTCCGTCCACAAGCAGGACCCTGACCTTCCTGTCACATGCCATTTGATCACACCACCTTGCTCTCCTGTCCACATGCCCATCCTCGGTCTTTTGCAATGTCCCAGTGGGAAGCGCGATGTAAACTGGAGGAACAGCGACTCATCTTCCCATTGGAAGATTGAACTTTGTGTTCAGCAACTCCAGAGCATGAACTCTCCCCTCCACCTCCACTGCATCTCCATTTATTTCGCTTAACTTCTACTTTTCATCTGATTCATCCATTTTTATTATTTAATGTTCATATTGAGATTTTTCTATTTCTAAAATCTCGCTTTCCATCTTCCTTCATGCCCCTGCCCACTGGGGCTCTTCTGCTGCATTTCGACACTCTGTACCTCTATTCTGCCATTTGCACATTCTGATCTCTTATTGCACGGTCTCAGCTCCATTCCTACAATTATCATCACCATGCAAGGCTTCTCGAAATAGTGAGAGGGCATGGGATCCAAGGGGCTGCTGCCCTTTGGATCCAGAAATGGCTTTCCCAAAGGAAGCAGAGAGTGTGTATAGATGGGTCTTTTTCTAATTGGAGGTCGGTCACCAGTGGTGTGCCCCAGGGATCTGTTCTGGGACCCTTGCTGTTTGTCATTTTCATAATGACCTGGATGAGGAAGTGGAGGGATGGGTTGGTAAATTTGCCGACGACACGAAGGTTGGTGGGGTTGTGGATAGTCTGGAGGGATGTCAGATGTTACAGAGGGACAGATATAGGATGCAAGACTGGGCGGAGAAGTGGCAGATGGACTTCAACCCAGATAAATGCGTAGTGGTCCATTTTGGCAGGTCGAATGGGATGAAGGAGTACAATATAAAGGGAAAGACTCTTAGTACGGCAGTGGATCAGAAGGACCTTTGGGTCCGGGCCCATAGGACTCTAAAATCGGCCCCGCAGGTGGAGGAGGTGGTTAAGAAGGCGTATGGGTGCTGGCCTTTATCAATTGAGGGATTGAGTTTAGGAGTCCGGGGATAATGATGCAGCTATATAAGACCGTCGTCAGACCCCACTTGGAGTACTGTGCTCAGTTCTGATCGCCTCATTACAGGAAGGATGTGGAAAAGATTGAAAGGGTGCAGAGGAGATTTACAAGGATGTTGCCTGAATTGAGTGGCATGCCTTATGAGGATAGGCTGAGGGAGCTCGGTCATTTCTCCTTGGAGAGACGTAGGATGAGAGGAGACCTAATAGAGATCATAAGATCTTGAGAGGCATAGGTCGGGTGGACTCTCAGAGGCTTTTTCCCAGGGTGGAAATCGTTGCTACGAGAGGACACAGGTTTAAGGTGCTGGGGTGTAGGTACAGGGGAAACGTTAGGGGGATTTTTTTCACACAGAGGGTGGTGGGCGAGTGGAATCGGCTGCCGTCAGTGGTGGTGGAGGCAAACTCAATAGGGTATTTTAAGAGAATCCTAGATGAGTGCATGGGACTTAATAGGATGGACGGTTATAGGCATGCCGAAAAGGTAGGGATTTGTTCGGTACAACTTGAGGGGCCGAAGGGCCTGCTTTGTGCTGTAGTTTTCTATGTTTCTATGTTTTTATTTACATTCTTTTTGTCTTTTTGTAGAAGCTATTCCTATCAATTATACCCCCCACACCCCCACACCCTCCTCTCACCCCCATAGTGTGAATCTTTCCCGACTTTCTTTGTCTTAAGCTCTGAAAAAGGATCATCTTGACTCGTAACGTTGGCTCGATTATCCGCCCACAGATGGTGTCAGAGCTGCTGAAAATTTTCAGCACTTCCTTTTTCGTTTCAGATTCCAGCATTGGCGGTATATTTTAATATATTATTATCTGATACATACTCTGTTTAGAGCATCAGATAGTTAATCAGACAATCGAACTGGTTTCCCGAAGTATGAATCGGGTGGGGCTGGGAAACGAGGAGGCCATTTTTAGTTATGTTTTCTGCACTGGTGTGCCACACTGATTTCGAGAAAGAGCTCGTTTTCTTGTATTTTTTCGACCTTTCATCAGCATCCGGTATCTGCCTCCTAATTTGCTATTGGAGGAGTCCATGCAGCAGCAGTAACTCGACAAAAGAGAGTGAGAGACGGAATACATTCGAGAAAGAGAGTCCCTGGAGATTAAAGGTAAAATCTGAAAGTGACGCCATGGGACAGCTCATTAGTTGCTAAGGATAGACCTTTTAATACAGAGTAGAGAGCAGAATATTAAACCTCAGGTGGGTATTTATTTTTTCCCATGCTGTCGTAAGCAATTTGTATTAAGTTTAAGCTATGTCAGTGACACTCAGACAAGTGTAATGTGCATTACGCAGAATGTGGAATGTCATGTGGAGTAGGTAGAGGATTGCGAGTACGTCGCTTGCTCATCTGGTAGCAAGCAATGGCCAAATGAGCTGTAACGACACTATGAATCGATTTGTTATTTACTTTTCTAATTCCATATTGATTCTCATGAACTATATTACGGCTTTCCAGCTGTCCTATTAACACAACGCGAACAAAAGCTGTCATCATTGTTCCTCGCAGTGATGTTAAATGAACTGGTCCCTGGTTTCCCCTTTCATTTCTTCTTCCCTGCATAAATAACGGGGCAATAGTTGTTATTGTCCTTTCCTGATTTACTGTGCAATCATCAAATTAATTCTGAAAGATCAAGTGGAATTCATCCATTATTTTGCAGCAAACTCTAACAGAAATCCTACTATGTAGGTTGCCATGTCTGGAGTTTTGCTCTTCTTTAGTTTTGTGAATGTTTGCCACACTGTTTCCACGATTTCCAACTTCCAAAGCTGATTTCTGCATGTTTCCTATTTCCACCAAACACTTGGTTTCATGTTGCTCTCGATGTTTGAGACACATTTCCTGGTTGCAATTCAGACTTCCCTGTGTACCGGGTGAACCTTCAGACTTAGTTTTTTTTAAAATTTAGAGACCTTATACAAACCTTTACACACTGTTTATGTCACTAGCTTGTGGTGACATAAACTATATTATCTTTCCTCTGTCCTTGTCAGCTTTAGGTCCTCTTTTTCCGAACTCTAAAATTCTGGAAGTTTCATTCTATTCAGTTTCGCATCATTTTCGCACGTTAAACGATTCTTGTTATTCATAGTTGCGCTATTCTCTTCAGTGTTGCTGTTGTGAGTTTTTTTATCACGAAAATTATTACCCAAGTGACGGCGCTGTTGGCTCAGAGTTTGTCCCTCCATTTAAAAAACATTTCAATCCAGACCTTGATACAATGGTTGTACACGGTTTAGACCAGAATGAACTGAGCATTTGTGCACACTCTCAGTCGCTCACTCACTTGACGATCTCCCACACAAACGCTTCAAACGCTCCCTCACACACAGAACCCTCTCAATCCCTCTCTCTCTCACTCTCTCACTCACATACATACTCTGACACGCTCACACAGACTCCTCAACCTCATGCTCACTATTCCCTTCATCTCCCTTACGCATGCACTCGTCTCAATCTCTGCCGCTCACTCACAACCAGGGCCCTGTATAATTGCATCAAGACATTACTGCTCGGCGACTTGAATCCTCTTCATATGAAGTTCAACATTCCATTTGCCTTCTTTACATCCTGCTGCACTTGCGTAATTATGTAAAACGATTGGTGTACAAGGACACACAGTTCTTGTTGTACGTTTCCCTGTCTCAATTTATAGTCAATCAGCTAATAATCTGACTTCCTCTTTTTGGTACGAAATTGGAGAAACTCACAATTATCCACATTATATTGCATATTCCATGCACTTGCCCAATCACTCAGCTTGCCCAAACCACAGCGAATCATCCCTGCATCCTTCTCACAGCTCATCCTCGCATCCAGCTTTGCAATCTGCACATTGTGAGATAATACATTTAGTTCCTTCATCTAATTTATTTATATTGTGAATACCTGGGATCAGTCAGACTCAGAGGCCAATTCGAACCAAAAACGAAACGTTTTACCCAAAGAGCAAATAGCCCCTTGTTATCAATTTTCAGGGATGCTGCCGACTTAAGTCTTATTTGGTGAAATTTTAGTTTTGTATCTTTTTTCATTGAATAATTGTTCTGAAGCTCGATCAGTAATATTAGAACAGAAAGGGACAGCATGGTGATGGATCCACCTCCCTCCAGGGATGGAGTGAAACATCCAAAATAAGAATGGATAGATTATTCAACTACCGATCACAACTGGGATTCAGGGGGAATGATTTATACCCAAGAAATGGAGAATGAATAATATGGGTAAGAACATGATTGTATTTCAAAGAGACTCCAATCTATTCCACTTCGGTGTTTGAATTCCTGGCTTCAGCGTTTCTTCGAATTTTGGAGGTGGTTATGTCGTGATATTTTCATTGGACGAGTAACCCAGAGACCCAGGGGTAATGCTCTGGGGACCCAGGTTCAAATCCCACCAGGGCGGATGGTGAAATTTGAATTCAATAGCAATCTGCAATTAAAAGTCTGACGATTACCATTCAACCATTGTGATTGTTGTAAACCCAATCTGTTTCACTCACGTCCATTAAGAAATGTACCATTCTTCCTAGTCTGGCCGATAACACTCATGCTTCACTGCAATGGTTGACTCTGAACTGCCGTATGAAATAACACAACAAACACTCAATTCATACACTGTCAGGAATGGACAATAAAGGCCCAGCTAGTGTGAAACATATTTCTGAACAATTTTTTTTAATGAAAATTGTGAGATCTCACTTTACAATCACATTGCTGCCAGTCCCACTGAGAATCTGATGAAGATTTACTGGCCTGTTCTTCATGCACACGTAGGTTGGGCAATGTCAGTATTTCTCAAGTCTACTTTGTTGATCCATGATTAAAATGTCTGTGCAGGTTTCATATGTTTCTCTCTACTTCGTGAGGGGCAGCCCTGGGAATCAAGAGATGGAGGTACAGCAACACGAGGCCCCATACCTTTCTCCTCCGAATTAAACTCTGGAAGTAAGTATGCTGCAGATATTGGAAAATAATGTAATGGATCACCTTCACGTTTAACGATTCCTCCGCATGCTTATATGCGATACAAACCCCAGTCCCTGCCCACAGTAACTGGGAGGGGCGTGTTCAAGGGTTAGGGGGGATAATTTAGAGTGGACTAATTATTCTCATTAAGGAGTAAACGAACAAAGAATTTGACCACAGAGGCAATGGAACTTCTGGCTGATGTCATCACGGGTAAACCTATAAAATTAGACATAGCACAGTGAACAAGAAAGCCATTGGAGACATTAGAGTTGCGGTGCGTGGACTCGAGGATGAAACATTGCAGGATATTCTCTCTCTCTAACTGCAGAGGTAAAACTCCAGGTGATGGAATTAAAACCCATCTGTAAAATAGAACTTTGACTTTGGAGGATAATGGCGTCTACCGTTGAATGAGTTCATCAGCTTTTTCACTGGCATGGTAATAGTAGCTGCAGAGATTGAAACTGGGGCTATGGAGAGATGGCTACAATTCGGGAAGACAAGACAAAACATTTAAGGATTTTGGAGAGGGATAGGAGGATGTAGTCGGGGTGGTAGTTCACAGAGTGGGACAGTGGATGGAGTCGGGGTGGTAGTTTACAAGGGGGATAGGACGATAGAGCTGGGGTGGTAGTTTCCAGAGAGGGATGGGAGGATAGAGCTTGGGTGGTGGTTTAGGGCTGGATTGGAGAATATAACAGGGGTGGTAGATTACAGAGAGGGATAACGGGATAGAGCTGGGGTATTAATGTGCAGAGAAGGATAGGAGATGGAGCATTGGCGACATTTTACAAAGAGGGGGGCCAAGCTAAATTTGCTCGGAGATGGATAGTGACGGCAACATTGAAAGTGAGGGGTGATAGAATATACCTCTAACATGGGGAAACGGAAGAGTCAGTGAGGAGATAGCGTTGTGAGAAAGCGAGCTGCGTATCGTAGGCAATGTGAACTCGGAGAATAAACACAGAAAATATAGAATATGGGCGTATAAAGTAATGAAAATGGAAGAAAAGTGAATTTAGGGAAGATAATAATTGTTTAATTACAACGAAACAAAGGTAGTTATGGGGAAATACAATAAATGTAAAACAATAACGAGCGGTCTATTACATTTTGAGGAATACGGCAATATTTTACTGGTAGTGACAGAGGAATCTTTTAATTGAAATGTGAAAGGGGAAATTAAGGGAACGCATAAGTTGTTTATTTCCTGCTCCAATTTTTTAATAACCCGCAGTAAACACCAATTAGAATTGATACAGAATGTTTGTTGATTTTACACGTTCTACGGACTTAAAAGTAAATGTTCCTGCCTTGCTCGACAGAATTGCAGCGATGCTGCCACCTTGCTACCATTTAAATTACCCCAGTGCAGAAAAACATTCCTGTCACCGGCAACACGGGGTCAATTACTGAGATGAGGTCCCTTTGCAGATGGGCATGCTGGAGGGCCACAGACATGTATCATCCACCAGAACGTCTGATTAGTGCTTTGGCTTTCAGCGAGGACTGGGGGATGGGGGGGTGGAAAGGATTATAATTCCTTCCAACATTAAACACTGAGTAACCCCTGTGTTCCAGTGCAGTAAAATACACTTCTTCAGATAATTCGAATGAGCATCCAGAAAAAATACTGGAATGTCAAACATATGAAAGTTTGCGCTGATTTTTTTCTGTCGCAGGGCCACTTGTGGAAAACCACACTCGGAGTGTGTGCGTGTGTGTGGTGGGGGTGCAGGGGTTGGGGGGGCGGGGGGGGGGCGTCGTTAGATTTCCTGTAATGAGTGTCCCTGCCTGCTCTGTTGCACTACCTACTGAAGTTTCCACCTGGGGATTTCTCTTGTGGAATTCGAAATAAAAGTAGAGCTTCCCTATAAATCTCCAGCTTTCTTGTCTTGAATGTTCCATTTATTACAGGGTGAACATACCAAAATTCTCGAGTTCTTCTTTCCGGATTGTGGAGGACATCTCTCACCCCCATTTCATGTTTCCTTTCTAGGTGCGATACATGGCGCCCTACTGATCTTTGCAGTGGTTTTGGGGGGCGGTTTCTAAATTGTCGTTCTGAGCTGCAAAGCCTATTGATAAATAGAAACACAGAAAATAGAAGTCGGTGGAGGCCATTCGGTCCTTCGAGCCCGCTCCGCCATTCATTGTGATCATAGCTGACAATCCAACGCAATAGTCTGTTCCTGCTTTCCCCCCATATACTTTGATCCCTTTAGCCCGAAGAACCAAACCTAACTCCTTCCTGAAAGCTGTTTGGCCCCTGCTTTCTGTGGTAGCGAATCGCACAGGATTGGGTGACGTTTCTCTTCATTTCAATCTTAAAAGATTCACCACGTATCGTTAGAATGGGACCCCCGGTTCTGGACACTACCACCATCGGGGACAACCTTCAGGTATCGAACTTGTTTAGTCCTGTTAGAATTTTATAGGTTTCTTTGATATCCCTCCTCATTCTTGTAAATTTCAGCGCGTATAATCCGTCTGAATCTCTCCTCTTTAACCAGGAATCAGTCTAGTAAATATTTGCTGCCGTTCATCTTTGGCAAGAAGTTCCTTCCTCATATAAAAAGAACACACCTGCACATAATATTCCGAGTGTGGTCTCACCAAGGGTAAATTGAGCAAGGCATTTCTGATCCTGTATTCGAATCCATCTGCTATGAAGGTCAATATACCAGTTGTTTCTTTACTGCCTGCTGCATTTGTATGCTTACTTTCAGTGATCAAAAGTAAGGTCTCGTTGCGCATTCAATTTATAGTCATTCATGTAACAATGTGCTCTCCAAATTTTACTACCAGAGTGGATAACCTCACAATTATGCACACTCTATTGCATCTTCCACACCTCTGCCCACTCACTCACCTTGTCCAAATCGCATTGAAACACCTCTGCATCCTCCTCTAGCTGTGAGCCACCTGTAAATTTGGAGATGTTGCATTCAATTCCCTCGTCGACATCATTCACACGTATTGTGAATAGCTGGAGTCCTATCACTGATCCTTGTAGTACCCCACGAGTCACTTCCGCACATTCACAAAAATACCCATTCATTCCTACTCTTTGTTTCCTGTCTGCCAATCTGTTTTCTATCCATCTCCATGCATTACCCCAATTCAATGTGCTTCAAATTTACACGCTAATCCCTTACATGGAACTTTGTCGAAGGCTTCTGAAAGATCATATAAACTATATCTTCTGGCTTCGCCTAAAACAACACTACTCTTATATACTCGACAAATTCCAGTAGATTTATCATGCATGATTTCTCTTTCATGAATCTGTGCTGACTGTCAAAGCCTGTCACACTTCTCAGCGTGTTCTGCTCTTTAATCTTTTGTAATGGACTCCATCATTTTCCCCATACCAACACAACAGGTTGACTCGTCTATTATTCTTTGTGTTCCCTTTTCCACCTTGTTTAAATAGTGCTACCCTACATTTACTATCCTACAATTAGCAGGAAGTTTTCCAGAATCTGTAGAATGTTGTAAGATGACCACCAGTGCATCCATTATTTCTAGGGCCACTTCGTTATGTCGTCTAAGATACTGATTATCAGGCCCTGGACATTTATCAGCCTTATTTCCCCTCAATTTCCCCAAGACCATTTATGCACCTGTACTGACTTCCTTCAGTCCCCCACTCTCCCCGACCCCCACCCCCTCCCCTCCCCCTCCCTCCACACTCACTAAACGCTGTGTTCCACAACATTTCTGGTATATGAGTTGTGACCTCCTTTATGAAGATAGAAACAAAGTATGTATTCAGTTGGTCAGGCGTTTCTATGTTCCCCCATTATTCCTTGCCTTGTTCCTGACTGTAAACGGATTTATATTTGCCTTCATCAATCTTCTTCTGTCCGCATACATACAGAAGCTTTTACAGTCAGTTGTCATGTTCCCTACCATCTTACTTTCGTGCTTTGTTTTCCCAATCTTAATTAATTATTTTGTAATCCTTTGCTGAATTCAACACTACTCCCAATCCTCAGATCTGCGTTATTTCTTCCCAAATTTTGTGCTTCTTTCTTGGATCTAATACTACCTGTAATTTTCCTTGTCAGTTACTTTTTGGCCAACTTTCGGATCTTATCTTTGCGCCAGATAGGAATGAACAATTGTTGCAGTTCACGCATGCGTTTTTTGAATGTTTGCCATTACCTATCCAGCGTCAGCCCTGACGTAACGTCTCCCAATCCATCAGTACATAATGTGGCTTATAACTTTGCCGTTTCTCGTTATAAATTCAGCACCCTGATCTCAAAATGAACGAGATCGCTTCATATTGATGAAGAATTCTGTCGTATTATGGTCGCTCATACCCAAGGACCCTCGCATAATTAGATTGCCATTCATTCGTTCACATTACATGACATCCAGCATAGGTTGATCTGTCCTCGGGTTAGTTCCTCAACTTATACGTCCGGAAAACCATCCGTACGCACTCCAGGAATTCTTAGGTTGAAGGATAAGCAGTTTTTAACTACTTCCAGCAAGATCAATTCACACAATCCCTCGCAGATGCGTTACATTTTTAAAACGCAGACCGAGCAGAACGTAATTTTCTTCAGACGTGCGAACTCTATGTCGGCCTGCACGCGTTTCTTCCACGTGTTTCATAATTTCTGGTGATATGCCTCCGGGACAATTTCATCAGCAGCACGGATGGCCTTGGTCTGTTTATAATTAGTGTACATGTCATGAGTTAACATTGAATATACCTCTTGTGGCCTTCGCCACAGCTGTGGAGAATTATCTATATTTAATGGTCATTTTAGCTGTCCTATCAGGTTTCAAAATGTCGTGTAAAGCATTCCTTATTATTCTCTTCAATGTTCAGAACGGACCATCTGTCCTTAAAGGCTTGAGCCCTTGGTTCTGGGATAGAAAGCTTCGGGAAGTTACCATGTAGAGATACATTTCCACCAGCACCTTCCACTTGTCTAATCTCTATCCCTCTGAGCTGATCAAAAAATTCCTCATTTTCGGATATCCAATTTTTAACTCTGTATTTCTATCTCTATTCTCCCTCCCGGTCTTCCGTGTCCCTCTCCTGAAACTTTAGCTGCGTTGATCTTTTACATCTTGAAGTTGGCTGGAGGAAGTGATCCAGTATCATGATATCCTCCTCGTCTACCTGTTCTGGTTGATAAGTGGAATCAAATTGCTTTCCCTGTTGCTGAAGTGACTCACTTCTATTCACCATCTACGTGCTTTAATTGTACTTCCACGCTTATAGTATTCAATTCCTCAGTGCTTCGCGATTCTGCCGTTTCGCTATTTAATTCTTCTTGCTTAATCCATATTTCTGCACCAAAATTTACCGTTTAGTCGTGCCTTGGAAAGAAAATGTGCTGTGAAATTTATTTCTGATGTAATGGTTACTGCAGCCATTGACATTTCCATTTGGATTCCAGTTAATTCGTTTTGCATTAGGATTTTCCATTTTCTTAAATTTGGACTTGCCAATGTCTCGGTCAGATTTTGACTTATTTGGAATGCATCGATCCCTATCCAGCCTCCAATTTGTCTAACGGACCAGAAAGAGATACAAACTGAAATTCTTCGCCGTTTCAATGACAGTCTGCAAGCAGACGTGGTTTAAATGTTAAATGCATTGAGCCACGAAAACCTCAGTTTGCCAGATTCAAGGAACTCGCAGGAAACGCTCGCTCTGATTAAATCAGAATATCATGATCTCTGACGGAGGGTCATCTGGACTCGAAACTTTGGCTCTATTCCCTCTCCACAGAAACTGTCAGAACAGCTGAGATTTTCCAGCATTTTCTGTTTTTGAAATCATCATATTTGTTTATTCAGCCACTCGAACCGAGAAGACATGCTTGTGACTTCACAGACCAGCAGAAGAAGATAGAAAAAAAAGGGGATCCACCAAATAAGTTACGAGTTTATTTTTTTTCATTGTCGCAAGTGGGCTTACAAAAACACTGCAGTAATGTTACCATGAAGTTTTCCGAGCCGGGGATCGAACCCAGTCGCTGGCGCTGTGAGGCAAAAATACCCCACGGAAATTAATATTATTCAACATGAGATCCACAGTTCGGAAAGTCAAAATTTAGATGGAGTTTGCTTCATGGAAGCAAACTCCATCCGTCCCGAGTCGGGGAAAACAGCACAATGGTCCATTAAAGTGTATGAGGATGCCGTATGATCATGTGCCTGCACAGAGACTGCTTGGTATTTGATGGTCAGAGACGTTAGAAGTTGCCTGTTAGGAGTTGAGAGATGATGGCCGGTAGCTTGTTCTGTCAGAGCACTTTCCATGTGGTGTTAGATCTTCAAACTTATTTTTCTCATTTCTCAACTGAATATAAAGATTTCAAAATGGTCCCTCAATTCATTTGACTTCATGCCTTCCTAAGGACTTCAAAAGGGAGCTTTACCTGGTGTATAGGTTTGGCCTTTCTATTGCGGCTTATGATGTCCCAGTCATCTGCTATTGAAAGAGTCACCGTTCGTATTGATGATTTTCTTTCAGGGAGTCATTGTCAGGTTAGATCCAATGATTCTGCTGGAGGGATAAGCTTATAAAGATACAAATACAGTCCATTTCTCCCTCAATGACCCACTTTTGAAATGGAGCTGGGTAGTCCCAGGTATAAGATGCAGATATTAAGGTCTCTTCTGCAACAACGAGTTTGAAGCTCTGGAATTTCTCTTTTTCGGTGATTATACTGTCCTTTGAAAGGGGTATGAGATTTCTCAAAGCTCTGAGGCAGTTTCGAAGGATGGCCTCTAAAATCGACTTATTGGGAGTGTGGTAAGATAGTTGAGAGTGGTCGTCAGGTCAGGAAAGAATACAATTGTGAATGGAGAGTAGTCCAGGAGATGAGAGGAGTAATCCTGTCTGTTCAGGTGAGTCGTCAGGCATTTTTCAGGGTGTCATAATGTGAGGAGTAATCGGTTTAGATGGGGTGGGCAGTAGGATAGATGAACGAATTAGTGAGAGGGGATGGCCAGAAGATCCGGTTTCAGAGGGTATTTAGATAATTTGAGATGGGTACTTAGGTCAGGGACCAGGGGAGACAGTCGAATGTTTAGCCAAGCTGCTATATATACTCAGAATGGTGATCGTCAGGTCGGAATTGTGGTCAGGTCGAAGGAACTGAGCGGAAGGGTAGTCTGGTAATTGGGAAGCAGTGCAATGTAGGATCAGTGAGTTAATGTCGAGGGCATAATCAGGTTGTCTGGAGAATGGCTGAGAAATTGGGCGAGGAAATCAACGGGACCATTGTCAGGTCGGGAGGGCAGGCACGTCCCCTTGCAGTTAGTCGGGTGCAGACGATCGGCGATTGGTTGGGGGGACTTTTGAAGTCTCAATGCCCCAGTTGAAACTCAGTTCCAGGGCATTACTGCTGTACCTCCTTAAGGCAGTGTTCGTCGCCCATCCAACTTCAGCTGCTTCATCAATGACCATCCTCCACCATAATGTCCGAGGTATGGATGTTCGCTGAAGATTCCAGCCACTTTCTCCCTCACCCAATTTCTATCCCTCGCTCAGTCTCTCTCTCACTCCCACTTTCTCTCTCGTCAGTCTCTCTCCTCAGTCTCCCAATCTCTCTCTCTCTCTCTCAAGCAGATTATCATCCTAGCCTCTGTCTCTCCTACATTCTCCCTCTTTCCTCCCATGGGAGATCGATGATTGGCTGAGGCAGCAGCGCCTTAAGGGGTGAAACTTCATGATTGTCTGATGGCAATGTAAGTGTTAGGATGATGCATTCCTGTTTGACTCAGTTGTCGGATGGAGCTTCCTGATTGGCTGGGAATGGAATCATCGGAGACGGCGGCTGTATCCGTTCCTGCAGCCGTCACATCATGCCCAATGATGCCTTGCACTCTGTCGTCTATTCATTTGGAATTTGTGAATAAATATTCCATCTATGTGCTGGAAAAACTGGGATCTGATTCTGGGTTTATCGCAGTAGTTCTTTTTTTAACCGTCATTCTCCCCACACCACGCAAACATGGACCCCCACCACGGATTCGACTCTTCCATGGACTGAACCCTTCATGTGCCTGCAACCCAATCCACGATTCTTGGAATCCCCAGGATTAATATCCATGATAGGAAACATAATGGGTTTTGACCCTCCCAATGGCAAAGTATTCCTTTAAGAGTGAAGAGAGTAGGGCCGTGAGTGAGACAGAGGAGTAATTGTAGCGTCATTGGAAAATTATTCCACATAATCACGGGACGGTATTCAAATCACATTGTGGCAGCCGGTGAAATAATACCTCTGGAATGGGGCAGTTAGTTTCATTAACGCCACCATGAAACACTCAAACATTGGTGAGAATGTCCTTTAAGGAAGAATGCCTTCCATTGCAACCATTCACGGATTACAGACACCACTACCCGGAGCATCAGAAACTCTTCAAGTTCAGATTACCTCAGTTTCAGACACCCATCAGCATCACGCCCATTTCAGGACCAGACCACTCTCAGGACCATACATCCTTTCTGGAAACATGTCAATCGCAGCATCTGAGAAGCAGCTACCAGGGGATCAGACACTCCTCAGAGTTGGATCTGCTTCGGACTGGACTCCATCAGGATAAGGCACCCTAGGAATTAGGTGTACACACGATGATTTCTCATCAATATCAAAACCTCTCCGAATCAAACCCCCACTCTTAACATATCAGACACCTTTCACTGACAGAGATCGCGAACAATAAGTTTCTGCTCAGGATTAGGTCCTCATCCTTACAGTGTCAGACACTCTTCAGTGTCAGGAATCTCTAACAATAAGATTCCCCAGAGGATATGACGCTAACACTTTAACGTCACCCGCCCCCATCCCAGACCACACTTCCCCGGAACATAAAACTCCCTCGGATGCAGATCAGTTCCCTCACAAAGGATCACCACACTCGCCGACAAACCTCAGCAGTTTCAGGCATTCAGTATCAGACACAGCCCGCTGATCAGGAGCCCCATTGCTTTTTAATCATACACTCACTTGGCCCCTTTCTCAGTATTTCGAGCTTACTCAGGTAGAGGAGTGCTCTCCTTGTAGGTCTGAGAAACAGACACTTGCCCAAAAGGATATGTAAATACTTTCAGCAGAATAACAGAGCAGGAGTGAAGCGGGAATTGCAGAACATGGGAGACGGCTCCAGTAGCCTTAACAAGTGATTGAGAATGGTATTAGTGCCCAAGAATGTTGGCTAACCTGCAATCCTTGTATCAACAGGGAACCATCCACTCAAAACACCCACTCATGACATTTCCCGCCTCCTCTCCCCAATTGACTTTCGTGTAATCATTGCCCATTTCCAGCAGAGCCCGTCCCACAAATTTGGACCAGTGTTTACAATATGGAGCCAACTGCTGAATAAAAAAGACAATAAAACGTTTCATTGAAAAATAAGGGCTCTTCCTGCTTCAGACGCAATGTTAAAGTATGGGTGGTCCAGGTTAGAGTAATCAAAATGTCGGATTTATAATTCAAGTGACAAGTGATTGGAAGCTCGGTGTCACGCGTGCAGGCTGAGCACACAAATTCAACATAGCGGGCATCCAATCTATTATTGTTCCTCTCGTAATATACAGGAGACTCCATCATAAGCAGATAACACAATTAATTAGTGAATTGTGAGAAGTTAAAGCAAGTCTCCTTCATCTGGAAGGGAACGTTGTCCCAGGTTCTGGAGTGGATAGGAATATAAACAGCAGCAGATGTTGTGTGAGGTTTATGAGTACAATTCGAGACTGACAAATACGTCCAATGATGCATGGTTACTGTGCTGATATCATCCACTCTGTTTATTTATCCCAACTCAGTAAAATTCTACACTGACACCTATTCCTTGCAGTGCTGTTCACCGGGGTCAGATATTCTAATCTGGCTATTGAGTCACAATTAGCAAAACGCGACACAGATTGATTCTCCAGTAATACATGGACACAGAGATTTGGTAATCCAGTCTGGCTAGTTACCCACAGTCAATATATGGCATTCAGCTTTGCAGCACTTATTTCTGTGAAGTGATGCTATAGACTTTCAATAGATATAATATTTTTAATTGACATAAGACTTCAACACAAATATTTATTCACATCAGCACATTATAGAACCACATGGATTATTGGATCTGCTAATTCATGAAATAATCTCAGTGAAAGTGCGTTTGAATTTTGGTGACCACAAGATCAGCATGTAGCACAATCTCTGAGAGAACAAAGTATCTCACACACTGACTTACACAATTTCAATGCGTAAAATCCCTTACCAGGAATACCAATGAAAGCAAGGATCATGTCGAATATTTTCTCAGCCATATCAAATGGAACCATTTTCACTTGGCAGTGATGTGTTCCTTCGCGCTGCAGGAGGTCGCTCTGTGTAAAATTCTGAGCTGACATAATCCGAAAGCCTGTCATTTATACACTGTGAAATCATCTCGGGGATATTGAAGTTGCAGCATCATTCATTAAGAAAGTGAATAGGGTGTTGGACTATATTCTCGATGCATCTGCCCTCTTTAAATTTGGACGTTCAGCTAAACAAATAAAGTGGGTTACTGTTGATGTAGGGGGGCTAAATTCGGCTAAATGATAACAGATAATCATGATTTCAGAACACAATACTGACTTAAGAGTGAATTATCTTAGACTATAGAGAGCGCTGACAGGCCATCATTTAAACGCAGCTCTAACTGAATAACAAATATTTCTCGTTTAAAACATGCGTATTCCGAATTTATAAAATGGGTGCAGTTTGTTTTTAGAATGCATGTTGTGAACCTTCAGCGAACAGCAAGATACAGCAGGATGAGCGATGAGGCAGAATACAGAGCCTGCATTCCGTTGGACAATTGATTTACTGAATGCAGCCATTTTATCAGCAGCCGTAGAGAAGAAGATGACTACCAATGCCAGTTTGGTGATTAGAACCATACAGCTCAAAACTGATAACAGAGGTGCAAGGCATTTTCTCAGGGTCGGGCGAGTGTCACATGGATTTGAGTCTGTGGGAATCATTCTTCCATTTCACTTACCAGCGTCCTGAGTTGCTGGGCAACTGAGAGACGTCACATCCGAAATTAAGGACAAAGATGATCCCATGAGATCAGGATGTAGATTGTTATTGGCTTGAGGGTCGGTCACAGGGATGATTATTGACTGATTTGTATTCATGCTTATTGGACAATATCGACCGGAAAAGTGAGAAATATGATTTTGAAAATGTATAATTGCCTTCACGGAGACATTGCTTTACATGTGATTTTGGGGTACCCACATTCTCTACATGGAGGTGCTGGACTTCTTTATATCACTCTCCTATTCGATCGTTTGGTGAATAAAGTCAGGTCTTAAAATCAATACACTGAATTTCATGTGTCTCTGTGTTAGCTTAAGTTAAGCGATACATAGCCTCAAAAGAAAACCCACGTCAACATTTGACAATGTGTATTGCAGTTGAAACCTATTAAACACCACAGACCTGTTCCACATTTCAATCAAATAAAGCAGCTCAAGCTAATAAGACACTTCCAATTAATGCACCACTTGAAACCAATTTTCAATAATCAACACATTCCAACTAATAGAATCTCTCCAAGAAACATAGCTACTCGAACACATACAGACTCTCCATCTGATACAATGAGCCAAGCCCTCCAGCCGATACTGACGCTCCAGCCAATACATGCCTTCAAGCAGTGTCATAGTAGTATTGTCACTTGACTGGCAATCCACAAACACTGGGCAATGCTCTCGTGTTACAATTGACCCATGGCAGAAACTGAAATTTGAATTTAATAAAAATCTGGAACTAACTGTCCACTGATGAAACAATTGTCATGTGTTGTAATTTGGCTTTCTTTCAGGCTATCTTAGACCTGATTCCAACAACCTGTCAGATGGTAAAGCAAAACGATGTTCGGATGTTAATCCTTTACAATAAGACCGGACAGAAATGGAACTGGACTTTTCAATGTGTTGATATGTAAGAGGCAGCGAGTGCAGATGGTGATTGTGTGTCAATGATTGGGTGAATCCAGAAGAATGAGCACTTTGGTGGACAGCAATAATCAGTGTGCTCGTTTCAAACTTCCTAACGCACACTGAGTTAGAAACCAGAAACGGGATTGCAATACAAAATCAGGAAATATATGCTGAATCTTTCTGAATGACTGATCAGAGCCCTGCTGAAGGATTAGCACCCTACCCTGACACCGTACTTTAGGAAAGGTGACAAGTTACAAGAGTAGTGCAGAAGAGATTTAGTCGAATACTATCAGAGATGGGGAACACAGTTATGTGGAAAGTGTAGGAAGTTGGAGTGTTCTCGCTCCTTCTGTGTTGCACCATAACCATGAAGAGACGCATTGATCCCGTTGTTTGAGATGCGAAACAGTTACTAAACTCAACTCAATGTTTAATCATTGTTGAATCCTTCCCACTCGACCACACTCCAGTTGCGAACTCACCACGAACACGATATTGCAGTTTAGATCATCAGCCGTCAGTTCACCCAACGTTAAAATCCGGGAATCGGGCGGAATTGGGGAGAGACCATTTCCTGGGAAACCGAGTCCTCAGTAGCAGACCGGGAGCAGAAGAGTCAGGAACAGAACAATTGTGACACTTCGAATCTGTTCTCTGATACTTCAGTCCCCTCAGTGAAACCAGAGACATGAATGATTGATATTAATGCGCTGTTATGCTGCCAAAATTCTGCCAAGATTGTTTCCAATCGAGGTTCTTAAATGGACAAATCTCAGATTTAAAAGGATTCTGTCCTTTGCCCCAATGTGGGTCTATTTGTTGAGCTTCTCATTACAGTAATCTATGAAAGATCCCGTATTGATGTATTTTCCAGAGAAACAGATAACGTAACAATCCTAAATTAAACAATTATTATTTACACTGTATTTAATAGAGAACTTCTGACTAAAACATTTGATATCAGATAGACAGATGTAACGTTATCGCATGAATGCCCTGTACTTCCCCACCCTAAACATCGTCCAACTCCAGCCTTGCCTCAGCTCATCTGCTGTAGATACGATTATCCATGTCGTTCTTCACTCGATATTTGACTATTCCAGTGTTCTCCAGCGGCCTCCCATCTTTCACCCAACACCTGTGCTCATCCAAAATTCTGCTGGCTTCAACTTCACCTGAACCAAGTCCAGTTCGCAAAACACCCTCTTGTTTGATTACCTACACTTGCTCCTGGCACGGCAATGCATCCATTTTAAAATCCTCATCCTTCCTTTCAAATCTCTCTGTGACTTCTCCTTCCTTGCCTCTCTAACCTCCTTCAGCCTAACAAATCTTCCAGATATCTGCTGTTCTGCCATCTTGTAAATTCCCAATTTTTACCTCTTCAGCATTGACAGCCGTGCTTTCAACCTGGTCAAACATTCTTGACTCCTCCCTAAACCTCTCCCCTTTTCTCACTCCCTTTCCTCTTTAAGGGGCTCCTTCCATTCTATTTTTTTAGCCATGCTTTTGTCACCTTACCGAATATACTCAGTGGCTTAGCATCAACACTGTTTTATTTTCAATTGTCACCTTACTTGAAACATTTCAATATTTTAATATTTATTTTTACTTAGTCATTGCGATAGGGTGGTAAACATAACTTCAGTGCTATGCACAGCTGTCTTTCAAGTTGTTGACACAGGTTCAATTCCTGATCATCGCATTTTATATAGTCATGGATTTGTACAACACAGGAAAAGTCCCTTCGCTATCACGTGTGTGCCACTCAAAGGGAAACCACCCACCTATCTAATCCTATTTTCAAGCAGTTGGTTCTTGTATCAGTTGGCATTAGAAGCGTGCATCAAAATACTTCTTAAATATTATGAGGTTCCGTATCTGCACCATCCACTGAGGCAGTGAGTTCCAGACTTCTCACTCCCTCTGAATGAATAGGTTTTTCCTCAAATCAGCTCCAAACCTCCTGCTTCTCAACATAAACCCTTGTCTTTTGGTAATTGATCCCTCCATCAAGGGGAAACCTTTCATCCTGTCAACTCGATTTACACCTCTCATAAATTGATATATGTCAGTTATATGTCCCCCTTCGACACCTCTGACCTAAGAAAAACAATCCCAGACTATCCATTCCATCTTCCTTGCTAAAGGCAAGTATACTATATGCCATCTTTCCCACTTTAGCTATCTCTCCTGCTACTTACGGGATCGGTGTACGCGCACACTATGATCCTCTGACCTTTGCATGGTTCTGCCGTTCATCATGTATTCCCTTGTTTTGTTTCTCATGACAAATTGCATCACTTTACGCTTATACTCATTGAATTCCATTTGCCACGGATCAGCCCAGCTGACCCGCAGATATATATCCTCCTGTATTCTAAGGCTAAAGTTCTCATTACTTACGATCCTACCAATTTTCCTATCGTCTGCAAACTTACTGATTAACCCTCCTACTTTAAAATTTAAACTGTTTATATAAATCACAAACAGCAAATGCCCCAACACTGATGCCTGCTGTACGACACTGGTCACAGTCTTCCAGTCAGAAAAAACAGCCTCAGCCATCACCCTCTGCTTCCTGCCACCCAGTCAAATTTGGATTCAATTTGCCAACATTCCTTGGAAATATTGTGCTCTTAGCTTCGGTATCCGTCTCCCATGTAGTATTGTGTATAAAGCCGTGCTGAAGTGCAAGATGACCAGGTCAAATGCATTGCCCTATTCTAAATATCTGGTCACCTCTTCAAAGAAAACCAATCAACTTGATCAGACATGACTTCTCCTTCACAAAACCTTGCAGACTGTTCTTGATGAATCCCTGCCTGTCCGGATGCAGATTAATGATGTTTCTCAGGATTTATTCCAATAGTTTCCCCTATCCTTGAGCTCAGACTGATAGGCCTTTAGTTTCCGCATTGATCCATTCCTCCCTCCTTGAATGATGGTATCACATTGGCTGTCCTCCAGTCCTCCAGCACTTATCCTGTGGCCAGAACAATTGAAAATTATTGCCAGCACCCCTGCTCTTTCCTCCATTGCCCCAGTCAACAGTCTGTGATACATTTCATCCAGTCCTGGAGATTTATCTACTTTTTAAACCTGCCAAACCACTCAGAACATCCGCTCTGTTAATGTTACTTGATTTGTACTGATAAATTAATTGCGCAAATACATGTAAAGGGGTATGATATTAATGGGATTGTGGAGACATGGCTGCAAGGTGAGTAGGGGTGAGAATTGAACATTACTGGTATTTAGCCTTTAGTAAGGACTGATAAAAGGAACAGACGATGAAGTTTAAGTTCTGGTTACGGAGAAAATAAACGCAATAGTGAGGGAAAAAATGGGTTCAGACGATCAGAAATCTTCATGGTTGAGAGCTGAAAAGCACTAATGCGCAAAACGCGTTATTGGGAGAGGTATGCAGACCCGGAACTGCAGTGTCGATGTTGGAAACGCCGTTAAAAAAGACATTAGAGACGTCATTAAAGGACCATCTGTAATTATGGCTGACTTTAATCTGCATATAGACTGAGCAAATGAAATTGGTCACAATACCGTAGAGGAGGAATTCACAGAGTGTATACGGGATGATTTTGTTTAGACCGATACGTTCAAGAACCACCAGAGAAAAAGCCATTCTAAGACAGGGTAGTGTCCAATGAGAAAGGAAAAATCAGCAATCTTGTGCGGGAACGCTATGGGATGGTCGGTTGTAATATAATCGATGTTGTATCAAGGTGGAGGGTGACGTAGATGATTCTGAGGTGACTGTCCTGACACAATAAAGGAGACTACTTTGGCATGAGGTGCGTTGGATTAGGAAATGCTATTTAAAAGGATGACAGTAGATAGACAATGCCAAACGTTCAAAGAGCGCATGGGTGAACTTCAACATTTTTTTATTCCTCTCTGGCACAAAAGCAAAACCGGAAAAGTGGCGAAACCATGGCTTACAAGGGAAGTTGTTGATTGTTTTAGATTCTTGGAAGAGGCATGCAAATCAGCCACAGAATCAACGGACCTGAGAATTGGGAACAATTTCGAATTCAGCAAACGAGCACTAAGGGATTGATTCATCAGGGGTAAATCGAGTAAACGGGTAAACTTGCGAGGAACATAAACAATGATTGCAAAGCAATGTGAAAAAAAAATGAATAGTTGAAATAAATGCTTTCCCCTTACGTTCCGAGTCAGGGGAAATTATAAAGAGGACCAAATATGGCTGACCAAACAAATGTACACTTTGGTTCTATCGTCACGAAGGAGGACACAAATAAAATGACAGGATTTTGGTGAACACAGGGTTTAATAAGAGGGAGGAAATGAAGGAAGCAAGTATTGGTTGATCAATGGTATTGATAAAATTGATACAGTATGTAGCCTCACAACACCACGTTAAAGTCCAACAGGTTTATTTGGTAGCATGAGCTTTCGGAACGTTGTCCCTTTATCAGGTGAGTCAAGAGATCAGTTCACAAACAGGGTATATATAGACACAAACTCAATTACAAGATAATGGTTGGAATGCGAGTCTCAACAGATAGTCAAGTCTTTAAAGATACAGACAATGTGAGTGGAGAGAGGGGTTAAGCACAGATTAAAGAGGTGTGTATTGTCTCCAGCCAGGACAGTTAGTGAGATTTTGTAAACCCAGGCAAGTCGAGGGGGTTACAGATAGTGTGACATGAACCCAAGATCCTGACTGAGGCTGTCCTCAGGTGTGTAGAACTTGGCTATCAATTTCTGCTCAGCGATTCTGCGTTGTCGTGTGTCGTGAAGGCTGCCTTGGAGAACGCTTACCCGAAGGTCAGAGGCTGAATGCCCTTGACTGCTGAAGTGTTCCCCGACATAAAAGGAACACTCCTGCCTGGTGATTGTCGAGCGGTGTCCATTCACCCGTTGTCATAGCATATGCATGTTATCGCCAATGTACCATGCCTCGGGATATCCTTTCCTGCAGTGTATCTGATAGACAATGTTGGCCGAGTCACAAGATTATGTACCGTGTACCTGGTGGATGATGTTCTCCCGTGAGATGATGGCATCCGTGTCGATGATCCGGCATGTCTTGCAGAGGTTGCTGTGGCAGGTTTGTGTGGTGTCGTGGTCACTGTTTTCCTGAAGGCTGGGTAGTTTGCTGCGTACAATGGTCTGTTTGAGGTTGCACGGTTGTTTGAAGGCAAGTAGTGGAGGTGTGGGCATGGCCTTGGCGAGATGTTTGTCGTCACCGATGACATGTTGAAGGCTGAAGATGTCGTAGCTTCTCCGCTCTGGGGAAGTACAGGCCGACGAAGAGTACTCTGTCCGCTGTGCCCCGTGTTTATCTTCTGAGGAGGTCTGTGCGATTTTACACTGAGGCACTTCAGAACTGTCGATCGAGGAGTTGAGCCCCATATCCTGTTCTTACGAGGGTGTCTTTCAGCGACTTTAAGTGTCTGTTGGGATCCTCCGCATCTGAGCAGATACTGTGTATATGTGATGGGACCCGAACTGTTCACAATGGATATTAGCCATTTAGATGAGGGAACGAAATGTAATATCTCCAAGCTTGCAGCTGACACGAAACTGAGTGGGAGGGTGATCTGTGAGGAGGATGCAGAGATGTTTCAGTGTGATTCGGACGTGTTTGATGAGTGGGGCAATGCACGGCAGATGCAGTACAATGCGGATCTATGTGAGGCTATCCAATTTGGCAGGACAAACAGGAAGGCCGATTATTATTTGAATGGCTATAAATTAAGAAAAGCAAATGTACAACGAGACCTTGTTGTCCATGTATACTGGCAACTAAAGATCTGGATGAATGTGCAGCAGGCATAGAGAAGACAAATGGCATGCTGGCCGTCAGAGCGGGAGGATTCGAATACAGGAACACAGGTGTCTTGCTACAATTAAACCAGACCTTGGCGAGGACGCACCTGAAGTATTGTGTGCAGTTCTGTTGTCCTCATCTGTGGAAGGATGTTCTTTCTATAAAGAAAATACAGACAAGATTTAACAAACTGATTCCCGGGATGGTGGGATTATGTATGCGGAGAGTTTGAGTCGTTCAGGAACATTAAAATAAAACCCTACATAGAAACGCTACAGTGCAGAATGAGTCACTGAGCCCGTAGAGGCTGCAACGACAACAATCCCACCGAGGCCTTATCCGCGTAACCCCAAATAGTTACCCCGCTAATCCCTCTGATCTACGCATTTTGGGACACTAAGGGGCAATTTAGCATGGCCAATGCACCTAACGTGCACATCTTTGGACTGTGGGAGGAACCGGAGCACCAAGAGCAAACCCACGCAGACACGAGGAGAATGTGCTGACTCCACACAGACAGTTTAGGATTATATTAAGTGGAGATTAAAGCAATGAAGGGGAACTTCAGAGAAACCTACAAAATTCTAACAGGACTGAACAGGGTAGATGCAGGATGGTGATTCTCGATGGTGGAAGTGTCCTGAATCAGGGGTCGTAGTTTAAACATCCGGGGTAAAGCTTTTAGGACTGAGATGGAATGACATTTCTTCACACAGGTTGTGTGCTTATTGAGAAGGAGTTTGATATAGCTCTTCCCCACTGCTGATTAAACTATATGAGGGTAAGGTGGGATCCGGCTATTTAGTTGGATGATCATCCATGATCATAATGGCCAAGCAGGCTTGAATTGACGAATTGCTTACTCCTGTTCCTATATTCCATGTTTCTATCTTCTTCTGATTTGCAATCGTCTAAAATCAGATACCGTAATTTCGGAGCTGAATTTGACTTATTTTATTGTGATTTTGCTGCAAACATAAACACACAGATATAATTCGAAAGAAAAAAAATCCAACCTCAACTTATCTTCAATTTAAATTGTAATACACATTTCCTCCTTGTTGCTGAAAATGATAGATTTCCCCTGCCCTGTCGTGTGGAGTCGGGATGGTACTACTCGCATTTAGTGAAATTCAGTGACATTCGGAATCCTTTCCCTTTGCAGTTTCCTATTTCTTATTTAAATATTGATTCCTGCACAGGGATTGTTTCAATGTTCAAAACATGAGATTCAGTCACGCTGGGAATCTGAAATAATAACAAGAGAAGGTTTATTTTTGTCAACTCCACTCCTTGTCACACCAGAAAACTCTGATGAATTCGTTAAGCAGGATTTCCCTTTCATCAAATGTTGCTGGTTCCACAAACGCATAATAATGGATTACAGTCTGTTACACACAATGCCACCTTGTATTGTTCTGGAATATATGCAATTTTGGAAAATCATAGATAGGGCACTCATTATCTTCGCAGGCATTTCTATTAGATAGATCAATACATAGAGAAAATTCGTTGACATTCTATGAGAAGGAAAGACTACAAGACATATGAGCAGATGTAAACAATGCAGTTCTGGGAGTTGCTCACCCATTCAATATGCTCTTTGGTTTGCAGTCCATTTGATTACTATTCTCCATATTGCGTGAATGTCTGAGCGACACACAAATAATTCGAACCACCTCCACCTTAAATATATTAAGCAGCCTCACGTTCGCAACATATGTGGTAGATAATTCCAAAGATTCGTTACACATCTGAGTGAGAGTTTCACACAGAACTCTGTGCTTTAGGATCGACCCCTTACCCTGAGGATGTGCCCCGTCTTCTAGATGTCCCAATGAGGAGAACACGTTCATTTTATTAGTTTTCATGAGGTTCCGAAGATTGAAGTCAGTTGTCTGTGTGAATCTAGTCGAAAAAGCATGGAGAGGAACATGGGAGAATACCAAACACGATACGACAGAAGGGCAAATAGAGAACATTTTGGTGTTCATACTATTGCATTAACTGATCAGTTACCTATTTGCCTGGTGCATTTAAAGGAGGAAAGTAGCTGTTTAACTAATAATACGGAATGTCTGAACTTAGGAATCTAGAAAGATAATCAATGCAATGCAGACAGGAAAGCGAATATGGTCATTTAGATTAGAAATAGAAGAAAGCTTTTTTCTCGGATTGACCAATAATTTGATTGGAAAAAAAACATGAATTTAGTGGAACAGAGTAACATTTCATTTAGCAATCTAGAAGATGGCGATTTAGAGAAGTTTTGTTACTGCTTAAAATTTATGATTATTCTGGTAATTTTGATAAATAACTGAGAGATCTGAGGAAAACAGTAAGTGATCAGTTTGGAATATAGGACAGCAATATATGGGAAAACAACAATTAATCAATCAGAAATGGAATACGTCTGATTTTATGGTACCACAACAACAGGTTTAGTAATGTTTAGTAATAAACATAGGATGCGGAATGCCAAGGAAACATAAAATGGTCCAATATTGAATATGGAAACTTTAAGGTAGCAAAAACATCTTGAATTTGAAACATGGAATGGGTCATCATAGTCATGTGGGATTGAAATTTACACTGTGTCGCCAGATTTAGCTTCTGCACGCCAGCTGGTGTGTGAAACTATGACACATTACAACGTTGAAATTTATGACCATGAATCTGCTACTGCCATGGCATATAGGCAGAGATACATCTGGAAACACCGCAGTTTTCTATGTAAAGAATCACGATTGTCAGGATGCTCACTTTGCAGAGAAAATGGAACAGGTAGCAAATAAGGACTGAATTAAAACCCGCATCCTGTTGAATAATATTAAATTTCACCAAAAATGTCAAATAAATGGTTTCCAATCATTTTCTGTTATACAAACTCCAACTTTAATTTCCGTGTCTGTTCCAACCCAAAAAGACATATACAAGCACAGGCCACTCGCAACACTGAATGTGGGTGAAGTTCATGCCCTAACTCTGAGGTACAGTTTGCAGAGAAAATGCTATGTAAAGGGACATTCGATTTTTCTAAACGATGTCCATATTTGTAAGTTAAGAAAGATTTCCAAACATCTATTTTAGTCGAGCGTAGAGAGATAAAACTTCCCAACGTGGGAAATGTACCTTAAAATATGTGGGTCCAATTTTATAAAAAAACACGTGGAACCCGAGATGGAGCAATGCTTTGGTTCTTTCAGTTAAGGACGGTAATTACATGTCAGTGATATTGAAATCAATGTTCACATGAATTGTTGTTATAGAAATACGCTATTCAGTCCATCCAGTCCGAGTGGGTGTTTCTGCAACACTCAGACTTCCTCTCACTCATTCCTTATATAAATTCGCCATCGTAACCATCCTCGAGACACGATAGCCCGAATGGCCTCCTTTTGCGCCATAAAAAAAATCTGTGCCTCTGTGATTCCGCAGTGTTATTCTGTTTGAAATGTTTATCACCACGTGTATCTATAATATTGTGTTCATTCACTCACTCTGTCTCTTACTTCCATATTTGCATCATTCATATTGTAAAACGTTTGCTGTGAATACTTTTTTAAAAAAATCCTGGTTACCATATTATATTGAATGGCTTCAGTTTTGCTCTCTCCCACCAGAGGAGAATATCTCTGGATTTCGGTATCAAAACGTGTAATAATTCTAATACCTCATTAGGGCACCCCAAACTGTTCATGGAATCTGTCGAGTCTGTACTAGTTCTCCGGAAGAGTATCCCAACCAGGCCCTGCCTCCATGCCCGTAACACCGCTCATTTACCCAACCGACACATCTTTAGACGAAAAGGGGCAATTCAGCATGGCCAATCCACCAACATGCAAAACATTAGACTGAGGAAGGAAACATGAGCGCCCGGGTGTAACTGTCTCAGACACGGGGCAAACATCACAGAAATAGTGAGTCAAGGCCAGAATCGAACCCAAGGCCATGGTGCTATGAGGCAGCAATGCTATTTGCTGTGAAGCCGTGCCACCCTGGAATCTATATCCAGGAATAATGTTTGTATAATCCATGTGTTTTTGCTGCACCCTCTCCAGTATCTGAATATCGTTTTGAATTTGCGAGGTGCGGCCAGATGTACTGCACAATGTACTCTAAGTCTGATCTAAGCAAGGGTCAGTATAGATTTGACATAACTTTCCTCATTTTCAATTATATTTCTCTAAACACAAAGCCTTGGGCTTGATTTCGTTTCACTGGCGTTCTTAACCATTTTCACAAGTTTACAGGATTGATATACGATGAGTAACTCAACTTCTGAGTCCTCAACGCCTACCCACTATCTACAAAGCATAAGTCAGGAGAGTGATTAAATACCCTAGCTTGCCTGGATGGGTGCAGCTCCAAGACCACTTAACAATCTTTGCACCATCCAGGACAAAACAGACCGCTTGATTGGCATCACATCCACAAACCTTCACTCCCTCCACCACCGACGCTGAGTTGCAGCAGTGTGAACTATCTACACGATGCACTGCAGCATCCATAGGCAGGACCTTCCAAACCCGTGACCACTTACATCGCAAAGGACATGGGCAACACAGACATGGTAACATCACCATCTGCACGTTCCCTTCCAAGCCCCTCACAATCATAACTTGGACATATATCCCCATTCCTTCGCAGTCGCTGGAACAAAATCCTGGCATTTCCTTCCGAACAGTATTGTGTGCCAACCCACAGCACGTGGACTACAGCGTTTCAAGAAGGCAGCTCAGCACCATCTTCTCAAGAGAAACTAGGCATAGGCAATAAATGACGGCCAGCCAGCGACGCACATGTCCCACAATTGAATAATATTTTTTTTAAACTTGCAATCATTGACTAACCAAGACTGGCATCTTTCAGCAAATATATGAACTGTCCAGTTTTCTTCGCAAAATGCTCGAGCTAACATTACTTGTGGAGACTTTATTTGTCACCAATTTACCCATTATGCAATTGCACTAATGTACTTGGCTAACCTGTCCTCCATGCTATTACCTAACACAAAACTCCACCCCACCCCGACACCCAACCTGGTACCATCTACACATTGAGGAGCTGTAATTTTGATTACAATGTCCGGATCGTTATTGTAAATGGGGATCAGCAGTGTTCTCAGAAGTAATTCATGGGCAACATGCTCCCATATCTTCTGTCTCTTGATTTTCACAGTAACGTTCTGACATCAAACCAGCTTGCAATCTATTCGACCACTTCGGAGCTCACACCACATTCTCTCAGTTTATTCATTAGCCTCCTGTTGGACACGTTATCTGAGACCTTTGAAAGTTCTATCTACTATATTATCAATGGGTACACTATAGGTTACCTCCTCAAAAACGCATATAGTTTGGTCATGTAATATTTTGTTTTTACCCCAGCTTACAAGTTTGATCTTGATCCATTCACAGCGGCTCTTTTTATGGGGAGGTCAAGAACATATTCACCATTTCGTTTTGTGTTCCCTTAAATTTAACTCCATAGTTCATCTTTACCTTCTCAATATTTATTTTTCCCTTTAGTCATAATATTTCCATACTCTCTCTGATCATGCAATCCTCTTCTGTCGAAGTATTTCCTGCCGCCTCGTTACTGACCCATATTCCGTCACCATTCGTTCATCGAGTCCCACTGTGCATGGTTTCTTCTTCAGCAGAATAAAAGTTTTTGCTTTGTTTTGAAGGCCACTTTGCCTTATCTGTTCTACACTGCTCTTTGCAGTATTGCCGCCTGTTTTATTTCCACTCGCTCAATTTTCTGCCCCTTCGAAGAAAAAACTTTTCTATCATCAATTAATTTAGCTTTAGTTAGCCTAAGCTCTATCGCCATTTTATGTTGTAAATTGTTATAGTCACAACTGAGCAGATCTTCACTCATTTCACTTTCTTGATCTGTTCTGTTGCAGCCTCCATATTTACACCCAAAAGCGCAGTTCCTTTTTGAACATTCATTCAGGGGAATTTATGAAGCCATTCCGAATACATAGTAGGAACTTTGGTCGCTTCTACCCTTTGCTTATTTCTTCTTTCCAATTAATACTTGCTTGGTTTAAATCCACCGTGATTATTATTTTTTCTTATGTTTAACTCATTTTCCTTATTTGATTGATCTGCATATTGCATTCTTCCACCTCCATGCCACGCTAAAGGTTTAGCTTGGTGACACTATTATTGTTACCCTATATCTAAAGCTTTAGTTTACATTTCTGTAAGCTGTGTCCTTTCTTCTTGGCACTATTGCATCCGTAATAATTGCAGCTGCTCCAACTTCTAACTTTCCGTATTTCTATTTCGAAGCAATACTGTAAAATATGCCTTCAAAGAAAATTTTAAGTGGGGGCAAACACATTCACTTTGAACAGAAACACCGAGCCATTTTTATATTTAGTTACGCGAGAGATCTTTGCAAAACCAGACCAGAACCGCAAAGGAGCTTTGCAACGGAGGGCGACAACCGGAGGACTCTGTGAACGGCAATTGTTTCTTAAATTATCTTTATATCCCCTGTTACGCTGGTGTTCCGCGCTCAGAGGAATTTAGAGCTCAGCATAGACAGGGAACAAAGGCAGGAATGAAAATACTACTATGGTTGCTACTCAACACCTTGGTTAATAAATATGACTGGGTTGGAGGGGTGGGAATCAGCCTCGCACGATTTCAGTGTCGGCAGGAATGTTAAACCCGCTGTGCCCACAATCAACTGGGCAGCAATTGTCTCAGCGGCGGTGCTAACTTCAAATAAAATCTCGACTGATCTTCACCAAATTAGCCGATAAAGGAATAACTGCAACAAGGACATTATCGGAATATTCAACATAATCATTAACACTGATGTAGTCAACAAAGATTAGACAAAAAAAGACGAATCAAAAGCTGGAGAATAGAGTAATAGGTCTCCTTTATCTGTAGAATAGTTGCCATTTTGTGTAGGAAAATGGAATCCTGTACCAGTTTACGACCCAGACTATATTGCATTTGAGTTCCATTCTACCCTTAAAATTATAATCTGTGCCCCATGAGATCAGTTTACAGAATAATTGTCGTTAATTACAGTGACTGAAAAAATGAAGTGGGATTTTCTCTTCAGTGCGGCCAGGACGCCAATAAAAATGTTTACAACTCAGCCCATCAATCTCCGTGTCTTCAAATCAAATATGTTTTCCCAGGGAGAATTCAGACTGAAGGAAACATATCTCTTGGTCTCTGTTTTAGGTTACTGAAACTTTTAAATAACCTGGTTTTTTTTTTAGAAAATCAAATTCGTTGTTGGTGATGCTGTCTCTCATTTACAATTACTAACATTATGCTGGCTCTGATATTACTGGGCATTGATCGTTCCCAAAAACTACTGGTGATAATATTACCTGAAATGACTGCGATAATCTTTCTCTAAAAATAGGAGTGGTGGCTTTCGTTTATCTTTTCTGATGGTGACGCTAATTTTACATGTTTGGTGTCGATCCCACTCTAACATTATATGTTGCCGCATTGTGTCGCACTGATCCTGTCTTACATTACATGTTGTACAATTGTATAGTACTAGTTTTACTCTAAAACTACATCTTGTAAAATAGTATTGCCCTGACTGCAGAGTGAAATTACATGTGGCAAAATCATATTGTACTGATTCCACTCTAACAGGACACATTGAAAATTGTATAGAACTGATTTCGCAAGAAACATAGTAGCAGGAGTAGGCCATTCAACCTATCGAACCCATTTGATGAGATCGTGGGGGATCTGTGCCCCAAGTCCATATACTTGTGTTTGGCCCATATCCTTAAGACTTTGCTTAACAAAAAAAAATCAATTCCATACTTAAAGCTAGCAACGAATAGACCATCAACTGCCGTTTGTGGAAGAGCGTTCCAAACCTCTATCGCCCTTTGAGTGTAAAAATGCTTCCTGACATCTCTCCTCAACTGTCTGGCCCCAATGTTCAACTATGCACCCTAGTTTTAGAATTTGCAACCAGTGTAAATAGTTTATTTTATGAATCCGGTCTTTTCCTTTTGGTACCTTGAAGATTTCGATCATATCACCCCTTAACCTTCCATATTCCTGAGAAAACATAATTTATTTGTTTAATCTATCCTCACAATTAAACTCCGGAGTCCAGGTTGCCATCCCTGTAAATCAATGCTGCACTAACTTCAAGGCGGATATATCCTCCTAGATGTGGTGCCCAGATCTGCTCACAGCCCTCGTAGTGCGGCCGAAGCAGGATTTTGTATAGCTGCACCATGACCTGGGCTTTCTGATACTCCAGTCATCTAGATATAAAGAACAGTCTTCTTGATAATTTTCTGCACCTGTTCCATGGTAAACTGGTCAGTAAGGTTAGATCAGATGGAATCCAGGAAGAACAAGCCAATCGGATACAGCATTTGTTTTCTGGTGAGAGACAGAGGGTTATAGTAAAGGACTGGAGGTCTGTGACCAGCGGCGTGCCAGAGGGATCGGTGCTGTGTCCACTGTTGTTTGTCATTTATATGAATGAGTTGGATGAGAATATAGAAGGCATAGTTAGTAAATTGTGGATGACACCAAACTGGATGGTGTATTGGACAGTGAAGAAGGTTATCTCCAACTAAAATGGTATCAATCTCAACTAGGCCAGTGAGCCGAGGGGTTAAAGATGGAGTTTGTATTCAGGCAAACGAAGGTGTTGCATTTTGCTAAGACAAACATGGCAAACGTTCACAGTCAATGATAGCGCCGAGGGGAGTGCAGCAGAACAGAAAGACCGAGGGAGTGCACTTATACAATTCCTTGAAAGTCGCATCACAGGTAGACAGTGTGATGAAAAAGGCGTTTCGCACATTTGTGGGTCAGAGCATTGAGCACAAGTGTTCGGACGTAATATTACAACTATACAAGACATTGGTAAGGTCACATTTGGAGTACTGTGTGTAATTCTGGTCGCCCTGCTATCGGAAGAATGTTATCAAATTGGCAAGGGTGCCCAAAATATTTACAAGGATGTATTCGGCACAGTAAGGTGTGAATTTTAAGGAGAGGCTGTATCGGCTGGGACTTTCCCGTTGGAGCATAGGAGGATAAGCGGTGATATTTAGAGACTGATATAATCATTAGAGGCATAGATATGGTCTTTCCCGAGTGTGGGGTGTCCAAAACTATGGGCATTGGATTAAGTTGAGAGAGGAAGGATTTAAACGGGTTCGGAGGGGTACCTTTTTCACACAGATGCTTCACTGTACATGGAATGAACTGCGAGGCGAATGAACAAAGAACAAAGAGAACAAAGAACCAAGAACAATACAGCACAGGAACAGGCCCTTCGGCCCTCCAAGCCCGTGCCGCTCCCTGGTCCAAACTAGACCATTCTTTGTTATCCCTCCATTCCCACTCCTTTCATATGGCTATCTAGATAAGTCTTAAACATTCCCAGTGTGTCCGCCTCCACCACCTTGCCTGGAAGCGCATTCCAGGCCCCCACCACCCTCTGTGTAAAATATGTCTTTCTGATATCTGGAATAAACCTCCCCGTCTTCACCTTGAACCTATGACCCCTCGTGAACGTCACCACCGACCTGGGGAAAAGCTTCCCACCGTTCACCCTATCTATGCCTTTCATAATTTTATACACCTACATTAAGTCTCCCCTCATCCTCCGTCTTTCCAGGGAGAAGAACCCCAGTTTACCCAATCTCTCCTCATAACTAAGCCCCTCCATACCAGGCAACATCCTGGTAAATCTCCTCTGTACTCTCTCCAAAGCCTCCGCGTCCTTCTGGTAGTGTGGCGACCAGAACTGGACGCAGTATTCCAAATGCGGCCGAACCAACGTTCTATACATCTGCAACATCAGACCCCAACTTTTATACTCTATGCCCCGTCCCAGAAAGGCAAGCATGCCATATGCCTTCTTCACCACCTTCTCCACCTGTGACGTCACATTCAAGGTTCTCTAGACTTGCACACCCAGGTCCCTCTGCGTATCTACACCCTTCATGGCTCAATGCTCTGACCCACAAATGTGCGAAACCCCTTTTTCATCACCCTGTCTACCTGTGATGCGACTTTCAAGGAATTGTATAACTGCACTCCCTCGGCCTTTCTGTTCTACTGCACTCCCCTCGGCGCTATCATTTATCGTATAGCTCCTCCCGACATTATTTCTACCAAAATGCATCACTTCGCATTCATCAGGATTGAACTCCATCTGCCATTTGTTTGCCCAAATTTCCAGCCTATCTATATCCTTCTGTACCTTCTGACAATGCTCCTCACTATCTGCAAGTCCTGCCAATTTTGTGTCGTCTGCAAACTTACCGATCACCCCAGTTACACCTTCTTCCAGATCGTTTATATAAATCACAAACAGCAGAGGTCCCAATACAGAGCCCTGCGGAACACGACTAGTCACAGGCCTCCAGCCGGAAAAAGACCCTTCCACTACCACCCTCTGTCTTCTGTGACCAAGCCAGTTCTCCACCCATCTAGCCACCTCCCCCTTTATCCCATGAGATCCAACCTTTTTCACCAGCCGACCATGAGGGAGTTTGTCAAATGCTTTACTAAAGTCCATATAGACGACATCCACGGCCCTTCCCTCGTCAACCATTCTGGTCACTTCTTCAAAAAGCTCCACCAGGTTAGTGAGGCATGACCTCACTCTCACAAAACCATGCTCACTATCGTTCATGAGTTTATTCCTTTCGAAATGCGCATACATCCTATCTCTAAGAATCTTCTCCAACAACTTCCCCACCATGGACGTCAAGCTCACCGACCTGTAATTACCCGGGTTAATTATCCTTCCTACCCTTCTTAAATAACGGGACCAGATTAGCTATCCTCCAATACTCTGGGTCCTCACCTGCATCCAGTGACAAGACAAAGATTTGCGTCAGAGGCCCAGCGACTTCATCTCTCGTCTCCCTGAGCAGCCTTGGATAGACTCCATCACGCCCTGGGGATTTGTCAGTCTTTATATTCTCTAACAAACCTAACACTTCCTCCCTTGTAATGGAGATTTTCTCCAACGGTTCAACACTCCCCTCCGAGACACTCCCAGTCAACACATCCCTCTCCTTTGTGAATACCGACGCAAAGTATTAATTTAGGATCTCCCATACTTCTTTGGGCTCCATCATAATTCCCCACTTTTGTCCCTGAGAGGTCCGATTTTTTCCCTGACAACCCTTTTGTTCCGAACGTATGAATAAAATGCCTTGGGATTCTCCTTAATCCTGTCTGCCAAGGACATTTCGTGACCACTTTTTGCCCTTCTAATTCCCTGTTTGAGTTCTTTCCTACTTTCTTTGTACTCCTCCAGAGCTCCCTCCGTTTTTAGCTGCCTGGACCTAACATACACCTCTCTTTTCTTTTTGACCAGTCCCTCAATTTCCCTGGTTATCCACGGTTCTCGAATCCTACCCTTCCTAACCTTCTTTTTTGCAGGCACATGCCTGTCCTGTAGCCCTAACAACTGTTCCTTCAAAGACTCTCACATGCCAGATGTGGATTTACCCTCAAACAGCCTCTCCCAATCAAGAGCTGCCAATGTCTGCCTAATCCCACTAAAGTTAGCCTTCCCCCAATCCAACACTTTACCTTTGGGACACCACTCATCCTTTTCCATCACTATCCTAAAGCAAACAGAATTGTGGTCACTATTTGCTACATGTTCCCCTACCGAAACGTTGAAGACCTGACTGGGCTCATTCCCCAGTACTAGGTCCAGTATCGCCCCTTCTCTAGTCGGGCTATCGACGTATTGTTCCAAAGAACCCTCCTGTACGCATTTTACAAATTCCTCCCCATTCAGAGTCCCAGCTCTCAGCGATTTCCAGTCTTTCCCAGGGAAATTGAAGTCTCCCACGACAACAACCCTATTTTGCCTGCGTCTCTCCAGTATCTCCTGACATATCCGTTCTTCCACTTCCCTTGGGCTGTTGGGGGTCCTGTAGTATATCCCCAACATAGTGACTGCGCCCTTCTTGTTTCTGAGCTCCAAAAACAGTGACGCGTTACACGACCCCACTGAATTGTCCTCCCTCTGCACCGCTGTAATATGCTCTCTAACTAATACTGCTACTCCCCCACCTCTTTTGGCCCCTCCTCGGTCTCGCCTAAAACATTTGTACCCTGGAATATTCAGCTGCCAGTCCTGTCCCTCTTTCAACCAAGTCTCTGTCACCGCAACCACATCCAAATTCCTCGTGAGCATTAAGGCCCTAAGTTCGTCTGTCTTACCTGCTACGCTCCTTGCATTGAAGTATAAGCACTCCAGACCTCCAGGTCCAGTGAGGTCATCCTCCCCCAGAGTGCTCTTCTTCTTTGCCAGCCTTGTCCCAGCCCCAAGCTCGTCCCCAGCCTCTACACTTGTAGACCTAGTATTTTGATCCCCACCCCCCTGTCATACCAGTTTAAACGCCCCCGAACTGCACTAGCAAAACTCCCAGCCAGGATATTCGTGCCCTTCCAACTTAGTTGTGACCCATCCTTCTTGTACAGGTGCCATCCTCTCCTGAAAACTTCCGATTAATCTAGGAAAATGAAGCCCTCCCTCCTGGACCAGTCCTTTAGCCAAGCATTCAATTGTACTAACTCCCTATTCTTAGCCTCGCTGGCACGAGGCATTGGGAGCAGCCCTGAGATGGCCACCCTGGAGGCCCTACTTTTTAGTCTATTTCCCAACTCCCTGAATTGCTCTCGTAGGATCCCCCTGCTCCTCCTATCTACGTCATTTGCACCAATGTGTACAATGACATCCGTTTCTTTATCTTCCCCTTTTAAGATGTCTCCTATCCGCTCGGTGACATCCATTACCCCAGCACCAGGTAGGCAGACTACCATCCTGGAGTGCCTCTAACCAACACATCCCCCACCAATATTGCTCTCCTAACCCGTCTCTTTCCTTTCCGGGCCACAGAGCCTGTCTCTGTGTCAGTGACCTGGTCACTGTGGCTTACCCCTGGAGAGTCAGCCTCCTCCACACTATCCAAAACACTATACTTGTTTTGGAGTGGGACAACCACAGGTGACCCCTCCACTAATTGCTCACTCCCCTCCCCTCTCACACCTGTCGCCGAGCCCTTCCTGTTATGAGAGACAGTCACTGGAGTACTCTGGTACATTACCCTTCTGACCTTTACTCCTCCTAACTGTGACCCACGTGTCTTCCTCCCGATGCTCTGGTGTAACTAGTTCCCCATAACTCATGTCAATTATTCTCTCATTCTCCCTGACTAGACCAAGGTCAGCAATCTGCTGCTCCAGTTCTGTGACGCGGTCCCTCAGGAGCCGCAGTTCCACGCACCTGGCACAAATGTGGTCCTCTGGGAGGCTAGGTGTTTCCAGGAACTCCCACATCCCACACCGGAAGCACCGAACTGGCCTATCACTCATAGTTACCCTTATCTTATATAGGTTTGGATAAAAATAACTTACCTTGCCTCGCCCTTTCTGCCTCAGCCCTGTGAGCCAAAGCCCTGACAGCTTTCACTCAGCTTCCCACTATCTCCACTGCCCACTCCCCGCTGTATACTGCAGCCTACCATTTATACTACGCGCGCTTAAAAAAAACCTTCCCAGACTCCTTAGCAGCCCACTTCCGGTTTTCACTTTAAACTTAAGAAAAATACTACTACAAAAGTAAAGACCAAAAATAACATACACATTAACTGACTAATTAAATAAATAAATAATTCAATCAATCTCTCACCAGCACTCCTGTCTCCAATCACTCCCCCTCTGCTTGCTCCAGTGGAACAATGAGGGGGAACCTCCCATTTAACTGACTTTTAAAGTTAAAATAAAAACCCTTCCCAGACTCCTTAGCATCCCACTTCCGGTTTTCACTTTAAACTTAAGAAAAATACCACTACTAAAGTAAAGGCCAAAAAAGACACACACACTAACTGACTCATGAATTGTGAGGCGGGTGCAATTATAATACTTAAAAGACAATTAGACAGACACATGGATCGGAAAATTAATTTATTCCCTCAACTGCATTATGGAGCCTGAAAGGAATTGCTGAGAGCAACACACAGGATGCTGGAACGATAGGTCAGGACAGGACAGCAGGTATCTGTGGACGAAGAAATAGAGATAACTTTTGACTCTTCTTTACAATCAGGAAGTGATGGAACTGCGCCGTGATTTCTGCTGTTGACTAAAGCTGTAGGGACAGGCAGAACAGGTTGTAATCACAGGATTGTTACAGCACAGAAGACGGCCGTTCGGCTATTGTTTCTGCACCACCTCTCCAAATGAACGTTTGGGCTTCGTGCCAGTCATGGTGTCACAGAGTCATAGAGTCATAGAAATATCCAGCACACAAACGGACCATTCAGCCTAACTCATCCATGACGACCAGGTTTCTTAAACTGAACTGGTTCAATTTGCCTGCGTTTTGGCTAAAACTTTCCGATCCATGTACCTGTCCTAATGTTGGAGGGTATTCTGAGAGACAGGATCTACATGCATTTGGAAAGGCATGCACTGATTAGGGAAAGTAAGCACGGCTTTGTCCGTGGCAAATCTTGTCCCTCAATGTTGCTAAATTTCTTTGAAGGGATGACAAAGGAAATAGATGAGGACAGTGTGGTAGACGTTCCACTCGGTACTACATAGCAAACCGGTCAGTAACGTTAGGCCGCATGGAATCCAGGGAGAACTTGCCATTTGGATACAAAATTTGCTTGCTGGTCGGAGACAGAGTTGTAGTCAAGGGTTATATTTTGGTCCAGAGGCCTGTGACGAGCAGCGTGCCAGAGGGATCGGTCCTGGGTCCACTGTTGTTTATCATTTATATGAATAAGTTTGGATGAGAACATAGAAGACATAGTTAGTGAGCTATGGATGACACCAAAATGGGTGGTGTAGTGGACAGTGAAGGCGGTTTTCTACGACTACAATGGTCTCTTCATCAACTGAGCCAGTGAGCCGAGGAATTTAATATGGAGTTTTTATTCAGATAAACTGAGGTGTTGCATTTTGCTAAGAGAAACCAGAGCAAACGTTCACAGTCAATGATGGGACCCTGGGGAGTGCTGCAGAACAGACAGACCGAGGTGGTGCAGTTACATCCTTCCTTGAAAGTGGCGTCACAGGTAAAAAGGGTGGTGAAAAAGGCGTTTTGCACATTTGTCGGTCAGAACACTGAGCACAAGTGTTGGGACGTAATATTACAACTGTACAAGACATTGGTAAGGCCGCATTTGGAGTACTACGTGGAATTCTGGTCACTCTGTTATGGGAAGGATGTTATTTAACTAGTAAGGTGCACAAAATATTTACAAGGATGTATTCGGTGCTGTAAGGTGTGAATTTTAAGGACAGGCTGGATAGGCTGGAATTGTCTCGTTGGAGCGTAGGAGGATGAGAGGTGATATTTAGGTGCTTATAAAAGCATGAGGGTCATAGATAAGGTGAGTAGCCAAGGTCTTTTCCCCAGGTAGGGGAGTCCAAAACTAGAGGGCACTTAGAAGTATGATTCCGATAATTGAATGAACAAATGACAAACTATTATTTAAGGCGTCAGATTGTAATTCGATTTCAGAATGTTGCCATGAATGGATTGACAAGTTTAACATTAAATTAGATTATGTTAAGTTAATTGCTGGGCTGTATCTAAGATAACTGAATTGTATAATTATTCACGTTTTTAGTACGAAAGTCGAGATCTGCGGAAGAAACTAAAGGTGCTGTTATATCATCAGATCCCCCTTCGCCCGAAGCATTGTATTTGTCTAATGTAGGTTTTTTGTTCTTTGTACTGTTTGCATGTTTATAACAAAACTAGGTTTGGAAATGTATTTGTTACGCTTTATATCTTAATTCCATTTATCTTTGTGAACGTTCTTAAACAAATTACGTTTTAGTATTTCTAAAGTAATCCGGCAACCTAAACAGAATTCCCCACTACAGTCTCTGCCACTACTTTGTTTCTCGTCAATAACACCCCAGTCCCATCGTCGAAATGACCAGTGTATACTTCAGCTGCACTTTTCTTTTTTTAATATTGTTGTTGGATAATTTAGTTTTTAGTTTTGGATCTCCTGCAGGTTTAGTTTTCTATCTTAAGCACTGCTGTCGCATTTTCTTTTCAAACTAGTATTTCCCTATCGAGAGTTACAGTATATCTGGCCGAACATTTTTGTTTCTGTTCTGTTGTCTTCATTTCAAACAAGTTTCTAAATTTCATTTTTACCAACTCTACTTACGTAGAAACATACGACTGATGAGGAGTCATTGGTCACTAGGCCTCTGGAGCCTTTTTCGCCTTTCAATCAGATCATGGTTGATCTGACTTTATCGTCACCCCCACATTCCTGTCTACCGCCAATAACCTTCCACCGCCCTGTTAATCCAAGGCATACCTATCTAAGCCTTACAACATATTGAAAGGCACTAATTTCACTGCTTTTTGAGAAAAATAAGAATCCTGGAGATTCATGGCCCTCTGAGAGAAAATATATTCTCCTAATCTCTAATTTAAATAAGTGACTGCTTACTTTTAAGCAGTGACTCCTGGTTTTCGATTCTCCGACAGAAGGAAACATCCCCTCCACGTGCACCTTGTCAATACCCAACATGATCGTAAAGGTTTCAATCAAGTCATCTCTGACTCTAATGGATACAAACCTACCTGCCCCAACCTTTCCCCAGAAGACAATCCATGAATGGGTTGGAACTGCATCCAGGTTGAGCAAATGTTAAGGGCGTCAGATGGGGTGCACACGGGATTTAATATCCGTTGCCCAGGCTCACTTCAACAGACGGGTAAAGGTCACCATTGTGAAAGAGGATACATTAGCTTCGAGAAAGCAGGACTATCCGGACAAAATAATAGTAGCAGAAGTCACCATGATTGAAACGTTTCAGTAGCTGCCATAAATTAGGTGATAAAGCCATGCAGCAGGCTAAATGGAAAGACATAGACAAACAGATGGAGTTTCATCCGTATTGAGAAATCTGCAAAAGGGATCGGCTAACATTTTCGCAAGGATGGATGGCGCAGCGGATGGAACATATAAGGTCAATAATAGATTAGGGTCCCGGGATGGCATGGTATTACAGTGGTTGGGACTGTTGCCTGACAGCGCCAAGGACCTGCATTCAATTTTGAACTTGGGTGACTGTCTGTGTTGAGTTTGCATGCTCTGTTCTTTCCTCTGGGTGCTCCAGTTTACTCCCACAATCCAAAGATGCGCTGGAGTGGCTATGCTAAATTGTCTCGTAGTGCACAATGATGTGTAGCTATGATGGGTTAGTCATGGTAAATGAGTGAGCTTACCAGTAATTGCAGGGAATGGTTGGTTATTTGGGACAGGATAAGATGCTCTTTTCGAGAGTTGTACAGATTTCATGGGCCGAATAGCCTCCTTCTGCACTTTCGGGATTCTATTATTCCACCAACTTAACAGATCCACGGATTCAGATAGCTTCAGACTGAAATCTAGTGCCCAGTTAGATGCATTTGTCATAATTTTCAAAATGCCATAGATTTGGGAACATTTCCTTTGGACTGGAAGGCCATAAACGAATCCCCTCTATGTACAATAATAGGGAAATAGACAGCAATAAGCTACAAGCGATTCAGCCTAAATTTACACAAGGGTGTTGATAGAAAACATCATTAAATTTGGTATAGCAGGGCACCAAGAAAAATTCAACACGTTCAGGCAGAATAACTGTTTTGTTAAAGGGAGGCATGTTTGACCAATTAACTGGAGTTATCTGGATGAGTCACAAGTGTTGCGGACAGGTGGATCGATTATACAAGTTATAGCAAGTACATCCAGCATATATTGGACAAATACAATGAGATTTCAGATGAAGAGTTCAAGACAGGTATTCCAGAAAACATTTGATAAGCATGAAAAAAACAGTGAAAATCGGAGCAGCAGCAGGCCACTCGTCCCTTCGAGGCGGCTCCGCCGATTAATATGATCATCCTTATCATTGATCACAATGCCATATTCCCGCTTTTTCCTCATACCTCTTGTCGCCATTAAAAATTAAAAACAGTGACTGTTTCTCTCTTGAATATATATAATGACTTGGCATCCACAGCCTTCTGTGGGAGAGAGTATCACAGGTCCACTTCCCTTTGATTTAAGACATGTTTCCTCATCTCACTACTGGTTTTTGAAATCCTCAAACATGGAAATCATTCTCCCTGCATCTGGTCTGTCCAGCCCTGTTAGAATGTGATACGTTTCATTCAGATCTACTCTCATCCTTTTGAGTTCTCGTGAATACAGCCCTACTCGAACCAATGTTTCCTGAAAGGAAAGTCCCACCAATCTCAGTATCAGCACAGGAAACATCCGCATGCACGCCCTCCATGATTATCTCCCTTCTTAGGTAGAAAGATGTAAACTGCATGCAATATTGGAGCTGTAGTCGCACTAAGACCCTGTACGAATGCAGTAAGATATCCTTACACTGGAACTCAAATCCTCTTGAAATGAAGGCCAACTTAGCAATTGCCTTCCTAATTGTTTGCTGCAGCAGACTCTCCACTCTCATTGACTGGTGTGCAAGGACATCCAGATCTCTTTGGGCATTCAGACTTCCGCAAATATCACCGTTTATATAATATGTTTCCTTTCTGTTTTTCACACCGATGTGTACAATTCCAAACATAGCCACGTTTTACTGCATCTAACCTGTGTTTGTCCACTCAGTTAACTTGTCTATTTCACCTTGAAAACTCCTTGCTTCCTCCTCACAACTCAGAACTTCGCTGCGGCAAATGTTATTGCAGAAAGTAAAAGATCAAGGTGTAAGGAGCACACGTGGGCATGGATTCAAGATTGGTCAGTTAACAAGAAATAGAGAGTTAGCTGAAATGTGTCTGTTTTTGATTGGCAGGATGTGACGAATCGTTTTCCATACGGATAAATGCTGCGGCCTCAAATTGTTACAATTGATACAAATGACCTAGATGAAGGGACTGAAACCCGTTTTTCCAATGACGCAAAGATACGCAATGAAGTAATTTTAGATGAGGACGGAAGAAGGGCGCAGGAGGACATCGGTGGGTTAAATGATAAGGCAAAGATCTCGCAATTGAGGTAGAAGGTGGGAAAACGTGAATTTCTCAATTTTGCCAGCACCTATTTTCTGAATGGTGAAACGATGCCGAACTCTGAAATTCAGAAGTGTCTGGATGCCCCAGCACTTGAATAAATAACAATGGATCGTCTGTTTGTACAGCATGTAACGAGCAAAACTAATAAAATTATATTGTTTATTATGAAGGGAATTGAATACAAAAGGACAGAGGTTTTCTTTCAGTTGTGCTAGACATTTGTGAGACCACACCAGGCGTATTGCGTAGAATATTGCTCTCTTTATCTAAGGAAATATGTAACTACATTAGAGCTAGCTCCAGTTTACTAGATTAATAGCAGGAATGGCTGCCTGTCTGATGAGGAAAGAATTGAGAGCTTAGGTTTGTGTCTGCCAAGGTTTAAGTTTAAAGTTTAATTATTAGTGTCAAATGTATGCTTATACTCGCACTGTAATGAAGTTACTGCAAAAATCCCCGAGTCACCACATGCCAGCGCCTGCCCAGGTAAAATGAGGGATATTTGCATGGCCGATGCACCTAAGCAGCACCTCCTTCGGACTGTGAAGCAAACCGGAGCACGGAAAGGAAACCCACACAGGCAGGGGAGAACTTGCAGACTCCGCACAGACAGTGACCCAAGCCAAGAATCAAACCCGTGTCCCTGGCGTTGTAAGGCATCAATGTGCCACTATACTGCCCCAAAGTGAGAGGCAAATTGACCGAATCTTTTATGGTCCTGAGGGGTATTGAGAATTTGGATCGAGAAGGTGCTTTCTCTCGTCCAAAGACCTGGACATAAATGGCACTGATTAAAAATAAGGAGTCGCGCAGTTTTAAAAAAAAGAGGTGAGGATTTTTTTCCTCAGATTGTTGTGAGTCTTTCACCTTTCTTCATCAAAACGCAGTGGAAACATCGTCTTTGGATATTATGAAGGCAGAACTAGATACATTTTGATCAACAAGCGAGTTGACAATAATGTGTGATTAAGTTCACAGTCCGATCAGTCATGATCTACATGGAGGGCAGAGCAGGTTCGTTCGGCCCAGTGGCCAATTCCTGTCCTTACTCCATATGGCATGTGTTTCGATGGAGGGATGGATGGATGGATGGATGGATGGATGGATGGATGGATGGACGGACGGACTGATGGATGGATGTTCAGAGTGACGGATAGATGGCAGATGGACAGATGAACTGATGGAGGGAAGGAGGAACGGGGGAGGAGGAAGGGACGGACAGACGGATTGTAGATTGACCTATAATTCAAGTACTATTTTGCCAAGGCAAGATTCATACATCTTGAGCGAATTGCATTTGGAATAACTTATTCCCTTTCCTTCCTGAGCAGATGTCAGGACGTGAGAATCAAGCCAGAGGATGAGCAGGAGAGACTCTGTCTGCTGTTTTCCTGCGTTCTTCAGGGAAGTTTTTGACTTTCCTTCTGCTCCCTTTCATGTCCATTCTTCTGGATGTCAGCTACAGTCTTTTGTTCACTGCTTCTTGCGCTCCTGACTCCTCATTTTAGCTTATTTCTGAGAATCCACCCTTTCCATATTCCCGCTGCCCTTTGACTGTGGATTTCGCCTGCATAGGTCATCCTGGTCATTCCAGTTTGTCGTGTGTTTGTCCCGCTCTCCATTTTACATCTGGCTACATTTGTTCATTCAATTCCGGCCAGTGAAATGTCTTCCCTTTCTCTTCACACAGTGCTGTTCCATGTATCAGATACCTGCTGCTAATTTCCACTTATTCCCCCTCTCTTCGTTCTCTCTTGCCCGGCGGTAGTATTTGTTTAAGGTTTTTTAATGCTTCTGACCCTTTCCTTTCAGTCCTCCATTAGGCGCTGCATGAACCATATCACTGGACCTACCAGCTGTTCATGTTTTTAAATGTTTATTAATTAACTTAATAATTACTATAACCGCACATGTCACCGTGTTCTTCAACTGTTCCCTGAATTTGGACTGAGTCGCCACATAAATGAATGTGCTGGTGTCGCAACTTAAATTCCGGAGCATATATGCAATATTTTCAAATATTTAGTACAAATCCTCACCTAACCCATCTGCAACATCAAAAAATATAAAATATATACGGACCACCATCTCTGGGTCACTGTGACTTTCCACCTTGCTTGGACCCCTCAGTCGTTTACGGACATGACTCACCATTAAAATATTTCTGACCATCAGAGCGTTGAGAAATAGAATGAAACCAAATGCTGTTATTGGGGTTAAAATCTTTTCAAACATTGTAAATCCAATCCATCTCGGTGAATGAAATAGCTTTGCTTGTTAGAACAGTACAATTTTACATTATAAATGAAAAACCTGGGTTTAAATCGAAGTAGTTGACAATGCTTTTTTTTAATAGAGCGAGGTGCCGATTGTTCCTCGGACCACAGATGCAGATTTTTGGTGCAATATTTTTCAGTTGCTTTCAGTTTCTGACAACAAATGGCGACAAATCGATCAAAAGTGAAAGTGACTGTGAACCAGACAGAACAGTCTCTGGCTGCACGGAGCAGGACGTAGCGAACACGACAGATATGTGTAATTTGGTGGACAGTTATTTGAAAATAATAATTATTGATTTGGTTGAGTATGACGTCAGTGATAATGACCAGGAGATCCACCATTGCCATTGCCACCAGGTAGAGAGTGGTACAGTTGGAGAGACCACAATTTCCACCGTCCAGGATCCCGATTGCCACCACGTTACCTGTGAGGAAAAGAATAAAGACATGAACCATAATTTATTGACATACGTTCGCTGCTTCCGAGCATGAGCAGCTAGAATTTAACATGGAAAACGTGAATGTAGGATAGATCAGATGTTCGTGAATTTCAACCATGACTTCAGGTGTCTTCCAAACCGCACATTTCAAGGCCAACCCCACACAGCCCTACAGCCAACACCCGTTACAGCATCCCCCACCCAATCCACCACTCCCCCTCAGACGCGTAGCAGTCCTTTTGATAGAATAGTCATATCCACCTCGATTCACTCATTGTGATAGTGGTAGGGGTTTAACTAATGAATCCATTACTAAATTTAGAAGGAAGTTCAATCATATTATGTAATTGTTCTCAAAGCAAAGGCGCCCACATTTCTACTAGAAGATCACTAAAAGAAGAGGGTGATATTCCTTCACCTCAAACCGTGATTGAACACACTTAACATTCTATGCTCGCCTTGACATTGCAAAACAGTATCGAACTTGTGATAGATTTTCACATTTCCTGCGCTCAACTAATAACAGAATTGACAGTTCAGAATTAATGGGAAATACGTGTATTGTCCTGTGTGTTGAGAAGGCTGCTAATTGACCAAAGGGAGGCTGTTATAATTAGAAAGGTATTTAAGAATGGAAAGGTGGAGAGATTCTGGTGACAGCTCTGAAGGCGTCCTATTTTGAGTTGCACCTATATAATAGTAAAATACATGTAAATCCGCAAAAATATGAAAGAAAGCATGTTTTACTCAACGAGTGGTGAGAATGTGGAATTATTACCATTTGGAGTATTTGAGATGAAAACCATTTCAGAAGAGACAATATTTTCATGTGAGTGACAAATGGATCTTAGATGAGTTGGAATTTAGAGGACTTTGAGCGGATCATGAATACAAATTTAAATCATTTGGGAACAATTTCCATGCATTAAATTGTTTTCCTCTGATACGGTGCCCAAAATTGCCCACAACATTCCAAATGTGGTCTGACCAGAGCCTGATAAAGCCTCAGCAGTACATCCTGCTTTGTATTCTAGTCCTCTCCAAATGAATGTTAACATTGCATCTGCCTTCTTAGCTATCAACACAAATTGCAAGTTTACATTATATATTAATTATTTGGAAGATCGAACTGAATGTATTATCTCCAAATTTGCAGATGGTACAAAGTTGGGTGGGAGGGTGAGCTGTTAGGAGGATACAGAGATGCTGCAGCATGATTTAGACTTGGTGAGTGTGTGGGCATTGTGTCCTCGCAAAGATCCCTTCGGAGCCCCACGAGTCGCTGACTTCCAATCAGAAAATAACCCAATTATGCCAACTCTTTGCTTCCTATCTGCTAACCAAGCTTTCTATCCATCTCAAGACATTACCTGCAATTCCTGTCCTTTAATTTTACATAGTAGTCTGTTATGTGAGACCTTTTCGAAAGCCTTCTGAAAGTCCAAATACACCATATCCACTGATTCTCCTCGGTCAGGTCTATTAGTTGCATCGTCAAATAGAGCAAATAGAGCATCCTGAACTAAGGCTCCCAACTCCTTTTGAGCTTCCGATTTCTGAAATTTTGTCGACCACCTGCCACTTTTTTGCCTACTCTCCTAACCTCTCCAAGTTCTTCTGCAGGCTACACTTTTTTATTATTGATTAGTCAAAATTAAGGCTAACACTTCTATGAAGTTGCTGTGAAACTCCCCTTGTCACCACATTCTGGTGTCTGTTCGGGTTAATGCACCTAACCAGCACGTCTTTCGGGCTGTGGGAGCAAACCGCAGCACCAGGAGGAAACCCACGCAGACACTGTAAGAACGTGCAAACTCAGCAGGCAATGACCCAAGCCGGGAATCGAACCCGGGTCCCTGGCGCTGTGAGGCAGCAGTGCTAACCACTGTGCATCCATGCCACCCCATTGTGGCACTTCTCCTCAATATTACTTGTCCCTCCAACTTATCTTTATTTCATCTGCAAACTTATCCACAATGGCCTCAGATCCGTCACCTAGGTCATTGCTGTGTAAAGGAAATGTGCTCACAACACTGACCCCTGCAGAACTCTATCAACTGCCATCCTGAAATGGCAACTTTTCCCTCTGCTCTGCTTTCTGCCTGTCAGCCAATTTTCTATCCATGCTGGTCCCTCGCCTTTAACATCATAGGAGCTTAACTTATTCAACAGATTTCCAGACGGCCTTCTGGGAATCCAAGTAAATACCGTCCACTTGTTCCCCTTTGTTTTTCCTGCTTTGTATCTCCGCAAAGAATGCTAACAGATTTGTCAGGCATAACGCCCCCTTGACTAAACCATAGCGATTTCACCCTATTTTACTATGCACTTCCAAGCACTCTGAAATCTCATCCTCAATAATGGTCTCTAAAATCTTAGCAACGACCGAGGTCAGCTTAAGTGTCCTGTAATTTCCTACATTTTGCCTCCCTCCCTTCTTAAACATGGGTGCTATGTTAGGAATTTTCCAGTGCTCTGGGGCCCTATCTGACTCCGGTTTTTCCAGAAAGACCATCATCAATGCCTCCACCACCTCTTCAGATATTTCCTTCTGATTTCTGAGTTGTAGTCCAGAGAAACATAGAAACTAGAAGCAGGAGTAGATGAATCGGCCATTGGAAGCAGCTCCGCCATTCATTTTGATCATGGCTGATCATCAAATTCAATATCCTGATCCCTCCTTTCTCCTATATCCCCTGATCCCTTTAGACCCAAGAATTATATCTAATTTCCTCTTGAAATCTGACAAGGTTTTGGCCTCATCTAAATTCTGTGCTAGCGCATTCCACACATTCACCCCTCTCTGGGTGATGAAATTTCTCCTCACCTCAGGACTAAAAGGTTTACCGGTTATCCTGAAACTATGACCCCTAGTTCTGGACTGCCCCACCATTGAAAACATTATTTCTGAATCTACCCTGTCTAACCCTGTTAGAATTTTATTAGTTTCTATGAGATCCTTTCTCACTCTTCTAAACTCCAGTGAATATAATCTTAATCGATTTAGTCTCTCCTCATATGACAGACTTGCCACCTCAGCAATCAGCTTGATACACCTTCGCTGTACTACCTCTATAGCAAGGATATTCTTCCTCAGATGAGGACACCAAAACTGCACACAATGCTCCAGGTGTGGCCTCACCAACGCCCTATACTCCTGCAGCAAAACATCGCTATCCCTATACTCATATCCTCTCGCTATGAAGGCCAACATACCATTGGCCTTCTTTACTGCCTGTTGTACCTGCGTGCTTGCTTTCAGTGACTGATGCACGAGAATTCAAAGGTCTCATTGAATATCCATCACTCTCAATTTACACACATTCAAGTAATAACCTGTCTTCTTTTTATTGCTACCAAAGTGGATAACCTCACATTCATCCAGATCTACATCATACTGCATCTGCCATGCAGATGCCCACACACTCACCAAGTATAAATCACGCTGCAGCATCTCTGTATCCTCCTAACAGCTCTCCCTCCCACCCAACTTTGTATCATTTGCAAATTTGGAGATAATATATTCAGTTCGCTCTTCCAAATAATTAATATATAATGTGAACAGTTGGGGTCCTCGCACAAATCCCTTCGGAGCCCCACGAGTCGCTGACTTCCAATCAGAAAATAACCCAATTATGCCAACTCTTTGCTTCCTATCTGCTAACCAAGCTTTCTATCCATCTCAAGACATTACCTGCAATTCCTTGTGCTTTAATTTTACATAGTAGGCTGTTATGTGAGACCTTGTCGAAAGCCTTCTGAAAGTCTAAATAAACCACATCCTCTGGTTCTCCTCGGTCAGGTCTATTAGTTGCATCCTCAAAAAATTCCAATAGATTCGTCAAGCAGAATTCCCGTTTGTAAATCCATGCTGACTTTATCTGATTATACTACTGCCTTCCAAACGCCGAGTTATGAAATCCTTGATAATCGACTTTAGCAACTTCCCCAATACCGACGTTAGGGTCACTGGACTATAGTTCCCTGCTTTCTCTGTGCCTCCCTTTTTGAAAGCAGGCTTACATTATCTACCCTCGAACCTGTAGGACCTATTCCAGCGTCCAAAGTTTTTTGGAAAATAAACACCAATGGGCGTCACTGTGGCACAGTGGTTAGCACTGCTTCCTTACAGCACCAGGGACCCACGTTCGATTCCCAGCTTGGGTCACTGTATGTGTGGAGTTTGTACATTCTCTCATGTCTGTGTGGGTTTCCTCTGGGTGCTCTGGTTTCATCCCACAGTCCAAAGACGTACAGGTTAGGTGCATTGGCCATGATATATTCTCCCTCCATGTATCCGAACAGGCACCAGGTTTTGGCGACTCAGTGATTTTCACAGTACTTCATTGCAGTGTGAATGTAAGCATACATGTCACTAATAAATAACCTTTAACTTTACTATTTACAGGGCCACATCCTAAGTACTCTGGAAGGAAACATTAATAGGGCCTGGAGATGTATCCACCTTCAATCCCATCTATTTCTCCACTAATGCTGATTTCCTTCAGCTCCTCACTAAAACATGTTTCTTTCAGCACTTCTGGTACATTTTTCATGTCTTCCTTTGTGAAGACTGAAGCAACGCACAAATTTAATTACTTAGACATTTCTTTACTTCCCCTTATGAATTCTCCCGTTTCTGACTGTAAGGGGGTTACATTCGTTTTTGTCAATATTTTCTTCTTTGCATATCGATATAAACTTTTACATTCAGTATTTATGTTCCCTGCTAGCTTACTTTCATACTCCATTTTTCCCATCCTAATTAATCCCTTGGTCCTCCTTTTCTGAAATTTAAACTGCTCCCAATCCTCAGGGCTATTGCTTATTCTCGCCAATTTGTATGCTTCTTCCTTGAATCTGGTATTATCTCTAATTTCCCTTGTAAGCCATGGTTTGGCTGCAATTCCTTGACCACGCTTGTGCCAAACAGGAATGAAAAACTTCTGGAGTTCACCTATTCATTCTTTAAATGCCTGCCATTGCCTGTTCACTGACTTTCTTTTCAGCAACGTTTCCCAGTCCGTCATGGCCAATTCATGCCTCATACCATCATAATTACCTTTATTGAGATTCAGGACGCTGGTCTTATAATCAACTACATCATTATCCACCTTGACAAAGAATTCTACCATATTATAGTCACTTGTTCCCAAGGGTTCTCTCACAACTAGATTGCCAACTAATCATTTCTCATTGCTTAACGCCTAATCCAAGATGGCGTGCATCCATGTTGGTTCTGCAACATATTGCTCCAGAAAATCATCCTATATGCACTCTAGAAATTCCTCCTCTATTGTACTGGGACTAATTTGACAAAGGACTTGAACAGTCAGTTCTGTTCTCTCCTTACAGATACTGCCAGACCTGCTGAATTTTTTCAGCACTTTTTCACTTTTGGTTTCAGATTCCAGCATTTGCAGTAATTTGCTTCTATCAAATATTTTTTCAAATTTCGGCGGACCCTTCTCGTGTCAGGCGACGCTTATAAACGCCAGACAAAGGGATTCTCTTATTGTTTGGCCTCAGGTCAATGAAATGCTCAAATCGAGAAATGCTAAACCCTCTGCACTCATTTCGACAAGCAATTCACAGTTTAAGGCATACAAGTTAGAGGGGGAAAAGATCCATTGCATTATTTCTAAACTGCTGAATGAGCTTTCGCGTTTCCGCCCTTGAATTTCGGTATGAATCCTCCGCACTCTCTTCAACAAACAGCTTGTTGTTTTGCTCGTTTGATTTGTCCCGTTTCTTTCATTATATCTTCACGTTGCTTTTGCATTCAACCATTCATAACCTCATCTTGATACATCTTCTCTTTACCAGAGGGCAGATCGTATGGTATGGAAGGATGTCAGAGGTAGGTTCTTTACGCAGAGAGTGGTTGGGGTGTGGAATGGACTGCCTGCAGTGATAGTGGAGTCAGACACTTTAGGAACATTTAAGCGGTTATTGGATAGGCACATGGAGCACACCAGGATGATAGGGAGTCGGATAGCTTGATCTTGGTTTCAGATAAAGCTCGGCACAACATTGTGGGCCGAAGGGCCTGTTCTGTGCTGCACTGTTCTATGTTCGATGTATGTTAGCCTTCGTGGCAAAAGGATTAGTGCACAAGAATAGACAAATCTTTCTACAAGCACACAAGACTTTGATGAAATTATGTCTTGATTACTGTTTGCACTTCTGGTCTCCGTATTTAACGTGGTATATCCGTGAACTGCATGCGGCAGAGCGAAGGTTCACTGATTAGTCCCCGATAGGAGGGATTGTCGTATAATGAGAGGCTGACTGAAATGGATCATCATTCCTGCTCTCCCACGTGCGGATTCAATATGATTCTCTCCTGAATCACCAATAAACAGATTGAAACTGAATGCACAATTTCCCAATCGCTACGTTTACTTTTGTTTTAATACCAACAAAATCGTGCACTAACATGAAGCAAAAGACAATTTTAACTTGGGATCTGATGCTGGATTTTTCAGAAAATTGTAGAAGCAGCCTACAGATCCAGGGGCATGTACGTCGAGTCAAACACAGTAATCATGCTTTAGTTGCATGTCTCTTGTCAGAACTGAGGTTTTCTAGAACAGTTTCAAACTGGTGTATACTGTGCTGTGAACTGTGAACGTGTTAAGTTGTTCACATATTGAAGCAAGGAAAATACACCCCTTCCTATCAGGATGCAACCAGTGAGATTTGTACACGAGCTTTGGGAGAGAATAAAGCCTGAGTGACACACAGTCATAGTGAGTCTGATTCTCTGGGATTGTCGAGCACAGAAGGAATTTGGTGCAAAGAGGAAGAGATAATTTTTCTTTGTCGGCTTTCTAACATTGCAAGCTTCAGAGGGTGATGTCGCCCTGTTGCAGGAGTAGAGGCTGCAAGGGAGGGAGCTGATTGGTACGTGGTGGATAGGGTTGCACAATTATTTCCTAACTTCTTGATTCTTTCTTGCGGTTTATTTATGTTAAGGGCTATATTTTATTGTAAAGAGGACCAGGGAAAAATTTCTTTACAGCAATTCATATGAGGTGTTATTAAGCATCATTCAAAGGTTTTAATTTAAAAGGATAAGCGATGGCAGACGAACTCAAGTCTCTGGTGTGTTCCTCGTGCTCGACGCGGGCAGCAGGGAACATTGCATTCCCTGGTGCCAGCATGTGTGCAGCCCCTGGGAGTCCATGATGTGAAGCTGGATCGGCGGCTCTGACACTGTGGAGCATGCCAGCATGTGTGAAGCTCCTGGAAGTCCGTAATTGGAGCTGGATCGGCGGCTCAGTCACTGTGGAACAGACAACATAGGGATTGTCGTGGATAGCACTTATAGGGTCGTGGTCATACCGCAGGCAGGCTCCAGAGGCAGGAAGGGAATGGGTGATCAAGCAAAGGAAGAGGAGTAGGCAGGCAGTTCAGGTATCTCCTGGGGCAAGTCCCCTGCAAAACAGATATACTGCTTTAGATATTGTTGAGGGAAATAGCCTCTCATGGAAGGGCAGCAATAGCCCAATTTGTGGCACAACGGTTGGCTCTACTGCACAGGAGATGAGTGAATGCTGTGGAAATGCAACGTCTATGTGGAATTTAATTGTTGGGCAACTGTTACTGTGGCGGCAGATGAGACTCCAGGAAGATATCTTGACTCACTGCTGCTAAGGTCAAGGATGTCTCAGGGCGGTTACATGACATTCTGAAAGGTGAGAGTGAACACCCCATTGTCGTGGTATACGTCGGTACAAATGACATAAGTAAAACATATGAATGATGCACTAAAAGCAGAACATAGGGAATTAGGAAGTTAGATGAAAAGTAACACCTGGAATGTAGTGATTTCAGGATTAATCAAAATGTCACATGTTAGAAAGAGTAGAAATAACAGCATATATCAGATGAGTACATAGCGGAAGTGATTGTGTCGGGGGAGGTTTTCATATTATTGGGATATTGGCTTCTTTTCTGAGGGGATGGGGCGGGGGGGAGGATGGGTACAAACAGGAATGTTTTCACCTGGGCAGCACGGGACTGATGCCATACAGGGAGAATTTGCGAGAGTGGTTGTAAGTGTGTAAACGAAAAAAGGCAGGAGAGTTTAATCTATGCAAGAAATCAGCACTGCTGCCTCAGCACCAGAAACTGGCGTTCAAATCCGAACTTGGGTGACTGTTTGTGTGGAGCTTACACGCTATCCCGTGTCTGCATGGATTTCTTCCGGATGCTCCAGTTTCCTCCCACATTTCAAAGATAGGCAGCATAGGTGGATTGGCCACAGGAAATTTCCCCTTAATGTCCCAAAATATGTAGGTTAGGTGGATTAGCCATGGTAAGTCTATGGAGCACAGGGATAGGGCAGGGGAGAGGGACTGGGTAAGATATTGTATCAGAGAGTTGGTGCGGATTGAATGGCTTTATTTGCACAGTAGGGATTCCATGACTCTATGATTCAGAGCAAGGGAAAACAAGAGCAAGAACAAAAAAAACAATTAGGGGCATAAGAAAAGTATGGAGATGAGTAAAGAAATCAAGGCCTAGAATCAAACAGGGCCAGAGGAAAAATAATGGAAATGTGGTAAGTAATGCCACAAAGACAAGCCTTAAGGCTTTGTCCCTTAAAAAAACGGTGCATCCTCAATAAATTGGATAAAGTATTTGCTCAAATAGATGCAAATTGTCATTATATAGTCGGGATTATGGAGACATGGCTGCAGGGTGACTAAGGATGGGTAATGAACATGAAGGGCTATTTAGTACTTCAGAAGGACAGAAAAGAAAGGAAAAGGCAGTGGAGTTACATTGCTGGAAATAGAGGAATTTAACACAACAGGGAGGACAGATATGAACTACAACAATATATAACCTGTATGTGCAGAGCTTTGAAATACGAAATGGACCATAACGTGGGTGGCGCTTGTATATATATCCTCAAAATGTAGTGGAGATGCTGGCAATGGCACTCAGAAAGGAGATTAGAGATGCATGCCAAAAGGAAACATTTATAATTATAAATATCTTCAACCTGTTTATAGATTGGGCAAATCAAATTAGTCAAAATACCGTTTAGGAGTGATTCCTCGGGTGTATGCGGGATGGCTTCCTGAACCAACATGTTGACAAAGCAACCAGAGAGCATTTAGAGAGGTTTAGTATTCTCAAGAATACTCAGCATGGCTTTGTCAGAGGCAGATCGTGCCTTATGAGCCTGGTGGAGTTCTTCAAAAATGTGACGAAACACATTGGCGAAGGGCAAGCGGTAGATGTGGTTTATATGGATTTTAGCAAGGCGTTCGAAAAGGTCCCCCATGCAAGGTTTCTAGAAAAAGTGAGAGGGCATGGGATCCAAGGGGCTGCTGCCCTGTGGCTCCAGAACTGGCTTGCCCAAAGGAGGCAGAGGGTGAGTATAGATGGGTCTTTTTCTAAATGGAGGTTGGTCACCAGTGGTGTGCCCCAGGGATCTGTTCTGGGACCCTTGCTGTTTGCCATTTTCATAAATGACCTGGATGAGGAAGTGGAGGGATGGGTTGGTAAGTTTTCCGACGACACGAAGGTTGGTGGGGTAGTGGATAGTCTTGAGGAATGTCAGAAGTTACAGAGGGACATAGATAGGATGCAAGACTGGGCGGAGAAGTGGCAGATGGACTTCAACCCAGATAAATGCGTAGTTGTCCATTTTGGCAAGTCAAATGGGAAGAAGGAGTACAATATAAAGGGAAAGACTCTTAGTACTGTAGAGGATCAGAAGGACATTGGGGTCCGGGTCCATAGGACTCTAAAATCAGCCCCGCAGGTGGAGGAGATGGTTAAGAAGGCGAATGGTGTGCTGGCCTTTATCACTCGAGGGATTGAGTTTAGGAGTCCGAGGATAATGATGCAGCTATATAAGACCCTCGTCAGACCCCACTTGGAGTACTGTGCTCAGCTCTGGTCGCCTCATTACAGGAAGGATGTGGAAAAGATTGAAAGAGTGCAGAAGAAATTTACAAAGATGTTGCCTGGATTGAGTGGCATGCCTTATGAGGATAGGCTGAGGGAGCTCGGTCTTTTCTCCTTGGAGAGATCGAGGATGAGAGGAGACCTAATAGAGGTATATCAGATGTTGAGAGGCATACATTGGGTGGACTTTCAGAGGCTTTTCCCTAGGATGGAAATGGCTGCTACAGGAGGACACGGGTTTAAGGTGCTGGGCGGTAGATACAGGGGAAATGTTAGGGGGAAGTTTTTCACACAGAGGGTGGTGGGCGAGTGGAATCGGCTGCCATCAGTGGTGGTGGAGGCAAACTCAATAGGGTCTTTTAAGAGACTCCTGGATGAGTACATGGGACTTAATAGGATCGGGGGGGTTATAGGTAGGCCTAAAAGGTAGGGATATGTTCGGCACAACTTGTGGGGCCGAGCGGCCTGTTTTGTGCTGTAGTTTTTCTATGTTTCTAGAACAGGTCATTCTAGGCTTGTATTGTGGAATCAGATAGAAATAATCGTCAATCCAATTGTAAGAGGTTAGGAGAATTTTCTTCACCCAGAGGGTGGCGGATCTGTGGAATTCATTACCACAGATTGTAGTCGAGGCCAAAATGTTGTCTGATTTCAAGAACAAATTAGGTATAGCTCTTAGGGCTAAAGGGATCAAGGGATATGTGGAAAAGGGGGGAATCAGGATATTGAATTCGATTATCAGCCATGATCAAATGAATGGCAGAGCAGGCTAGAAGGACCGAAAGTCTTTCTCTTGCTTCTCATGTTGATGATTCTATCTTTCTACGTCTTGCGGAGGAGCCTCCATAATATGATAGAATTCCTCGTGAAGGTGGAGAGTGACGTAGTTGATTCTGAGACTAGGCTCCTGAATTGCAATAAACGAAATTACAATAATATAAGTAGCGAGTTATTTATGATGAACTGGGAAACGTTACTTAAAGGTGTAATGGTGGATAGACAATGGGAAGCATTCCAAGATTGCACGGATCAACTGCAAAAATTGTTTATTGTTGTGTTGTGCAAAAGTAAAATTGGAAAGGTGATCAAGAAATTTCTTAGAGATAGTATTAGAGCACAGGAACAGGCATACAAATTGGCCAAAGAAAAAGGCCAGAGTATTGAGAACAGTGAAATGGGGAACAAAGAAATTGCTGAACACCTAAATATATATTTTGCTTCTGACTTCACAGAGAACACAACTGACATGACAGTAATGTTGGGAAGCCCAGTGTTTAGTGAAAGGGAGGAAGCCAAGGAAATCAGTATTAGTAAAGAATTGGTATTGGAGAAATTTATGCGATTGAAGGTCCACAAACCCCAGGGCCTGATATTCTACATCCCAGATTACTTAAGCGAGTGGTCCTGGGAATAATGGACGCATTGGTGTTCATCATCCAAAATCCTACAGACTCTGGAAAAGCTCCTCCAGATTGGTGTCCAGCCCATGGAACCGCACCATGTAAAAAGAGGTGCAGAGATAAATCAAGCAATTTAGACCAGTCAATTTAACATTATTTGTGAGGAGAATGTTATAGTCCATTATCAAGTTTTGAGTAGCAGCGCTCTTGGAGAAGAGTGTCACGTTTGGAGAGAGCCAGCATTGATTTATGAAAGGGAGATCATGCCTGAAAAATCAATGGAAAATATTCGAAGGTGTAACAAGCGAAGATGAGGTTGGGTCGCCAATGAGTATCGTGTATCGACCTTCGGAAAGCTATCAACAAAGTCCCACGTAAGGGATTAGAATTTAAAATTAAAATGCACGGGATTGGGAGTAGTGGATTGAGATGGACAGAAAGCCGCTTGTCAGACCTGAAAAAATACTGCTTCGGAAATACTGCTTCGGAAATACAGCTACGGAAATCTCGCCTGAGTTTCTCTCATCCGTTCTCTCCAGCTTCGGCCTGCCGCTGCTGTTACGTGGCGAAGAAGGACATCATGTGGACCATGTGTTTCTCCATCTTCTGCTCAGGTAGCGTCAATGTACTGAGATGATGCATCATAACGCAAGTGCCCCAAATATGAGGCCGGCTGCAGTTATAAGGAATTCTGCCATATCAACATCGGCTGAGAAATCCCTCCATGGGGAGCAGGGTTGGGGTTACTCGGGAGCCCGGTTGCCAAGGTCAAGGACAGTTTCAGTTACGACCAATCCCTCCTCCCCTCTTCCTCGACCTAGCACAACATCCTCACTCCATTGTTCCTTTCCCGCAGTCCCAATGAAGAAAGCGGGAGACGAAAGTGGGCATATTTGTACTTAATTATGTTTGAAATGTTGATGTTGAGAAAATCATGTGGTTTCAGAAGTGAGGCCTGGGCTATATTTGTATCAGTCACAGTACAGCACTCGCAACATTCGTGTCCAAAAGTCTCTGGTTCGACTGTGAACTGTTTGACTCTCCTTATCTAAGAAAGAACATACACCTTAGAGAAGATATAAGCAAAGATCAATTGATTGATTCTGAGGAACAAAATATTATCCTTTGCAGAGAGATTGAGTAAACTCAGCCGATGTAGTCTGAAAACTAGATACTTAAGAGGCTATCTCATTCTTGGAAGTTCCGACGGGGTAAATACTGAGAGCCAGTTTTTTTTTAATGTACCTACGGAACGTGGGCGTCGCTGGCCAGCCAAGCCTAGTTGCCCTGCTTTGATAGTCTCGAATATGGGGTAGGATAGGATGCCGGCACTTCAGGCAGACATGAGGAGAATTTCCTTCTTTCAGCGGATTGTGAATCTTGGAAATTCCCAATTCCAGAGAGATTGGGGGGTTTCAGCCATTCAGTAGATTTCAATGTGAGTTCGACAGAATTTTGGTTATTAAGAGACTTGTAGGATATAAAATGGGATAGAAAAATAGACATGAGGTATTGTTGAGCCCTGAACGCATTCAACGGCAGAATCGACTGGAGGGGCAGAATGGCCTCCTCGGGCTCCTAATTCTTACATAGGCAATCATAAAAGAAATGGAGGAATTCAGCATGAAGAGCTTCATTGATCAGGAACAGAAAAACATAAGAGCTAAGAGCAGGAGTAGGCCATCTGTCTCCTCGAGCCTGCTCCGCCATTCAATATGATCATGGCTGATCTTTTGTCGACACAGAACCACATACCCCGCCGCTCACCATAACCCTTAATACCTTTACTGTTCAAAAATCAATCGATCTATGCCTTAAAATGTTCAATGCTTTAACCCCAACTGCTTCACTGGGCAGGAAATTCCAAAGACTCACAACCATTTGGCTGAATAAGTTCCTCCTCAACTAAGTCTTAAATCTGCTCCCCGTTCTTCAGAGGCTATGCCCCCTATTTTAGTTTCACGTGCCAGTGGAAACAGCCTTCCTACTTCTATCTTATCTATTCCCTTCATAATTTTATATGTTTCTCTAAGATCCCCCTCATCCTTCTGAATTCCAACAAGCATTGTCCCGGTCTATTCAGTCTGTCCTCATAAGCCAAACCTCTTAACTCCGGAATCAATCTAGTGAATCTCCTCTGCACCCACTCCAGTGCCAGTACATCCCTTCTCAAGTAAGGAGACCAAAACTGTACACAGTACTCCAGGTGTGGCCTCACGAGCAACTTACGCAGCTGCAACATAACCTGCCTGTTTTTACACCGCATCCCTCTCGCAATGAATGACAAAAGACAATTTGCATTCTTAATTACTGCTGCACCTGCAAACCAACATTTTGCGATTCATGCACAAGGACAACCAGGTCTCTCTGCACAGCAGAATTTTGCAATTTTTAACCATTTCAATAATAGTCCATTTTTCTGTTATTCCTACCAAAATGGATGAGATGATATTTTCGAACATTGGACTCCACCTCATAGAGTCAGAGAGCATGGAAACAGGCCCTTCGGCCCAAATTGTCCATGCTGCCCTTTTTTAAAAAAAACCCTTAAGCTAATCCCAATTGCCCGCATTTGGCTCATCTCCCTCTATACCCATTGTACCCATGTAACTATATAAATGCTATTTGAAAGACAAAATTGTACCCGCCTCTACTACTACCTCTGGCAGCTTGGTCCAGACACTCATCACCCTTTGTGTGAACAAATTGCCCCTCTGGACACTTTTGTATCTCTCCCCTCTCACCTTAAAGCTATGCCCTCTAGTTTTAGACTCCCCTACAAAGAAGAACAAAGAACAGTACAGCACAGGAAACAGGCCCTTCGGCCCTCCAAGCCTGTGCCGCTCCTTGGTCCAACTAGACCAATCGTTTGTATCCCTCCATTCCCAGGCTGCTCATGTGACTATCCAGGCAAGTCTTAAACGATGTCAGCGTGCCTGCCTCCACCACCCTACCTGGCAGCGCATTCCAGGCCCCCACCACCCTCAGTGTTAAAAACATCCCTCTAATATCTGAGTTAAACTTCGCCCCTCTCACCTTGAGCCCGTGACCCCTCGGGAACGTCACTTCTGATCTGTGAAAAAGCTTCCCAGCGTTCACCCTATCTATCCCCTTCATAATCTTGTACACCTCTATTAGATCTCCCCTCATTCTCCGTCTTTCCAGGGAGAACAACCCCAGCTTACCCAATCTCTCCTCATAGCTGAGACCCTCCATACCAGGCAACATCCTGGTAAACCTTCTCTGCACTCTCTCTAACGCCTCCACGTCCTTCTGGTTTGGGAACAGATATTGACTATCTAGCTGATCTGTGCCCCTCATTATTTTATAGACCTCCATAAGATCACCCCTTTGCCTCCTACGCTCCAGGGAAAAAAGTCCCAGTCAATCCAGCCTCTCCTTGTAACTCAATCCATCAAGTCCCAGTAGCATCCTCGTAAATCTTTTCTGCACTCTTTCTAGTTTAATAATATCCTTTCTATAATAGGGTGACCAGAACTGCACACAGTATTCCAAGTGTGGTCTTACCAATGTCTTGTACAACTTCAGCAAGACATCTGCCAGACCATTGGACACTTGGACTATCTATAACCCTGCAGGCCTTCAGTGTCCACTGCACGCTTTGCTCTACCACTCATTTTACTGTTACCTGCGAACTTTGACACACTTCACTTGGTCCCCAAGTCCAAGTCATCGATGCCAATTGTAAACAATTGCTGTCCCAACATTGATCCCTGAGACACACTGCTAGTCATTGATTAACAACCAGAAAAACACCATTTATCCTATTCTTTGTTTTCTGTTAGTTAACCAATCCTCTATCCATGCTAATAATGCCATGCTCATTTATCTGACGCAGCAGCCTTTGTGCATCACCTTGATGAATGTGTTCTGGAATTCCAGAGAAACCGCATCCTCCGGTTCCCCGTTGTCCACCACGCCCGGAATCTCCTAAAAAAATTCCAGTAAGTTTGTTAAACATGACCTGCCTTTCCTGAGCCCATACAGCGTCTGCCCAATGGGACAATTTATATCCGGATGTCTCGCTATTTCTTTCTTGATAACAGTTTCAAGAATTTTCCCCACTACAGAAATTAAGCTAACTGGCTTATAGTTACCCAGCTGTTACCGACCTTCTTTTTTAAACATTGGCGTCACATTTGCTGTTTTCCAATCTGGCCTAATCGCCCCACAGTGCAACGTTTTTTTTGTAAATTACCACGAGCGCATTTGCTCCTTCCCCTTCCACCTCTTTTAGTACTCTGGGATGCATTCCATCAGGACGAAGAGACTTGTATACGATTAATCCCATTAGCTTTCCCAATACTACCTCTTTAGTGATAATGATCGTTTCTATGTCCTCACCTGGGATAGTTTATGGTGACACACAAGAACACGAGTCCTTCTTAACAATCAAAAAGTAATTGTGAAGGCTGGTAAACACATCATAAAAGGTGAACTTGTAGGCCAGCCAGAAATCAAGCATGCAAATTGAATATTAGAGTCTTTTAAAAGGGACTGGGTCACATGATTAGGAACATCTTGCTTTTTTGAGAAAAGTAGACAAGCTAATAAGAATGCACCATCAATGGCTAACATTGGAAGCTAACGATGCTATCAAAATGAAAGAAGAGTAGGTTAACTCTACCAAGTTTAATGGTAGGCCAGAAGATTGGAATTTTTTTGAACAAAAAGTTAACGATAGATAATTAAACAACAACGGGGTGAAATTTGAACATGAGGCTAATCTAGAAATAGGCACAAAACAAATTCAAGTTGTTCCATGTGTTAAAAGGAAGAGAATAGCTAAAGTGAAATTGATCGTGCAGTGGGCGAAAACAAGATAATTCTATCATACAGGTTATCACACAAAATTAGAAAGCGTTGTTGTATGGATATCCCAGCATGTATAAAGCATGTATAAAGATCGGTTAACAAGGGTAAACAATGACTTTGGATAAAATGTTCTTTTCGGGTTTGCAAACGACTGGAGGGGCACAGGAATCAATCTTTTCACTTCACTGACTTAAAAGCGTTATGAATCACATGGATGAAACGGGCTAGTGTGTTGCCAACCATGTTGCTGACGATATCAAGATCGAGAAGGAAGTAATTTGTAAGTAGTGCAAAGAGAGTCTGGAAATTGACCTCGGTAGGTTCCCTGAGTGGACAAAGACATGTTAGGTTGATTTAATGTGGGAAAATTGAGTTCACTTTGTTGGGAAGAAAAACAAACCGAGTATAATCTGAATTCAAATAGACTGCAGAACAGAAACGTGCAGAGGGACATGGATCTCCTCAATCATGAATCACAATATATTGGGAAGCACGTACAGGAGTGTATTTCGATGGCAGATTAAATGCAAACTTTTAATCCAATTGAGTGTTTATAAAAGGAGAGAAGTGTTGCTGGAAATATCCAGCGGATTGCTGAGACAACGCCGTGCATGCTGTTTGCAGTTTTGGTCTCGTTAAGGGCGGCACGGTGACACAGTGGCTAGCACTGCTGCCTCACATCGCCAGGGACCCGGATTCAATTCCGGCCTCAGGCAACTGTGTGGAGTTTGCACGTTTTCTCCATGTCTGCGTGGGTTTCCTCCGGGTGCTCCTGTTTCCTCCCACAGTCCAAAATGCGCGGGTTAGGTTGAATGGCCATTCTAAATTGCCCCTTAGCGTCCGGTTTTAGCAGGCTAAATACGTGGGGTTACGGGGATAGGTCCTGGGTGCGACTGTGGTTGGTTCAGACTCGATGGGCCGAATGGCCTCTTTCTGCACTGTAGGGATTCTATTACAAACTAATTGGGGAAGTATTTCTACTGGAAGCAATTCCGTGACGGGTCACTCGGCTTATTGTGAGGATGAAGAGGCTGTTTTATCAGGAAAGTATGAAAAGGTTACTATACTTACTGGCATTTAGATCAATGGTAGATGATTTTGATCATGCATGGTTTTGAGGAGGTTTGTGAGTAAACTCAGAGAAGCTTATTCTTCCCTTTCGACTAATCTGGAATAAACGACTCAGTCTAAAAACAAGGCCCTCCAATTCAAAACCGAAAACAGGAGGATTTTCTTCCCTCTGAATGACTTTGGTCTTTCAAATTGCCTTGGGAAGCGAGAAGTGCAGGTCATCAAATATATTGCAGGTTGTGCCATGATGCAATGGAGTGAATACTTTTGGAATACCGAGCAGAGTTTAGTTCACATTCATTCAGGAAGAATATCCATCCTCCGGATGCAGTTCAGAAAAGGTTTGCCGGGTAGAATCCGAGAGTGAATGGATATGTGTTTCGAGGAAAGATTGAATAGTTTGGAATTATCTTCCTGTGGAAAATGGAAACCATAATATTTAAATACTGGGCCGAATGGCCTCTTTCTGTACTGTAGGGATTCTATGATGCTATGATTCTATGATACATAACATTCTAAGGGTTAGATGCCAGAAGACGTGTACTTTCGTGGTGGAAGGCACAAGTTGTTGCCAGAGTTAGTAAAAGATGGGTTTCCAATTTTTGTCAAAGATGAGGACTGATTTCGCCTCTCGAAAGATCCATAGCGTTTAGATATTACTTCCCAGAGATTAGTAGAGTCTGGGTTAATGAATACAATCCAGGTTGATTTAGATGCATTTTTGATTTGCAATGGAGTCAAGAGATATCGGGTAGGGAGGGGAGTGAATTCAAGGCCACAGCAAAATCATCCATTATGTTATTGAATGGTGGAATATGACCAATGAGCCAAAAATTGTACTTCGGAGTGAATGTCATCTCTGAAACAATACGAGATCAAGCAATAGGAGTCACGATGTTTACCGGAACGTTATTCTTGCTCCTTAATACAACCTCCAATTATGAAAATATGATCATACTTGTCCAACCTATGACGTAGGGAGTAGTCGAAGTAAGTCTCAGCTCCTCGGATATTCCCTCCACTGGGAGTTAACTCAAGTATTGTAATCTGTTCAAACTTGAACAAAAAAATAATTGCAACGTCAGCATCTCTGTCGGGATCCTGCAGTGTAAATATTTGGTGCAGAGGCAATGTCTCGCGTCAGACATTTCTGCTTCACAAAAGCAGAGACTAAATTCACATAGAAAATGCATCGACCAATTGAATTGGTCAGAAAAATATTCTATCTGGTCCTTGCCATAGTTGGTGTTCCCGGTAAGTGTCTAAAACCAAATATGTTTCGCGCATCTGTGCGTAAGTTTGCTTTTGTTATTCTTATGTGAATGATAATGCTAAATTGGATCGCATTGTCACAGTTTCAATAATAAAAGTTTATCAAATTTCTTGACTAGTCTCTGAGCTGATATTCTGCTGCATCGATTGATTCTAGCCCACTTGTCCACTTTATGATAACGTTGTTGCATTCAGTTCAATGTTCTAACTTGTTGAGTCAAATATCAGAGCAGGAAACTCATAAGAATAAGTTAATACACTTATGCTTTGAGCAGAATAACACTGAGTGTTGTGATTATTTGGAGTGAAACATCGAACTCCAGGGAGCATGTGCTGCCATGTATTATTATTATTTTTCGTCCATCTACCTTTCAAATCTCAAACCCCTTTATAATTGTAAAGGCCTCCATTTGGTGAAACTTCAGCCGTCTCTTTGCAAATGGCAAGACTTTTATTTCGCATTTTTTCTCGGCTCAGCATTTGCTTTACTGTGGGGCAAAATATTTGTACCTCTACCAGGGATTTCACATTTTTGTGATGTGAAGGCGAGAAGCCTGTACAGAACAGCAAACATATTTAATCACGATTCGATACAAATTTATATGAGTTCTCTTCTTAGATAGATAGATAGACAGACAGACAGACAGACAGACAGACAGACAGACAGACAGACAGACAGATAGATAGATAGATAGATAGATAGATAGATAGATAGATAGATAGATAGATAGATAGATAGATAGATAGATAGATAGATAGATAGATAGATAGATAGATAGATAGATAGATAGATAGATAGATAGATAGATAGATAGATAGATAGACAGACAGACAGACAGACAGACAGAAAGACAGACAGACAGGCATGTTTTTCTTCCAATTTGTTTCTAGTGTTGCTACTCTGGAATTGATACAGCCTGTTTTTTGTCTCTATCTGCTTCGTTCAGATGTCTTGCGCCACCTAATGTTCCCGTCTCTGACATCTGTTGCTGCTCCTAACTTTTCTAACATATATATTCCCAGAACGCTCCCTTCCCTGTTCTTGCGTATTTAAACCTGGACTTGTTCCTCTCTCCCTTCTATTTCTAACATGATAAGGAGTACTTAATACTGCAGCTTTAACTCCTCCTGTCACTCCACGTAGCTGAATTTTCTGTCGTGTTGTTGGCAACTTTAAATCTGTCAGTGATATAGTTGGCCCCGTATCAATCAACATATTACATTTCTGTTCTCCTAACACTACCGTTATGTACATGCGAGGATTTGTATCGTCACTAGATTTTATCTCCACGAATTGACATTGTGTATACATCAGTTTTCGAAGCTCTTCCGCGTAAAGGTAAATTTTGATGGTTCTTCTGTCTCTGTCCTCACTGAATTTTTAATTTTATTGACAACATGTACTTTACTGGGTGTCTCTTTCTCACTGTCTCCTACTTTTGACCAAAAATGAGTTATTGCATTGCCCATTTTTTCACAATTATCACATTATCTTCTATTACTTCCTGTTTTACTTTCACAGTTTCTGGCAGTGTGACCTTTTTTCCCACATGTTCTTTATCCTAGGTGTTTGTGCTCGCTGTTCTTCCCTCGCGTTTGCATTCTCTAATTCTTTATTTTGCCGGGCTTCGGTTTCCATAGCTCATTTTAATATTTCTCAATATGTGTTGCCTTATTGGTACTTCCATGTCGATAATCTGAGCTTGTTTGTACCAAATAATTCAGTCAATAAATCTAAGAACATTTAATCGCCTCGAATAGGTTCCTCTGTTCCCTCACTATCCACATATGTACGGAATTTTCTTCCAGTGTATTCGTTCACTGATTCGTCCGTTTTTTGTTTTAATAATGTCACCTTAACCCAAATTGTGGTTCCGACCCCTAGTGCTCGTTTTAATGCCTATTTATAATTTGCATATTTACGAACATAAGAACATAAGAACTTGAAGCAGGAGTAGGCAATCTGGCCCCTCGAGCCTGTTTCCCCATTCAGTAAGATCATGGCTGATCTTTTTGTGGACTCAGCTCCACTTACACGCCCGCTCACCATAACCCTTAATTCCTTTACTGTTCAAAAATTTATCTATTCTTGCCTTAAAAACATTCAATGAGGTCACCTTAACTGCTTCACTGGGCAGGGAATTCCACAGATTCACAACCCTTTGTGCGAAGAGGTTGCTCCTCAACTCAGTCCTAAATCTGCTCCCCCTTATTTTGAGGCTATGCCCCCTAGTTCTAGTTTCAACCGTCAGTGGAAACAACTTCCCTGCTTCTATCTTATCTATTCCCTTCATAATAGAACATAAAACATAGAACATTACAGCGCTGTGCAGGCCCTTCGGCCCTCGATGTTGCGCCGACCAGTGAAACCAATCTAAAGCCCCTCTAATCTACACGATTCCAATATCATCCACATGTTTATCCAATAACCATTTGAATGCTCTTAATGTTGACGAGTCCACTCCTGCTGCAGACAGGGCATTCCACGCCCTTCCTACTCTCTGAGTAAAGAACCTACCTCTAACATCTGTCCTATATCTCTCACCCCTCAATTTAAAGCTATGTACCCTCGTGCTAGCCAACACCATCCGAGGAAAAAGGCTCTCACTATCCACCCTATCTAATCCTCTGATCATCTTGTATGCCTCTATTAAGTCACCTCTTAAACTTCTTCTCTCTGACGAAAACAACCTCAAGCCCCTCAGCCTTTCCTCATATGATATTCCCACCATACCAGGCAACATTCTGCACCCTTTCCAACACTTCCACATCTTTCCTATAATACGGCGACCAGAACTGTACGCAATACTCCAAATGCGGCCGCACCAGAGTTTTGTACAGTTGCAGCATGACCTCCTGGCTCCGAAACTCAATCCCTCTACCAATAAAAGCTAACACACCGTACGCCTTCTTAACAACCCTATCAACCTGGGTGTCAACTTTCAGAGATCTATGCACATGGACACCCAGATCCCTCTGTTCATCCACACTACCAAGTATCTTACCATTAGCCCAGTACTCTGTATTCCTGTTACTCCTTCCAAAGTGAATCACCTCACACTTTTCCGCATTAAACTCCATTTGCCACCTCTCAGCCCAGCTCTGCAGCTTATCTATGTCCCTCTGTAACCTACCACTTCCCTCTGCACTGTCTACAACTCCACCGACTTTAGTGTCATCCACAAATCTACTAATCCAACCTTCCACGCCCTCATCCAGGTCATTAATAAAAATGACAAACAGCAGTGGCCCCAAAACAGATCCTTGCGGTACACCACTAGTAACTGAACTCCCATATTTCCCATCAACCACCACCCTTTGTTTTCTTACCGCTAGCCAATTCCTGATCCAAACCACTAAATCACCCTCAATCCCATGTGTCCGTATTTTCTGCAAAGGCTTACCATGGGGAACCTTATCAAACGCTTTGCTGAAATCCATATACACCACATCAACCGCTTTACCCTCATCCACCTCTTTGCTCACCTTCTCAAAGAACTCAATATGGTTTGTGAGGCACGACCTTACCCTTCACAAAACCGTGCTGACTATCCCAAATCTTATAGGTTTCTATCAGATCTCACCTCATTCTTCTGAATTCCATTGAGTATTGCCCCAATCTACTCAGTCTCTCCTCATAAACCAACCCTCTCAGCTCCGGAATCAACCTGGTGAATCTCCTCTGCACCCCCTCCAGTGCCAGTATATCCTTTCTCAAGTAAGGAGACCAAAACTGTACAGAGTACTCCAGGTGTGGCCTCAGCAGCACGTTATACAGCTGCAACATAATCTCGCTGTTATTAAACTCCATCCCTCTAGCAATGAAGGTCAAAATTCCATTTGCCTTCTTAATAACCTGATGCACCTGCAAACCAACTCCTTGAGATTCCTGCACAAGGGCACCCAGGTCCCTCTGCACAGCAGCATGCGCAATTTTGTACCATTTAAATAATAGTCCATTTTATTGTTATTCCTACCAAAATGGATGATCTCACATTTACCAACATTGTACTCCATCTGCCAGACCCTCGCCCACTCACTTAGATTATCTATATCCCTTTGCAGACTTGCAGCGTCCTCTGCACACTTTGCTCTCCCCCCCATCTAAGTGTCATCTGCGAATTTTGACATACTACACTTGGTCCCGAACTCCAAATCATCTATGTGAATTGTAAACAATTGTGGTCCCAACACTGATCCCTGAGGCACACCACTAGTCACTGATCGCCAACCAGCAAAACACCCAGTTACCCCCACTCTTTGCTTTCTGTTAGTCAACCAATCCGCTATCCATGCTAATACACTATCCACAACACTGTGCACCTTTATCTTGTGTAGCAGTCTTTGATGCGACACCTTGTGAAATGCCTTCTGGAAATCCAGATGCACCATATCCACAGGTTCCCCATTGTCCTCTGCACATGTAATGTTCTCAAAGAATTTCACCAATTTAGTCAAACATGACCTGCCCTTCATGAACCCATGCTGCGTCTTACCAATGGGACAATTTATATACAGATGTCTCACTATTTCTTCCTTGATGATATGTTCAAGCATTTTCCCTACTACAGAAGTTAAGCTAACAAGCCTATAGTTACCTGCCTTTTGTCCACCTCCTTTTTTAAACAGTGGCGTCAGATTTGTTATTTTCCAATCTGCGGGAACCACCCCAGAGTCCAGCGAAATTTGGTAAATTACCACTCGTGCATTTGCTATTTCTGCTGCCACCTCTTTTAGTACCCTGGGATGCATTCCATCAGGACCAGGAGACTTGTCTACCTTTAGCCCCATTAACGTGTCCAACTCAACCTCTTTCATGACAATGACAGTTTCTCGGTTCTCACCTGCCATCGCCTTCCTGTCATCAATTTACTCCTGTCATCTTTGCCGGTTGTGTTATTCACAATCTTTCAAATGATCGGGCAGCATTTCCCAGACTGGTTCGGTTAACGTCCCCCTAATTAGTATTCATATATCGTCCAATGTTAAATGATGTAAATTCCTTAATTCTTCCGTTCGTTCTCAAAAGGCTGGGTTTTTTTCTATGTGAAGGACCTAATGCATGCATTATCATTGGTTTATCTGCTGGGATCAAAGTTACTTCCTCAGTCATAATGGAAGTTCTACCCCTCTTACTCTTGCATGTTCGATGCGTCTTTGTGCGTATTGGCGCTCAAGATTTGATTGTTTTGTTTGTAAATGTTTTGCTACCACCAGATAGAGTTTTTTTTATATAGCTTTTTTTTTTCAAGTCTGCTTCTGATTTCTTCATTACTAGATTCATCTGACAATTGTGAACCTGAGACTGAGGTATCTGTTTCTGCTTCCTCCACAGATTTCTTAGCTTCTTTTTCACTATTTTGTTTTGATGTTTCTTGAAATTCTTTACTTGAATCTATTTCTGTCTCCTTAGTTTCTTTTAAAATCCGATTTTTCATTGATGCTGCTAAAATGATTCGAGCCATTTCTGGTTTCTGTTTGGTCTAACTGCTCCACCCGATCTTCTGGTCATTTTCTGAAGCGTCTGGATTATATCCGTTCCCAATCATTTTCTTAATTAATTTAATGTTTTCATTAACGGTAACCTGAAAAACTGACCCCTCAACTCCCAATTCTAGATCATTTCCTTCATAAAGATTGATCCTGTTTAGGACTGAATGGGTTAACTTTCTGTTCGTTTCAAACTTGGCTTGCTTACGGCAATCTTTGGCAATGCGCCCTTTTCACAGAGAAAGAATTTTCTGATCTTGGAACTGTGCTTTCTTTTAACCCTGTTTTGGTGTCGAATTGTTTTTGTAATCTTTTTAATAACTTTCCCGAGTTGGTGAGTGAATTAATTGCTATTTTCCCTCTACTTCCTTATTCTCCAGACCTTTTTTTTATGAGAATCCTAAATTAAAGGCTCCTGTCAGAGGTATAACTTTCCCTCTTCACGGGGCTTCTTAAAAACTTGATCAGCCGTAACGCCTGATTTACGCTCCCTAATGGCTACTTCCCCTCTGCACGGAGCGTCTTAAAGATTTCGTCAGCTGTAACGTCTTCCATTCTCTCCCTAACGGCTGCTTAACGTCTAGGTATCGTCTTCCCAACCTCCCACTTTAAGCGTTTATCTACTGACCATCAATGATGCCTTTGTGACCCCGCAAGGAGTTCGGATAGATTGTATGGATCTGGTGGTCGAACGTGTAACTCCCTTCAAGTGACTAAGGTGTGATACTCACCCGTTTAGAAGGCATCTTCAGCCTTCGGCATCCAATGATCTATCCTGTCCCGTCGCCAAATTGAAATGTGGATCTTTCGAATGGTGGCCTGATTGCTGAGGAGAAAGTAAGTATTTTGACAATTAAATCTCGCAAAAGCAAAATCCTTCAGTTTAAAAGTTTACCACGATTTATCAAAAACATATAAAACTTACGTAGACAGACATGGACATAAAGAAACGGCCGAAGGTAGATCCTCAGATTGGCAAGCAACAGAGTATCGCTAAGCCTTCCAAAGATTTCAACTTTGTGCCAAAATTAAATATAATTATACCCTTCTTTTTAATCTAAGCCTCCCTACTAATTAGCTTAATTCGATTTTATTTCATGTTAAATTGTCAGTCTTTATCATGTCAAATATCTCAATCTATTACAATACGCCACCAGATATAAGGCATAATCCATTTCCTTTTTGCCTTGTATCTAGGGACGCCATCCCTTGTCTACTTTATCAGTGACAAGTTGCCAAAAGATAGAAAATGTCAACCTCGGGTCCTGAAGATTGAAACTATTACATGCCTGAACAACGGTGTTTCATTAACTGTACCTAATTTGAAACATTGTATTTCTTTACTAACTAAGTTCTGAGTTTCTGATCTTGTATCTTACTTTCGCATAGTTACTGAACTCGTATCATAGTTTTTTCTGCATAACTCACATTTCTTGATTGCGATACAGATTAATTTCAAAATGTTAAAAGACATTAATGAAAATCTTTTTAATTAAAACACGAAACATGCCACATTTAAAATCATATTAAGTAAAACGTTTCACTCTCAGTTAATAACATCCACATGCGACCAAATTGAAGGCTAAAAATCATCATAACCGTTTACTTACTACTCTAGGTAATTTTATATGCCCCTCCGCAAGGACTGATCCGTGTCTGGGGGAAAGTGCGACCGTGTGGTGGTGGTACCTGGAGGTATGCTGCTTGACGGGAGTTAAAGTCAAGGTTTAGATTTAATAACCTCTGACCCGATCTTAAACCTCAATTTTCTGATGCTGAATTCATTCCATGCTGCCTATGCTCAGAAGCGGATAATATGTGTCAGTAATTTCCAAATCTTTTTGTTTTATCTGTCGTTCAGTTAACGGACTGGCAATCATAATTCTGTCACATGGAAATTGTCCACCTGCACTACTCAATACCTGATGCTAATAGCGACTGCGGATCTCATGGTCATTATCGCTGAGGTCATTCTGAAGCGAATTAATGCTTATTATTTCCCAACAAATTTTCTGAGGATCACCCCTGTGTGCCGCAGTCGCTATGTTCTTCTCCGTGCAGCCACTTTCTGTTCTGTCTGGTTCACCGTCACTTTTACTTTCGATCGATTTGTCGCCATTTGTTGTCAGAAGCTAAGATCGAAATATTGCACCAAGAAAACAGCATCTATAGTCGCAGCAACAACCAGCGCTGTACTATGTTTGAAAAACATTCTCATCTACTTCAGATTTGAATCTAGAAGGATTATTGACAATGTTCCTTGGCGCTGTAGTAATAAAATAACTTACTTTACTGATCCTAGATGGATTGGGTTTAGAACTTTCGAAAAATCTTTTAACCCTTTGATACCATTTGGGCTAATTCTGTTACTCAATGCCCTGACTGTCAGACATGTTCTAGTGGCCAGTCGAGTGCGGGAAGAACTGAGGCGTCATAACAAGGGGGAGAACGATAGTGACCCAGAGATGGAGAGTAGAAGAAAGTCTACGCTGAGAATCACCAGGCAAGACTGTTCTCTTCCTGTTGGGGAGCACTTCAGTGGTCACGGGCATTCGGCCTCTGATATTCGGGTAAGCATTCTCCAAGGCGGCCTTCACAACACACGACAGCGCAGAGTCGCTGAGCAGAGGCTGATAGCCCGGTTCCGCACACATGAGGACGGCCTCAACCGGGATCTTGGGTTCATGTCACACTATCTGTAACTCCCACAACTTGCCTGGACTTGCAAAGTCTCACTGGCTGTCCTGTCTGGAGACAATACACATCTCTTTAACCTGTGCTAATGCTCTCGCCACTCACATTGTCTGTACCTTTAAGACTTGATTAGCTGTCAAGACTCGCATTCCAATCATTATTCATTATTCTGTAAATTGATTTTGTGTCTTTATATGCCCTGTTTGTGAACAGAACTCCCACTCACCTGACGAATGAGCAGCGCTCCGAAAGCTAGCGTTTGCTACCAAATAAACCTGTTGGGCTTTAACCTGGTGTTGTTAGACTCCTTATTGTGTTTACCCCAGTCCAACGCCGGCATCTCCACATCATGAAGAACGGACATACAGGGATGAGGAGGGCAGACAGAAAACGCCCTTAAGGACAGGAAGTAAACCCACAGATACAGTCTCGACAACTTATCCTGTGTTTGATTCTCAGCTCCTGACATTTCTTCAAAAAGAAGAGAAAACGACTTCAAACAAAAGCAAAAATAAAACAAATCTGAAGATGGATGGATCTTCTTTGGGCAGTATATAATTTGCTTCATTATCTCTCTCTCTGGCTCTATCTATCTATCTATGTATCTGTCTGCCTCTCAAGCTGTCTGTCTCCCTGCCTGTCTCTCTGTCTCTCGATCTGTCTGTCTGTCTGTCGTTCTGTCTGTCTTTCTGTCGATCTATCTGTCTATCCGTCCGTCCGTCCATCCGTCCGTCCGTCCATCCGTCCATCCGTCCATCCATCCATCCATCCATCCATCCATCCATCCATCCATCCATCCATCTATCTATCTATCTATCTATCTATCTATCTATCTATCTATCTATCTATCTATCTATCTATCTATCTATCTATCTATCTATCTATCTATCTATCTATCTAATCTCTTGCTGTGCACACTATCGCCACCCGGTTTTATCTCGATTACACTTTCATTCTCAAATTATGTATTACTCTCTCGCGCCCCAACTCACCCTGTCCGAATTTGCCTCTCATGTCGGTAAGATTCATAGGCCCACCCGTTCCCCCGCTCCAGTTTTCTATGCTCCCAATCTCTCGCTCTCTATATTTTCCTTAACTGCCTGTTCTCATATTTTAAAACGCTTTCTTTCCTTCCCTTGCCCTAAACGTTTTTCCGCCCCGATCCTTCTTCTCTCCCTTCCTTTCTCTGTTCCTCTCTCTCTCTCTCTCAAGCGGACACATGTGCGTGCTCTCTTTCCCTCTGATGTCCCTTCTTTCTGATTGTCTTGATTGTTTCCAAATGCCTTTCTACAGCATCTTTAGGAACGGAATCTAACATTTTCCCTGTGAAATGCTTAGGCTAAATGACCAATAGTTTCCTGCATTCTGTTTCCCTTTCCCTACTTTCTCAGGAGACGAAGGAAATTTGGCAAGTCTACTACAAATCTCACCAATTCTTACTGATACACCATAGAAAACATTTTTTTTCGGTTGTGTCACAGCTTGGTATGGCTTCTGCTCTGTCCAAAACCACAATAAACTACAAGGTCGGGAACGAAGCCCAGTACATCACTAAACCAGCCTCCCATCCATTGACACTGTCTACACTTCCCGCTGCCTCGGAAAAGCAACCAACATAAACAAGGACCCCACGCACGCTGTACATACTCTCTTCCACAGATACAGAAGTCTGAGGACACCTACCAACCGACTCAAGAACTGTTTCTTCCCTGCTGCCATCTGAATTTTGAATCGACCTACCTCGCATTCAGTCAATCTTTTTCTACACCATAGCTTGATGTCATATACATGGATTTTAGTAAGGCGTTTGATAAGGTCCCCCATGGTCGGCTTATGATGAAAGTAAGGAGGTGTGGGATAGAGGGAAAGTTGGCCGATTGGATAGGTAACTGGCTATCTGATCGAAGACAGAGGGTGGTGGTGGATGGAAAATTTTCGGACTGGAGGCAGGTTGCTAGCGGAATGCCGCAGGGATCGGTGCTTGGTCCTCTGCTCTTTGTGATTTTTATTAATGACTTAGAGGAGGGGGCTGAAGGGTGGATCAGTAAATTTGCTGATGACACGAAGATTGGTGGAGTAGTGGATGAGGTGGAGGGGTGTTGTAGGCTGCAAAGAGACATAGATAGGATGCAAAGCTGGGCTGAAAAATGGCAAATGGAGTTTAACCCTGATAAATGTGAGGTGATTCATTTTGGTAGGGCAAATTTAAATGTGGATTACAGGGTCAAAGGTAGGGTTCTGAAGACTGTGGAGGAACAGAGAGATCTTGGGGTCCATATCCACAGATCTCTAAAGGTTGCCACACAAGTGGATAGAGCTGTGAAGAAGGCATATAGTGTGTTAGCTTTTATTAACAGGGGGTTGGAGTTTAAGAGCCGTGGGGTTATGCTGCAACTGTACAGGACCTTGGTGAGACCGCATTTGGAATATTGCGTGCAGTTCTGGTCACCTCACTATAAGAAGGATGTGGAAGCGCTGGAGAGAGTGCAGAGGAGATTTACCAGGATGCTGCCTGGTTTGGAGTGTCGGTCTTATGAGGAAAGGTTGAGGGAGCTGGGGCTGTTCTCTCTGGAGCGGAGGAGATTGAGGGGAGACTTAATAGAGGTTTATAAAATGATGAAGGGGATAGATCGAGTGAACGTTCAAAGACTATTTCCTCGGGTGGATGGAGCTATTACAAGGGGGCATAACTATAGGGTTCATGGTGGGAGATATAGGAAGGATATCAGAGGTAGGTTCGTCACGCAGAGAGTGGTTGGGGTGTGGAATGGACTGCCTGCAGTGATAGTGGAGTCAGACACTTTAGGAACATTTAAGCGGTTATTGGATAGGCACATGGAGCACACCAGGATGGTAGGGAGTGGGATAGCTTGATCTTGGTTTCAGATGAAGATCGGCACAACATCGTGGGCCGAAGGGCCTGTTCTGTGCTGTACTGTTCTATGTTCTATGTTCTATAGCTATGACTGTAACGTCACATTCTGCGCCCTCTCCTTTCCTTCCCTATTTACCGTATGGTTTGTCTGTACATCGCGCAAGAAACAATACTTCTTACTGTATACTAATGCATGTGACAATAATGAATGAAATCAAATCAAATCCCGCCCCTTTTTGTGGAAGGCAGCTGCATTTTCAAATCTAATCAAAGGTTTCAAGAGGCTCGGGACTTCTGGAAATTTAAAACCAATGCATTATTGATCTCGTGATCATTTCTTCCTGACCTCTCTGCAGCAGGAACAATGATAGCAATAGAAATCAGGAAGAGTATCCCAAATGCAAGGGGAGAGTCTAAGGCTGGAATAAGAAAAGCTGAGAGGAAGCATAAGGAAAGGATGGCAGGCTGCACGAACATCAATAGCAAAATGTCCTTCAAACATATCAATGCTAAAAGATTAGTCGAGGATAGAGTGGGGCCAATAAGCAACAAGCAGGGCAAACTGCTCAGTGAAGCGGATGGTATAGCAGAGATACTAAATAAGTACAAAAACAGAAAACGCTGGAAAATCTCAGCAGGTCTGGCAGCATTTGTCGAGAGAGAATAGAGCCATCGTTTCGAGTCTAAATGACCCTTCGTCAGAGCACTGCTGAGATTTTCCAGCATTTTCTGTTTTTGTTTCAGATTCCAGCATCTGCAATATTTTGCTTTTATCTTTGTGCCAAACAACTGCGTTGCTTCTGTCTTTACCAAATGAGAAGATGGTGACAATGACCCACTTGAATACGTGGGCGTTGAGAAATTGAGCAGTATACTGACAGATACAGAATAGGTGGTAAAAACTTTGGCAGCACTCCAGGTAGAGAATTCGGCAAGCCCGGATGTGGTGCATCCTAGATTGCTGAGAGAGGTAAGGGACCAAATTATGGAGCCATTGAGATAAATTTCCAGGCCTCTCTGAACATTGGGTCAATCCCCAGGGGACGAGAGGATTGGAAATGTGGCTCTATTTATTAAGGAAGTGGCAAAATGATAACCCAGGAAACTACACACCTGTCAGGTTGACATCAAGATTAGGAAAACTGATGAAGTGCTTATTTTGGGATAAGGTAAAATTACACATGGAGAAAAATAAGTTAATGCTAACCAGTCACCATGGCGTTGGCAAGGGTAGGTCAGGTGTTACAAATTGAATTGAATTGTTTGACGAGGTGACACAGGCAGTGGACGAGGATAATGCCTCGGATGTTGATTATTTGGCCTCTCAGAAAGCAGTTGATACTGTGCCACATGGAAGGCCGATTAGAACATTAGAAACGTTTGGTATTGATGGGTCCTTAACAGCATAATTATAAGCTGACTGTGAGATTGAAAACAGAGGGTAGGTATCGATGGGAGAGCCTTCGCAGACTGGAGACGAGTTCTAACTGGCGTTCTCCAGGGATCAGTGTTAAGACATTTATTTTTACTGATTTATGCAAACGATTAAGAATTAGATGTTGAGGGCAAAGTCTCTACATTTGCAGGTGATGGTAAGCTAGGGAGAATAGTGAATAGTGTGGATGACGCTGAGCGACGGCAGAGGGAAATAGACAAGTTGAGCAAACTGACAGACACCTGGCAGATGAATTTCAATGCAGTCAAAAGGAAGTAATACATTTTGGTTGAAGAGACATGGGGAGACAATATAGGTTCAGTGGTGCAACTTTTAGGGCAGTACAGGAGCAGAAGGACTTCGGGGTTCAAGTGCTAAATTCTCTGAAGCTGGCCAGGCAAGTTGAAACTGTTGTCAAGAGGGCTATGGGATCCGTGGGTTTATAAATAGAGGCATAAGCATAAAGGCAAGGAAGTGATGCCACTCCTCTACAAATCATTGGTCAGATCATAGTTGGCGTATTGTGTATAGATCTGGCCACCTTATTTGAGGAAGGATGTCAAAACCCTAGAGAGAGTGCAAATGAGATTTACGAGAATGATGCCAAAATGAGAAATTTTATATACAAGGGGGGATTAGAGAAATTTGGTTCATTCTCATTGGAGCAGAGAGGATTAAGATGCAACCTTATGAGGTGTTCAAAGTAATGAGAAATTTTGATTGGGGAAGAATGATATTCAGTTTCTACTGTTTGGTATGTCAGTGACTGGGGGGCCACAATTTCAAGATGGTCAACAAGAGAGCTCGGAGTCAGATGAGGGGAAGCCTCTTTATGCAGAGAGTTGTTGAGATTTGAAATGTGCTGCCTGGAAGAGCAGTGGGGGCGGATTCCAAAGGAGAATTCAAAAGTGAGCTGGATACATATTTGAAATTAATGAATGTAAAGTGTAATGGAAATGACGCTGGAGAATGGGATTAGCTCCATAGCTCTTTTCAGAACTGGTGCAGACACAATGGACGGAGTAGTCTCCTTCTGTGCTGTAAAATTACCAGATTCTATGATTTTACGAGTTGTCAGCATATGGACACAAAAACACCTAAATTCCACTTTCCCGGTGATTATAATTTTCTTCAGTTCCTCTTTCCTTTCCATTTCCTGATTTGCGGATAATTCTGGGTTTTCACTTCTGTCCTCTATAGGGAAGAAAGACAGAAGATTCCTCATTAATTCATTCATCAGTCGTTGCTTTCAATTACCAATTGCTCAGACACATAATCTATGGGACCATTGCTTATTTGGTTAACTCTTATTTAAATATCAACATAACTCCTACTTTCGGTACTTACATTACTGACCTCTTTCTCTCATACTCTAGTTTTCCCCATTATCAGTTGTTTCATTACTTTTTGATTTTTTTATATTCTCGCCAAAGTTCTGACCTGCCACACAACTTTGCACAAATACGTTTCCTTAAAAGTTAATACTACTTTAACTTTATCAATTAAACACAGATGAAGGGCCCTCCGTGGATTTTATTTTTCTCACATCGGAACCTGTTTGTTTGCGTATTCTGAAGTATCCATTTGAATGTTTGCTACATACCTCTGGTCATCCATCTCTTGTTCATCATCTGCTCATCATCCATCATCTGTTGGACTTTAACCTGGTGTTGTTAAAACTCTTACTGTATTTACCCCAGTCCAACGCCGGCATCTCCACATCATGACATCCATCTCTTCAACATGATTGCCAGTTCACTTTAGGTAGCTCTGCTTTCATGTTCTCATAATTTCCCTTATTGTAGCCTTAAATGTCAGTCTTGGGTGCATTTTTCTCTCACTCAAACTAAGTCTAAATTTCAACCATATTTTGGGCGCACCTACCTAGGGTTACATTGTCTATGAGATTAGAAATAATTCGTATCTCATTGCTCAGTCCAAGTCTGGAATGGACGTGCTAGTAGATGCAAAAGGCAGTGCAGAATTGCATTGACTATGGGTCGACCAATTGCAGACAAGGGCCACCTGACTCATTGGTCAAGTATCACTACGAATATTTCTCACTGAAAAATTGCACTACATGTGGAACTTAGTGATCTGGCAACTCCATGCTTTCGAATTTAACGATTGCAATCGATTGCAAACGTGAATATTTGAGTTGGTTGAATGCATGTAACAATAAATATTTACGTTCTGATTAATCCCCTCAGATATCAAAGCCTGAGTATCAATCAGCCACAGTTATGGAATTTTCTTTTTGCTATTACACAGAATAGATATTGACCTTTAGTTATTTGAGGGGTCCAGTACTGGAGGGTTTGCCTTATCAGTTTCTAGAGCCCCTACAAATTTAGAGTGCAATAATCTCTGCCCTTTTTTTAATGAATTGTTCTCCTGACAGAACATATATTATGTGTAAACGTGACATACTCCAAACATAAATAATAATCATGCATTGAAACAAAGCCCAGGGTTGGCACAGTAGTCAGCACAGTGACCCGGGTTTGATTGCAGCCGTGTGTGCCTGTCTATGTGGCATTTGCACGTTCGCACATTCTCCCTGTGTCCCCATGGGTTTCCTCTGGCTGCTCCGGTTTCCTCCCACAGTCCAGGGTTGGCCACATTAAATTGCTCCTTAGTATCCAAACATGTGTAGGTTAGGTGGATTAGCCATGACAAATGCATGGGCTTAGTGAAAAGCTAGGGTGGGCAACATACAATGACAGTGCAGACTCGATGGCTGAATAGCTTCCTTCAGCACTGTAGGTATTCTATGATTCTATAATTATATAGAGATGACGGAAGAGCTGGCGAAGTTGGTGTGGTAAATATATGATAATGTTTTTGTGGTAAATAAGCATTGTAAATATTTAAAGAAACAAAGCAAATTAATCAAAAACTCAGCTTATTAGGGTGGTATTAGAATGAAGGAATTGTACATATAATTTAGAAAAAGAATAGTAGTAATTCTGAGGATTGGGAATGATACACAAACTGATTATGGGAATATTCACAACTATATATATATACGTATATATATATGTATATATATAGAGTACAGTAGTTAAAGTTAACAATAGTGGCAGAAGAAACAGAAAGAATCAAGGGAAATGAGGAAATAGCGGAGACATCGACAAACAATTGCGTGCTTTTTTTCATCGTAGGTCTTCAACTTCTTCAAGTTAGATTCCCAACATGAAAGGCAACGTAGGTGCTAAGTAGGGTGCGGGAAATAAAGAGATTCGTGTCAGAAGAGAAATTGTCCTTCATAAATTTAAGGAAATTAAATCTAAGAAAACGAGGAGGGCACAGTGGTCAAGGTCTTAGTGCTGTATAAGAAATAGCTGCATAAATATTAAATATGTTGGGCCTAAGTTTCAAAATTTCCATAGATTGTGGAAAACCCCAACGGATTGGAAGTTAATCATTGTAACAATACTAAAAAGGAGGGAGTGAGAAAAACGGGGAACGGCAGGCCAGTTGGCCTGACATGGGGCATCAGAGAAGTCATGGAACATATTATTACCAAAACCGTAACAATTCCCGAAGTAAAGTCATAGAATGATCAGAAAAAGTCAACATGGAATGGAACAGGAAATGAAGATACTGTTTAACAAATTTGTAACAATCTTTTTTTTGGGATGTAGCAGCATGGTAGATCACGGAGATGCACACGAACATACATACAAATTCGGAGCAGAGGAATATCCTGGAGGTTTTCATTGCCAGGAAACAAAATTAACCATCAGTCTAACGGTTGTGGCTGCAAGAGCAGGTTTTTTTACTGCATCTCAATTTACTAAATTGTCTAACTCAGACTTTAAAAGATAATGACCTTGCCACGACTGATCTCTGCCCATGAGAATTCCACAACGTACCTGTCCGCTGAGAAAGAAAATCGCCATTCCCTGCTTTAAGTAGGTGGCCCCTAATTTTTAAACTCTGTCCCCTATTCTGATTCTCTTTTAACGGAGAATGTCCTCTCTGCATGCGCCCAATCATGTTCCCTCAGGATGGTATAGGTTTAATATTAAAATATTTCTCAATTTTCTAAACTCCAATGGGCCAGCCATGTATGAGATGAAGAAACGTGTCTTTTGAAAACGCGCTCGATACAGAAGCATGCAAAATTTTGCTACGCAAAATAGGAGTTCAAGCAATTGTGTGTGGGGGGGGAGGGGGGACGGGGGAAGGGGGGAGGAGTAAAGATATCAGCACGAATTTCTGATTGATTACTGATAGATTATTGCTGTCTAGTTGTAAGATTCCGAATATTGGGGTGGCGCAAGGATCAGTGCTGTGGCCTGAAATATTTAGTGATTTGCACCAAGAGATCGAAGTTTGTTGAAGATTCAAAACTTGTTCACAGTGCGAACTGTGAGAAGAATACAAAGGCTGCTAAGAGAGAGAAAACCAAGTTAAGCTAGTGCGCAACAAATTGCCATAATATGTATTGAGGTTACACACTTTAGGATCATAGAATTTTACAGTGCAGAAGGAGGCCATTCGGCCGATCCAGTACGCACTGATCACAATCCCACGCATGCCCTATCCCAATAACCCCATGAATTTACCCTAGCTCGTCTTCCTGACACTAAAGGGCAGGTTAGCACGGCCAATCCACCTAACCCACACATCTTTGGACTGTGGGAGGAAACCAGAGCACCCAAAGGAAGCCCACGCATACGCGGGGAAAACGTGCAGACTTCTCACAGACAGTGACCGAATCCGGGAATTGAACGTTGGTCTCTGGCGCTGTGAGGCAGCAGTGCTAACCAGTGTACCACCATGCCGCTCTACTTAGGAGAATAATAAAATCGTTTTCAAAATGCGTGGAAATTGTAAGTGTTGATGCTCAGATGGACTTGCACATACTCAGACAGGGAAAGTTAGCACGATGGAACAGCAGCAATTAGAATGGTAATTCCTTGCTGGCCTCTATTGAAATGGGACCGACATGCACAGATACAAAAGTGTTGCGATTGTCGTACGGGGTTTTGTGAGGTCAAACTTGGTTGTTTTGGTTTCCGTCTTCCATACATATACTTTTATTGGAGGCAGTTCAGTCAAAATTCATAGCATTGGTCCCCTGGTTGAGAGGCTGTCCGATAATGCCAGGCTGAGTAAAATGTTTGTAAGTTCTTCTTAAGTTTTGAAGAATGAGGGGTGATCTCATTGCAACATACGAGCTGAAGATCCGCAATGCTCATATTGATTGCATGAGTAGACTTGATGAGTGGTATGATCAATTCCTGCTCCTATTTTTTTCTGCTCTTTTGAGAGTGAAGACTAAACGAAGATCAATGTTTTAATTATTCAGATGCAAGTCCGAGGGCACCGAAATATATGAGTAAGCTATTAATAATGGAAATCAAATTGCAATGTTCCAGTACATGAATACTTCGATACCTGTAACATTCTGAAAGCTGAAAATGATGTGAATGGTGGAGAGGGATCACTTGAGAAGAAAGCGAACGCAAATGTCCTGTTTAATGACAAAAGCAAAATTCAGGTTGATAGTATGGCTTAATGAAAACATGGTCCGCAACACTCTATACTCCGCTTCCTACACTATTCCACCTTAAGGGAACAAAATGTAGACACGAACGGACATGTCTCACTTCTCTTTCTTTTTTGCAGCTTTTTTTTTACAGTTAATCTGATGGCGATTGGAATTCTGGCCCTGGAAAAAAGGATTCTCCCCACCTGCACCACTCTCCACCTAGTGGCCATTGTAATGGCGGATCTCCTGGTCATTTCCATTGAGGTCAAATATTTTTATTTCCAGTTATGTTTCCTGGGAATCACAGCTGTGTGTAGTGCCCACGCTGTCCTGATTACTGCTGCCACAGGCTGCTCTGTCTGGTTCACCGTCACTTTCTCCTCTGATCGATTTGAGGCCATTTTTGCCAGAAACTGAAAGCAAAGTATTGCAGCAAGAAAACTTCAGCTCTGGTTCTTGCAACAACCGGGATGCTATTTTGTTTTAAAAATATTGCACCTTGCTTTACAATTATGCTTAATTGACAATGTTATCATAAATGTTCTCATAAGTTGGAGCACTTGACGGTATGGATATCATAGCCATTCCTTCTTCCTTCTTTTTAACCGATGCCACCTCTGCCATTGTCTTGGTTGCTGTGAAACAGCAATACTTGAATAGTTGTACAATCACAATAATCATCAAGATGAAGATAAAGAGATGTGCAATTCCTTGTACTATGTTCATTCCGAACGATCCTATCCAGCTGGTTGTTCACTTTCCCACAGAAACTGGTTCTGGTTCTTTCAGTTTCTCGACCTCCTTCCGAATGTGTGCAACCAGCTCAGTTATATTCTCTGAGGTATCTGGAATATAAGTACACTTTGATCCAATTAAGGCACATGTTCCTCCAGTCGCTGCCAGGATAAAATCCAGTGTCGTTCGGTTTTGTTGTACAACTGTACTATTGCTACCATTTTATTGTTGATATTTGTTAACGCTGTAGCAGTGTCATTGGCAATTTTTTCTAGGATTATAGGTTAAGACATTTATTTCCATTGACAGTCTTATATGAGAGAAAGATGCATTATTATTTCAAAAAAGTGAACAATTTCACCAGTGCACATCGTTTCCTCTCTCTTGGGAACTGGTTTGAGTGGTAAATATATGGAACTACATATCCCAAGTAGCAAGCTCCTTTCCAGCCATTAGGCAAACTTGGGTAAGCTTTGTTAACACAAATCGAATAAGTTGCATTAAGAGCTGGATAAGTGTGTATTGCTCTAAAGCAATATGGAACATTGCAATTTTGATCATCCTTGGGTGGATTTAGGCGAATTCTACTTGCTATATCTACTGAATATCTACACTTAGAACATAGAGAACATAGAACATTGAAAAGCTACAGCACAAACAGGCCCTTCGGCCCACAAGTTGCGCCGAACAATTTCCTTACCGTCTAGGCTCATCTATAACTCTCTATCTTACTAACCTCCATGAACCTATCCAAAAGTCTCTTAAAAGACTCAATCGAATCTGCTTCCACCACCACTACCGGCTGCCGATTCCACGCACCTATCACCCTCTGAGTGAAAAACTTACCCCTAACATCTCCTCTATACCTACTCCCCAGCACCTTAAACCTGTGGCCTCTCGTGGCAACCATTTCAGCCCTGAATAAAAGCCTCTGAGAATCCACTCTATCAATACCTCTCAACAACTTATACACCTCTATCGGGTCACCTCTCATCCTTCGCCTCTCCAAGGAGAATAGACCGAGCTCTCTCAACCTATCCTCATAAGGCATACCACTTAATCCCGGCAACATCCTCGTAAATCTCATCTGCACCCGTTCTATGGCTTCCACATCCTTTCTGTAATGAGGCGACCAGAACTGGGCACAGTGCTCCAGATGGGGTCTGACCAGGGTCCTATACAGCTGCAGCATTATCTCCCGATTTCTAAACTCAATTCCTCTATTGATGAAGGCCAGTATTCCATATGCCTTCTTAACCACAGCCTCTACCTGCAACGCCACTTTGAGCATCCTATGAACCCGGACCCGAACCCGGATCCCTCTGTTCTTCCACACTGCCAGGCGTCTTACCCTTCATATTATATTCTTCCATCCTATTCGAACTGCCAAAATGAACCACTACACACTCATCTGGGTTGAAGTCCATCTGCCAGTTCTCCGCCCAGTCTTGCATCTTATCTATGTCTCGTTACAACTGCAGACATCCCTCTACACTATCCACAACACCTCCAACCTTTGTGTCATCAGCAAACTTACCAACCCATCCTTCCATTTCCTCATCCAGGTCATTTATAAAAATCACAAAGAGCAAGGGTCCCAGAACAGATCCCTGGGGCACCCCACTGGTGACCGATCTCCACTCTGAAAAAGACCCATCTACAACCACTCTTTGCCTTCTGTGGGCAAGCCAGTTGTGAATCCACAAAGCAACGTCCCCTTGAATCCCATGCCCCTTCACTTTCTCCATAAGCCTTGCATGGGGCACCTTATCAAACGCCTTACTGAAATCCATATAAATCACATCTACCACTCTTCCCCCGTCTAAGTGTCTCGTCACATCTTCAAAAAACTCAATCAGACTCGTAAGGCATGATCTGCCTCGGACAAAGCCGTGCTGGCTACTTCTGATCATACTATTCCTTTCCAAATGTTCATAAATCCTGCCTCTCAGGATCTTCTCCATCAACTTGCCTACCCCCGAGGTTAGACTCACCAGTCTATAATTTCCTGGGCTATCTCTTCTCCCTTTCTTGAATAACGGAATCACATCCGCCATCCTTCAATCCTCCGGAACCTCTCCCGTCTCCATTGACAACGCAAAAATCATCGCCAGAGGATCAGCAATCTCTTCCCTCACCTCCCACAGTAACTGAGCTAGATCCCATCCGGTCCCGGCGATTTATCTAACTTGATGCTTTTCAACAGCTCCAACACATCCTCTTTCCTAATGCCCACATGTTCAATCTTCTCAGTCCACTGCAAGTCTGCACTGCAACTACCAAGATCCTTCTCCACTGTGAATACTGAAGCAAAGTATTCATTGAGTACCTCTGCTATTTCAACCGGTTCAATACCCACTTTCCCACTGTCACATTTGATAGGTCCTACTGCTTCACATCTTATCCTCTTGCACTTCGCATACTTGGAGAATGCCTTGGGGTTTTCCTTTATCCTGTCTGCCAAGGCCTTCTCATGTTCCCTCCTGGCTCTTCTAATTTCCCTCTTTAGTTCCTTCCTACTAGTCGTATACTCTTCTAGATTTCTAACATTACCTAGCACCCTGAACCTTTTATCGGCTTTTCTTTTCTTCCTGACTAAATCCGTTACAGATTTCGTGCACCACAGTTCCTGTAACCTACCATAACTCCCCTGTCGCACCGGAACATTGCCGTGCAGAGGTCCAGACAAATTTTCCTTGAACATTTGCCACATTTCTTCCGTACATTTCTCTGAGAAAACCTCCTTCCAATTTATGCCTCTTTTCTGCCTAATAGCATCATAGTTGCCCTTACTCCAGGCAAACACTTTCCTAGCTCGGCTGATCCTATCTCTCGCCAATGCCAGTGTAAAGTTGATAGTGTTATGATCACTGTCCCCAAAATGCTCTCCCACTGATAGATCTGACACCTGCCCAGGTTCTTTCCCTAATATCAAATCAAGCACAGCCTTGTCGGCTTATCTACATACTGTGTCAGGAAGCTCTCCTGAACACACCTAACAAACTCCTCTCCATGTAAACCCCTTACCCTAGGGACATTCCAATCGATATTTGGGAAATTAAAATCTCCCCTCTGCTCCTCCACATCTCTGCTACTATTGGGCGGCCTATAGAAAACACCAAGTAAAGTTACCGACCCCTTCCTGTTCCTAACCTCCACCCACAGAGATTCTGCAGGCAGTCCTTCCGTGGCATTCATCTTTTCTACAGCTGTGACACTATCCCTGATCAACAGTGCCACCCCCCGCCTCTTTTGCCTCCTTCCCTGTCCCTCCTGAATCATCTGAAACCCGGCACTTGAAGTACCCAGTCCTAACCCTGAGATAACCAAGTCTCTGTAATGGCCACCACATCACACTTCCAAGCAGCGATCCATGCTCTAAATGCATCCATTTTGTTCACTGTACTCCTTGAGTTAAAATAAACACACCTGCACCTGAACCCTTCGGTCTGAGAGCTCCCCTTCCCCCTCACCTGCCTATCCTTCCACTCACACTGCCGACCAGCCCCTCTTATTTTTACTCTAACCTCCTCTCTCCCAGTTATCACATTTTAATTCCCACCCCCCAACCATTCTAGTTTAAACCGTCCCCAGTAACCTTAGCAAACCTTCCCGCCAGACTATTGGTCCCCCTTGGACTTACGTGAAACCCGTCCTTTTTGTACAGGTCGCACCTGCCCCTAAAGAGGTCCCAATGATCCAGGAACCTGAATCCCTGCCCCCTGCTCCAATCCCTCAGCCACTCATTCATCCTCCACCATTTCCATTCCTTCCCTCACTGTCTCGTGGCACAGGTAGCAATCCTGAGATTACTACCTTAGCGTTACTTTTACTTAACTCCCTACCTAACTCCTACTACTATTTACTACGTCCTAAATCTACTACATTACCCCTTGTACACTTGATGCATACTGTTGCTTGTTCTTCTGATTCTGCTTCACTTTGAATAAGACTAGGAGCACGTTTAGCTGTGTTAAATACAGGTGAGTACCTATTCATAGAATCTGGTCCTCCCGTACAGGATCTATTTATATAAAAATCAATTCTATTACACTCCTTTTGAAATCCTATTATCCTTGTCCCATGATCACGAAAGGACTGAGTTAACTGGTCCCACATAATCAGATCGTCCATCTTATAGGTACTGGACGCAAGACCCTCTTCTGCATGAATAGGCACCTGAGTACAAACCTAACATTTAGATATATCAGCTGTTCTAGTATATGTGTATGCCATATACGGATATTTTTATGAAATTCCTGGCAGGCTGATTGTACTAAACATAATAAACATAAAAAATAAATGGAAGAAGATACAGTCATTCTATTAGCTCAAATGTTCTGAATTGTTTGTTATATGAGTTAACATAATGCACGATTTACAACTGCGTTATAATCCCGTTATTTTATCTTCGAAAAACATTCTAATTTGTTCTTCAATTTTGTTCTTTGTTCTCTCAGATGTTGATATCCTCTTTCTTCATGTGTACACAGTTTTGCAATTACACACAATTTGGCTCCAAGGTTTCACAATTAGCAACTTAATAATCTATTATTTACACATTAATCATATATTTAATCAATTTCTCTAATATTAAATTTGAATTTATTACATAATTTTATCAGTCACTCCAATTCAATCTTCTCTTAATTTAGAACCATTTTAATCCTGGTACCTTTAACTACTCAGTTGCTGAGACATTTTCAGCATCAATTCTTTAATCACTGGAATTAGATTTCAAATGTGTCCAGTGTCTTCATCTAGGGCCGTATTTTTCATCAATCAATGCACATGTTTTCCCACTATAATTACTCCAAAAGGCCTTTCCACCTGGGACCTAATCCTTTCTTTTCAGTCATTAACTATATCATAACTTTATCTCCCTCCGCTGGTAGTTTTGGATCTTCCCGTTCATCGAATTTCATCCAATCTCTATGTTGTTGTTTGGTGCCATCTGTTTCTTAAGATAGTGCAAGTAAGTTATCAAATCTTCCATACATTGAAATCCTGCTTCTTTTCGAATAATCACGTCCCCTCCCCCCGTTATTATATCTTCTGGGAGGTGCATTGCTCTACCTGTCATTAATTCAAATGGAGTTAAACCCGTTCCCTGAGATGGGGTGGCTCTTTGTCTTAACAGTATTGCAGGTAAGGCTTGTACCGAATTATTTCCTTCATCCAGGATAGCTTTTGCTAAACTGTTTTTCAGTGTCCTGTTCATTCTTTCTACCATTCCTGAACTCTGTGGGTGATTGCGTATGTGGATCCTTTGATTGATCCCTCACATCCTACAAACTTCTCTTATCATTCTTCCGATAAAGTGAGTTCCTTGATCTGTGTCTAATTGAAATAGCGTTCTCCACCGCGTTATGATGTCTTTATCTAATATCAGGGCAACCGTTTTGGCGGTAGCATCCTTACATGGACTTCTACCCATTTAGTGAATTGATAGATGGTTACCAGACAATACGTTTTCCCTCTAACCCTTGGTAAATGCTATGTAAAATTCATCTGTAGGTTCTCCCATGGTCCTTTAGGCCTTAGTTGATTTCTCATCTTAATTTTGCAATGGCGTCCTGGTTCTAATTGGGAACATTGAATATATCTCTGACAGAATTTAGCTATCATTTCTCCCATGCCCTACTACCACGTTTTCTCGGTTGAATAAAGAGTCATAATATATAATTTCACTTCAATCGAATGCATTCGCACATGACGAAAAACCGTTCGTATCCAATGTTGAGTAAAAATAATTTTAACTCTTCCCTACCCATATGTTACTGAAACTAAACCTATGTTATTCTCTTAGCTAATTAGAATCCCCTTTTACATGGTGAAATTGGAGTGGGAAGCTACAAAGACATGGAGATAGATTTTATGAGTAAACAATTTCAAATGGAATTGGGTACAATTCCTTGGAGACCACGTCCTCACTAACAGATCGGGAGCTGGAGCGTCAGGAACAGAATAAATGTGACACCCCAGTCTATACATAAGAACAAAAGTACATAAGAACTAGAAGCAGGAGTGCACTCGAGCCTGCTCCGCCATTTAATAAGATCATGGTTGATCATTTCGTGGACTCAGGTCCGCATACCCGCCTGCTCACCATAACCCTTGATTACTTTACTTTCAAAAAATTATCTATCCTTACCTTAAAAATATTCAATGAGGTATTCACTGACCCTTCATCCCTCTCAGTGAAAACAGTGCGAGGAATGATTCATATTAATGGGTTCAAGAACATCCTGCAAGGAATGATCACAAAAAAGTTTGTTTTAAGAAGGAGGAAACATCAGCTTTAAAGTGTCTCAGTCTTTTTGCGCCAGTTCAGCTTAGAACCATAGAACCATAGAAAATTACAGCTCAGAAACAGGCCTTTTGGCCCTTCTTGTCTGTGCCGAACCATTTTATGCCTAGTCCCACTGACCTGCACTTGGACCATATCCCATAGAAATGATTATCACAGTGACAATCCTAATATTAAACAATAATGACTGACACTATTATTTTCATTCCCAATAACACTGACTGAGCTGCATGATATTAGACTGATAAACAGAATGTTATCAGATGAATACACTGCTTCCACATCATAAACATCATCCAAATCCGATCCTGCCTCAGCTCTTCGACTGCTGAAACATTCATTCATGCCTGTGTTCACTCTCGATTGACTATTCCAGTGTTCCCCTGGCCGGTCTCACACCTTCCACCCTATATATACCTGTGCTCATCCAAAATTCTGCTGTCTGCAATTTCACCTTAACCAAGCCCCGTTCACCAATCAGCCCCGTGTTTGATGAGCTGCACTGACTCCTGGCCCGGCAATGCCTCAATTTTAAAATCATCTTCCTTCAGTACAAATCTTTCCATACTTCGCCCCTCGCTTTCTCTATTATCTCCTCCATCTAAACATATTTCTTCTCTCCTGCCACCTTGTACATTCTCGATTTTAATACCTACAGCATTGACAGCCGTGCTTTCAGCTGGCCTGATCTAAAATTCTGCAATCCCTCCCTAAACCTTTCAATTTCTCTCGATCCCTCTCCTCTGTAAGATGTTCCTTAAAATCTCCCTCTTTACCTGATATCACCTTCTGTGGCCCAGCATCAACTTTATTTTACCAGTAAGCTCAACTCCTTTGGCAAATGTATGGGACTTTTTTGCGCATTGCTCACGATCGCAATGATTGTATAGTGGTGATCATACCTGTCGTTCAAACACTTGACCTGGTTTCGATTCTCCATTATTGCAGTTTGATTCTGATTGCTGATAATGATGATTTTCCTGAACATGTGTGGAACAGTGTGGAACATGATGGAATTAATTGGATTCCGTGCAATCTGCTGAACCTTTCTCCTCTGCTACTTTCCATTCCTTATTTTAATATCTGATGTTGGGGAACATCTCCTCAAGATGTTGCCAATGTTGCAGTGATGGCAAGGAACTGTCCCTGGCCACCAGAAATAATCTTTGGTTGACAGGGGCCTCGATGTGGAGAAGCTCCGCTCCAAGCTGAATTTAACTATGAAGAAGAAAGTGAAGAAACGTTCTCACCTGGTGCAGACAAAGAGACAGGGCACCTCCGGATCCTTCAAAATCGCTAAGAAGAAACTACAGCGAAAAGTGGTCATGAAGTTGAAGAAAGCAGCAGGTAAGAATCTCTCAACCAGAACATTTACAGACAGGAAATTCGGAGCAACGAACCCAACAGCCAAGAATTCAATCACAAGGATGGCACCAAAGAGGAAAATGATCATAAAATTTCCAATGCTTCAGAAGAAGACTCCAGCGAAGAAGTTCAAAATCCCCAAGACGGCCACAGGTGGTAAAAACGAAGGTGACCAAGATAGCAGGAAAATCAAAGGCCCAGCCCGAACCCAAATCACCAAAGCCAAAGAAAACAGCGGCCAGAAAGAAGTCAAATATCAAGAACAACTTGTTAACACCTGAACAGTGGCTCTTCTCAGAGCCACCCGACTCTGTTAGCAAAAGAGCTGTTGACAGGATAAAGTGGTCCCTGTCCCGCTGACACATTCAGGGTAAGAGTTTCAGTGAGATGGTAAAACTGTTGGAGAAACGCCACGAAAAAACACTTAAAGCTCAACACATGAGGTTCTCCAAAATCAACTGACTAGAGTTTTTGTAAACTGCTAAACCTTGAAGGAATGTATGGGAACAATAACTGAGAATGAAATCGAAAATAAATGGCTAATTTGTTGTAGAAAATACTGTACGTAGGCAGGGATGTTGCTGACTGATAATTGTAATGGGAATTTGTTTGAAAGATGTAGGATTTTGGAAATCATCGGGGATCATGTCCGATAATATAAGCAATTTATTGTCAATTAACGGTTTAAAATTGGTATCTGGAGTAAATTGGAGGTCGAGCTGGAAGGTCAGAAAATGTTCTCTGCTCTGTCTGTGTTCGATCGCAAATTCTACACCCCCACACCCCCATCCCTCCAAACCTCATACTCGCCGTCTCTAACTCAATCGTTTCTCAATCAGGTCGGAAAGAGAACTATATAAAAACTGCCAGAACGAGTTACTTGTTCTTTCATCATCCATTAAATTGAGAAGCATCGCATCATCTAGAATCTTCATCAAAATCTGGCTATTGGACACAAAATCCGTTGTGGGTTGTAGATTATAATGATCAGGGTAGAGGGACCAATCAGATTGATGGGTGATCACATGTTTGTGAAGCGAATTCACGGTGGATTTGGACTGTTTTCAAGGAAGCCAGGGGAAAGTTTCCAATGAAACTTTGCATAGTCGTGACACAATATTGATCAAGGAGTGAATTACAGTAATGAGAAGGGATGATATCTTAACAGACTTTTCAATTGAGACCATATAGGGAGAACTTAAAAACAGAAATTGGGAAATCACATTGCTGTGAGTGTACTATCGGCCCTCAAAGAGTTAAGGAGAGATAGAATAGCAGATATGTAGCAAATCTCAGAGATGTTTTAAAACAATTGGGTAATAGCAGTAGAGGATTTCAACTTCTACAATATTAATTGGTATAGGCAAAATCACAAAGATTGAAAGAGTGGACAGAATTCTTAAAGTGTATCCAGCAGAGCTTTTTGAGGCAGCATTTCGAAAGTCTTACAAGCGAGGGGCCGGTACGCAGCCTAATTTTATGGAATGAAGCTAGACAGGTAGTAGAAGTGTCAATAGAGGAGCATTTGCTCGGTAAGAATTCGGTGAGAATTAATGTTGCTATGGAAAAGGCCAAAAATGGACTGAAGTAAAGGTTCTGAATTGGGGGAAAGCCGATTTTAGTAGCTTAAGAGAGCTTTGGGTCAAAAATAAGAGGAAGCAGCTACTTAAGAAGATCCACATCAAAGCAGTAGGTGGTCATATCAAAACAAATCCAGAAAGTGCAATGCCAACAGGTTCCCGTAAAGGGAAAGGGTGGTACCAGCAACTCAAGCGATCTCTGTAAGTCAAGATTTATACAGGGTTGGATCTGGAAGAAAATGGAAGGCTTATCGCAGATTCAGGGCAATCTAAACAATGGATGTCATAGAGTAATACAGAAAGTGGAGAGTGGTAAATAAAAAGATAACTTATGAGAACGAAGAAGGATATAAAACAACACTAGCTGCAACATAAAGAACATCCCAAAGTGTTTCATAAGTATATTAAGGGCGAGAGGGTAACCACAGACAGAATAAGGCCCATTAGGAGACAAAATGGCAACCAATGTGTGAAGCCGAAAGACTTTGGTGATGCATTAAATGAGTATTTTGTATATGTGTTCACTATTGTGACAGGCGATACAGGTATAGAATGCAGGCTGGTGGGAGGACTGTGATGTATTTGGACAGAGATTAGCTCCCCTTTATTCAGCCACTTAAAACCCATCATATTTATACCTTTCTTTAATTCTGTAGAAGGGTCATATTGGACTCGAATCGATCACCTTGTTTCTCTCTCCAGTCTGACCTTTTTTTTTCAGCACTTTTTGCTTCTATCCCAGCAATACTTTTCAGATTCAACACTATATTTCACACAAAATTGTAATTATTAACAATGAACAACAAACCTGAATTGCATTTTAAATGGGAGATAAGTGTAACTGAACGTATTTACATTTCAATTTCACCCGCCTGCATTTTGGAGGTAACAGCTTCAGTTGGCAACCTTCCGTTTAACTTGTTTAAGAAACCAAAGCTTGCAAGAGCCGGGAATTGAACCTAGTTCAGCTGCTTAGGAAGCAGCTATGATCACCAGCACACCGCCACCGCTACTTAGGAGTCACTACTGGGCCATTTATCTCAACTTCGGTATTGCACCGTTCCGTGTTGGTTTCTGCTTTTTTAAAATAATCGACAATAAATTTCTGGAAGATCAAACCCAATGATGAATCACTGTGTCTTGAACAGAAGAAATCGTTTGATGCCTGAAACAGCTGATGCGATTTAAATTGGCGTTCTTGAAATTCACATCAGCTAATGGGTAGAGGTAAATCATAATTGTCATTGTCAAAACAAGATTCAGACCGAGGCCTTTAACTTGAAAATAACAATGTCCCATTGTGTAACTCTTATTAGAAATATATCTCTACCTCTCCAATCACTGAATAATAACGCATTTTCCACCGTGCATCGCCTTTGCAAATAAAATGCACTCCTGGAACAAAGAGTATAAAAGTGCGGAAATTATGTTAAACCTGCTTTGGCCGCAGCTGCAGTACTAATCCCAGTTCTGGGTATCACAATTTCGGAGGGGTTTGAAGGTATTAGAAAGAATTTCGAAAAGTTTGATCCGAATGGGTTGGAGGACGAGGAACTTCATTCATAAAGATAGATGGAAGAGGCTGGGGCTATTCATCTTGGAGAATAGAAGATTAAGAGGTGATTTGATGCAGGTTTTCAACATCAGGAGTGTTCTGGTTAGAATCAACAGGGAGTAACTTCTGGAAGGATTGAAAACAGGAGGGCACAGATTTAAGGTGAATATTAAAAGAAGCAAAGTCCACATGAGGGGAAATTTTTCCATGCAGATTAGTATCTAGAATGCACTGTCTGAGAATGTGGTGGAGGCAGCTACAATCATGGCTTTAAAATGAGAATTGGATCCTTATCTGGAAAGGAAAATGCAGGACAACGGGAAAAGGTAAGGGAATGTAAATGGTGATTTATTTCTGTAGAGAGCTGGCGCACACACAGCAGGCTCCTTCTGTGCTTCATGCTATAACCGCTCTGTGATACTATGTTTTTAACGACTTGCATTTTATATCCACTTATTGGAGCAAATCCTCCCAGCGTGGTTAATCAGAGATGTATCCGTAAAAGGTAATTTACACTAAGCCACAGAAGGATGGTTTTTTATTCAATCGTGGCTGGCCAGTATTTATTGCCCATCCCTTGTTGCCCTTGAGAAGGTGGTGTTGATATGCCTTCTTGGAACTCTGCTGTCCACGTGATGTGTGTTGACCCTCAATGCCGTTAGGGAGGGAATTGCAGGGTTTTGTCCCAGCTACTGCGAAGGTGAAAGGCGTGTAGGGAGAAGGCGAGAACTTCTTATCTTGTTAGGATGCTTTGTTGATATTCAGCCTATCAGGTTCTATGTTGAGTACAACTATCTAGCATTTGTTATCGACAAAATCCAAATTGTCTGTCAGATCCATGCACAGAGCCAGGATATTACTGCCTGCTAATAAAAGAGTTCATGTCTCCTATACTTTAGATTATTTTGTTTGCCTGGTGCAATGGTTTCTGTTCACTCGTTGAGCAGACAATCTAATCTACACTTACCCATTCAAGCAGATGGACTGTGAAGAGTCAGTACTTAAGTAATCCAATGCAGCCCAATGTGTGATGCCGATGACTGACCAGAGAGTTAGGTTGGTCCATCCACTGCTGCAGATTAATCGTTGTACTCGTTCACAATGACAATAAATTTGGACTCTGCACGAATCGCTACTGCTTCCGTGTTGTGTTAACACACTGCGCTGAAAATTGACTGCAGACTACGTCTTGCCTGTTTCTCATTCAGTTTCGATTTTCACCACGTTCCTTTGGAACGCATCATACCTGACGCGGAATTATATCCCACACCTTTCAACAACAGGAATTGTTTTTATTATTCATGGAATTTTTATTACAAATATAGCAAAGAAATTGTGATGGTCTTCTTTGTGCTCCTCTCTCATTCGGTCCAAGTCACACCATGTCCAATTATATTGTGTCTGCCTGTGTCTCGGTGCATTTGTGCATGTTTTGTGTGTTTTCACCTGTGATTTGTTTTTGTTTTTTGATCCTGTGTTTTATTTATTGCGTGCCTGTAAAATGCACGTCTTCAAATACATTTTTCAATTCGCTTTAAAACTATTCATGGAAGAGTCGACTGCTGCCTATTCAACTGGAGCGATCCAGGTCCCACCAACTCTGCGTGAAAATGATGTCTCTGCTCCCGTTCTCTTTCTATCTTTTCTCAATGATTTTATATCCATGACCCCTAGTTATTGACCTACAGAGGGAAGTTTTTCCCTCTTTATTCTCCCAAAATTCGCATCAGGTGTAAAAGCACTATTACGTCACCATCCAATCTTCCATGTTCTAAGTAGAACAACCCGAACTTCCCCAACAGCTCCTCATAAGCAGTTAATACTTAAAAACCTCCCAATGAGCGACCCCTGTCCCCTTTCTAATGTCTTTGCTGAAGAGTGGTGACCAGCATTAACCACAAGACTCCTTTCTAAGGTCAAATTGCAGATGTTAAAGTCCCAACATAATCCCAGCGCTTTTGTACACGAGTTCCCGTCTTCATCAACACAAATAAACAATATAGTTTTAGAACTCTATTCTGAACTTTGTGTATATGGAGATTAATATTTCTCTGCCCATCCACACATCAGAAAAATCTCGCATTTATAATGTACTGGTTTTCCATATTCGTCCTCCCAAAATTCATAATCTCACTTCTTACTTTCTCGAATTCTGTCTATTTTAAGAAATTATTATTAGGTATGCCTTTCTCCCGGAATGAACCGGTAAAAATGTTCGCTAACGATCCAGTACTGTTCCCTAGTGGTTTAGTGGTCAGGATTCGTCACTTTCATCGCCGCATATCTGGCATCTTTATCAATGAATCTCTCCTGTCCTGCATCCCGATCACGGATTTTCATTTTTGTTCTTCTTTCTACCCTCCACCTGAGATGCAATGAACAATGCAGTTGGCTCGTTCTCACGCACAGTAAATAAATCATTATTCACAGAGACACAGAGAGCTCATCAGTTTCATAGACTCAGACAGCAGAAGCATTCAAACCGAATCTGATCCCACATTCTAGGGTGATACTTTAATCTAACATTCAACCTCATCAGGAGAGAAGTAAGTTGTTTTTTGTTTCACTCTCACTCAGTCCCGCTGGCAGGTTTATACAGAAATCCCAGTCTCCGAACCACATCTGCAATAAGATTGAAAGGGACTATCCCAATCTCACAATAGTAACCCATAGCACCTCGTTGAATAGCAGAGCAAAAATTTTTTTTTTTAATCCAAATCATGTCAAAATATATAATTTGAAGTCTCAATGTTATCTACAATCATGTTCACAATTATGTAGGTTTATTAATGGAAGAGCAGAATACTGCAGCTGCTGGAAACCTGAACTACAAACAGAAAATGCTCGGAATTCTCAGTACGTCTAGAAACAGCTCTGAAGAATATTTGGAAGGACTTGGAACGTAAACTCTGATTTTCTCTCCACAGATGCCGTCAGACGTTCTGAGTTTTTGCAACATTTTCTGTTTCACTTTAAACTCCCCGACGATGACCAAATATTTTTCAAATCCAGTGAGTGGAGAATTCAGCATTCTTCTTTGCTGAGTGATCGCGCACAAACTGGAACGTCAGAGGTCCCATATTTACCAATTCATCGCTTCTGCTTACCAGCGAGCTGTAAGGATTTCATTTTTCCCCACAGTTATTTGAATGTTCCCATCTTCACAAAACTGCTCAGCAGCAACCACACTCTCAATTCTCAGTTACAAAGCCCCTGAAAAAGTGAAGACAGATTTTGCAGAAAAACAATACCAACATTTTAAAAGTTTAACTGTGAGTTGATAATGTGGCTTAGTTGATTAAAGCGCTAGTTTAGTAAATAGGAGATCCTGAGTTAAAATCTCAGTGGCGCCTTGGTGATTTTGGGCAATATATATATCCTTACATAAAAACCGTCTTGAAATGCTTTTGGCAAGAAAGCATCTTATGTAAAAGTTATCTTTGCACTTTAATTCCTAATTTCGAATAATTGTTACTGATTGTTGAGAGCAGGAAGCAGCTGTTTTTGTTCCTGCGCGTTGGAAAGGATTGAGTTGGGAGGGGGGAAAGATCGTTTTTTTTCTTGAAGACGTTTGGTTTGCAGATCTATTACACAATCACAATTTTTGATTCGCAACATTTGTAACGTTGCTTCCAATGTCCACAATCTGCCGCAACAAACACAATTGAAATTTGTACCCACTCGTGGAATCTATCTCCGTGTCTTGGTAGGTTCTACTCCAATTTCTGCAACTTAATATCTCCCTAAAATAAATACAATTTTCAAAGCTTTGAATGTCCAGTGCAGATAGCTGGGTAACAATAGTTGTCACATCACACGCCACTGGTAATGAGCGAATAGTTGGTGCAAGTTAGAAGGTTTGTGAAATGAAACCAAAGGGACGCTGCCGGTTTGTCTGAGAGGGCGAATTCCAAATGCGAAAATACAAAAAGGCTCTGATGACACTCATCAGACAAAGAAGACAGTTGTGAGAAATCTATGCAGCAGCGCTTGGGTAGCTCAGTCAGAATTTTAATCTGAGGATGCGGGATTCAAGTCCTCGTCGGTTTTGAGGCAGAAGGTGTCCACTATCCAGAAATACGAGAGGGCAAAGGAGAAATGAATGCATAGCAACTTAAAAATATGGGAGCAGGAGTAGACCATTCGGCCAATCTAACTTGCCACACCGTTCATAATGATGATTGCTGATCAACCTGTTCCCGCTTCCCCTCGTCCTTTTACCTTCGATGCCTTTATCCCCAGACGCTAAAAAAAAATGCGAAGATTAAACCGCATTCTTGACAGTTTCTCAGTGTTAAACCTAACAATTCATTTTAACATGATAGAAACTTAAATCCGTTCACCCTTCATTTTTCAACACTGAAAAAGAAGGGCGAATCGCTGAACAGGTATTATGAAGTTTAAGTCAACCTAACAAAGTCCGAATACAGCATTTTAGTGCCAATGTGAAGAAGCCTGATTGGATCAATATTACCTTTGGAGGTTAATGCTTAAAGAAGCACTTTGAATTATTGCCGGCCATAATTAAGAGCAAGGGAAGGAATTTGCTGATTTGTGTTAATACACTGCACAATATACAGGAAGGAGTGGGGAGGGATAAATCGTGGAGTTTTTTTCTAACGACAAATCTATTTACACTCCTGCACTTTGCGATTCACAAAATTTGAACGTTATTCCAAACGCGCTTTATTGCTTTCAAGAGGATAGGATATGATCCCAAACAAACCCCATATTCAACCTGTTCCTATTTCGTGAAACCAATCTCTGTCTCTGGGTCTTCCCACTGGAATGTCTAAAACTTGAGATCTTCGAGAAATAAATGCAAACTTCAAAGCTTTGAATGCCCAATGCAGATGAATGTGCTTAATTCATACTATCATACATACCAGAATAAGTGAACAAAACAAATACTGTAGCAAAATAGTGGGAAACAAATCAAAACTTTACTAAGTAAGCTGGAAATGTGGCGTTGTGACTTAGTTCCTGAAATCGCCTGTAAAATAAAGAATAAGTTCTCAATTCAAATCTCAGCGCTGCCTTCGTCAATGCATGACCTTCCGCACAAAACAGAAGAAATATTGCGTTTTCAAGTGGAAATGCTGTAAAAAGCTCTGGAAACACGCAGCCAGATAGGTCCCATTGCCGCAAGTCCCCCACAAAACCATCTCTCACTTGTCCTTATGTTTTAAAAAAAAGGCACGATGCTGGGTGTGAGTAATGGATCAGCAAAGGAGACAATGAGACTAGACTGTTGCACAACTTTTGAGCGAATTGTTAGTTCCTCTGTAGCAGCAACGGGTCCACAGGAATAGAAAAATGCTGGAGAATCTCCGCAGGTCCAACAGAGTCTGTGCAGTGAGAACCTTTCCAGTCTGGATGGCGTCCAACCTGTCAATATCGTTCAGGATCTTGTATACTTTAATCAAATCACTCCTCACTCTCCAAACTGTAACAGAGACTAACCCAGACCTTCTACTTAACGTTGTCAAGTGTGAGGTTATACACTTTGGAAGGAATAATAGTAAAATGGACTATTATTTAAGTGGTGAAAAATTACAACATGCTACTGTGCAGAGGGACCTGGGAGTCCTTGTGCACGAATCGCAAAAACTCAGTTTGCAGTTGCAGCAGGTGATCAAGAAGGCAAATGGAATGTTGGCCTTTATCGCGAAGGGGATGGAGTATAAAAACAGGGAGGTCTTGCTGCAATTGTACAAGGTACTGGTGCGGCCGCAACTAGAGAACTGTGTGCAATTTTGGTCCCCTTATTTGCGGAAGGATGTATTGGCCTTGGAGGGAGTATGGAGAAGGATCACCAGGTTGATACCGGAGATGAGGGGGTTAGCTTATGAGGAGAGATTGAGTAGATTGGGCCTGTACTCGTTGGAGTTTAGAAGGCTGAGCGGAGATCTTTATAGAGACATATAAGATAATGAAGGGGCTAGACAGGGTAGAGGCAGAGAGATTCTTTCCACTTAGAAAGGAAACAAGAACTAGAGGACACAGCCTCAAAATAAGGGGGAGTCAGTTTAGGACAGAGTTGAGGAGGAACTTCTTCTCTCAGAAGGTAGTGAATGTCTGGAATTCTCACCCCATTGAAGTAGTGGAGGCTACCTCGTTAAATATGTTTAAGTCACAGGTAGATAGATTTCTGATCAATAAGGGAATTAAGGGTTATGGGCAGTGGGTGGGTAAGTGGAACTAAACCACTATCAGATCAGCCATGATCTTATTGAATGGCGGGGCAGGCTCGATGGGCTAGATGGCCTACTCGGCTCCTATTTCTTATGTTCTTATGTTCTCATAAGACAATCTGTCATTGCAGGTATGAATCGAATAAAGCTCCTCTGAGCTGCCTCCAACATATTTGCATCCTTCCTTAAATATGGTAACCAATGATGCTCACAGTATTCGAGATTTGGTCTCGCCAATGCGCTGTGCAACTGAAGCATAACATCTTTACTTTGATCTTCAATTCCTCTCATAATAATTTAGCCTTCTTGATATATTAATGAAAAAGTATTATATTTGAAAATGGGTTGTAGATATACAAGTGTATTTTTCTGCAGCGATATGTGTGTGTACCTATGTGCTGTTTCTCAATTTAGTTGTGTTTTAGGAGTATTGAAATACATGAGAGAATTACATCGGCAGGAAAAATAAAACTTTTCAAATGAAATCTGATCCAGCCGAATCAATGAAAGAGGAATAGAGATGCCGCTAAATCAATGTGTAAGCAGCAGAGGTATGAAATGAATGTCCATTAATTACACAAATTCAGAAAGATATCTGAAACACTACTTGCCAGTTCAATTACGGGGTTGGAAGTTTTTCTTGGTATTCTAATCGTTAGGATTCGGCACTATCACCATTGTGGCACAGGTCCGATTACCAGTTAATGAAATACATTCTCCAATCTTTGAGATCACTGATAATTATTTGATTAAACACCAAGAAACTCTTTCCCTCGGTGGGATGAACGGGTTTAATTATTTTTTGTAACTGATCCACAGCAGAAATGCCAACCAAGAGGAAAGTCTGGAAATACTTTCCATACAAAGACTAGTTCCAAATCTGGAAATAATTCTTAAAATGATTGTGATTTCTTTGCTTTAATTTCAATAAGATTGAATTTCTCACAAATGCAAGGAACAACTTCTTCACTTCACTGAAGGGAACAGGAGAATTCAGTCGAAGTGGCGAGCTTCTTTGTTGTTTCACGGAAATTGACCAAGTTGAGCCAAAACAACACATCCCCATAGAGTCACAGACAGAATTAGCGGGCCCGATATTACCATGTTGATTCGAAGTGCTGAATTTTGGAGCGATACAGATCCGACTTGTAAACCTGTTCTCAGGGGCCCCCATACGCACTCTGCCTGAAAAAAAACAGCGATTCTGAATTGCGCTGCACAAGCCTGTGGGCAGGACTTATCGCGCCCAAAAGTCTGCTGCTCTAATCCGAGCCTGCAACTGCGCATGCACAATAAAGAATATTAGAAAACCGCTCCCCTTTCGCATCACTCCAGGGCCAGATAACAACTCCCCTGGCCCCCACAGGCATTGCCTCACCCCCCGCAACAATACTTGACCCCCTTATCCCCCCACCACCGCCTATACAGACCAATCGCGACCCCCTGCCCCACTTCCCCCCCCCCAAGGTTCGCACGCAGAGTGGCAGCAGACCGCCCCTTCCCGCCACTGCGCCCCCAGAACGATTTGGCCCGCCTCCCTCCTCCTCCCCTACCAGAGAACGATCTGGCCCACCTCCCTCCTCCTCCTCCCCACCCCCCATCACCAAGGAACGATCTGGCTAGCCTCCAACCTCCACCCCCCAACCCCCCCCCCCCCCAACCAAAGAACGATCTGGCCCGCCTCCCTCCTCCTCCTCCCCCAACCAGAGAACGATCTGGCCCACCTCCCTCCTCCTCCTCCCCACCCCCCATCACCAAGGAACGATCTGGCTAGCCTCCAACCTCCACCCCCCAACCCCCCCCCCCCCCCACCAAAGAACGATCTGGCCCACCTCCCTCCTCCTCCCGCCCCCCCCGCCACCCCTCCATCCCGTTCCCTTCCCCCCCCCACCAGAGAACCATCTGGCCCGCCACACTCCCCCCCCTCACCCACCCCCGTCCCGCCCCCATCACCTATCTCAGCCAGAGAATCGCTGGAAGATCTGAACTTACCTCCTCAGAAGATGGAGCGCCCGAGTCTGACCGTTACGGACCATCGATGTCTTGCGCCGAATCTGGAAGGGCGAACATGGTGGTTAAGGGGGAAATGCAGGTAAATTTGGGCGTGCAGCCCATTAAGTCAATTTAAATGCATGCAAACGCATTTAAATTGACGTCGCTCCCGTTTCGTGCGCGGTGCTGATCGTGGCCATTTTAGCCACTTGGTAAAGGGGGAACAGGCGTGGAGGTGGGCGAGATTCATGCTGCATGCCTCACGCCCTACTTTACCAAGTTTTAGCGCCCGAAAACGGACGCAACTTGTTGGAGAAATCAGGCCCATAGTGTTTTGTAGCACAGAAAGAGTCCGTTCGGCCCATCGTGTCTGTGCCGGCCACCAAACACCGATATATTCTCATTCTGTTTTCCAGTACTAGTCCGTTGCCTTGTATGCTTTGGGGTTTCAAATGCTTCTGCACTATTTTGAGGGTTCCAGCCTCCACCACCCTTTCAGTCAGTGAGTTCCAGATTCCCACCACCACTGGGTTGAAAGATTTCCTCAAATCTCCTCTAAATCTCCTGCTCCTTACCTTAAATCTGTACCCCATCGTTATTGGCCAATCACCTAGGGGTCAACGTTTCTTCTTATATACTCTATGAATGTCCCTCATAACTTTCAAAGTCTCGATGTGATTACCGCTCCCCATGCCCACAACCCTCAACCTTCTCTGCTCTAAGGAAAACAGCCGAAGCCCATCCATCCTCTCTTCATAGCTGACAAGTTTTCCCGCAGTTGCCTTCAGTGTCTTCTTTAAACTTTCTATAGACCTGCAATGGTAATCCCCTCTTCCTCTCTCCACAGATACTGCCGGAGATGCTGACTGTTTTCAAAAACTTCTGATACTATTTTAAACTCCCAGAGTGAGCAGTATCTCACTTTTTGAACAATAAAACAATCCCTGTGCGGGAATTAATATTCAAATAAGAAAACCAAAGCAACAGAGGGAAGAGATTCAGACAAAGACTGAATTTTACTGAATCTAAGTAATTTCATTCTGGCTCCACACTACAGTTCAGGGAAAACCATCATTATCAGCAGTAAGGATTAAAACTGAGTTGTATTTTAAATGGAGGTTTTAAATGGAGATTTCCAACCTCCACCTCGAAGTGGAGGTTGGAAATCTTTTGATTGGAATTATACCCGCGTCTGTTCCTGGAGAAAAATCTCAACGGGATGGATCAAATTCAGCTCCGAGCTTGTGGTTTCGGATTTGAAATCTGCTATGGGCGAGGATTGAATCTAGCTCAAGTACTTAGAAGGCTGCTATACTCACCGCTACACCACCTTCATGACACATGTAGCTTTCATATAGCAAAATAATCCAAGGCAGTTATCGTGGGCGTTATTGTTAAAAAATGAACAAATCAATGTTGGTGCAGACTCGATGGGTCGAATGGCCTCCTTCTACACTGTAGGATTCTATGACTCTATGTTTGTAAAATTGAAGAGTCTGACGAAGTCATCCAGATTGAAAGCTCTAAGTGGGGTTTTGAACAAAGTGGCAATTAGATTCAGGATACCAATGTCACATTATCAGATTAAATTTATTAAAAACCAGCGATCAATGGGAGAAGTTATCTCATAGTTTCACATATGTTTAGGGAAAGCACTACCTAGATAGCAAAGGTACCGAAGAAGAAAGAAGTTCCAGGTAAAATAATCAAGAGAGAAGGCTCAGAATATTCCGGAAGGCACAAAACCTGGTTGTCATGTAGAAACTGACTAAATGCTATTTTGTTAATGAGTGGGAATTGTATTTATTTGAACAGCGTTCCATTAGAGTCATGTTCTATTCGGGAATAGTTAATAATGCAAAGGGATTTATTTGGATTGCTAATTTGTTCACTGTTGGTTAGACAAATAAATTGCTATTTGATTTTATCGTGCATGCTCGGAAATTATTTTGTATTTAACAGCTAGAAGCGCTGAAGAGCAGGTCACACCACTTCACACAAACATTTTACAGATTATAAGGCGAGGTACTCCACTTTGGGTGTTTCGGGGTTAGTTCTCAGAGGAGGGATCAACCTTCAATTTATGACAATAGTTACTTGTTCTATTCTCTTACCACATCTACACGTGTATAAGTTATCCTTTATCTATTTACTGTTAGCTCTGCCAGTGACTGTATATTGTCCAAAACCTCAGGTAAATATAAAATAATCTCTTGCATATTCCCCATTCTGGCAATTTGGCTGGTCAAATACTAGGCCAGCTATGACACATCTAAATAACTATTCTATCCTTGATTGTCCTTGACAATGCTGTATCTCATCCCGTGTTATCCCTCAAATGGATGGTCGCCAGTACAGATTCTCATATGCTGGAGGGGCACTTGGGATTCTGGTTAATGCTTCTTCCACTTGAAGTGATACAACTTCTATTATACCTCCCACATATTTGATTGCTAAAGAACAGCATTGTTTTTACAATCAGAAAGAAAATCAAAATCACTACCATGACAATCACTATCTCTTGCACTATATTTGTCCCCAGTGAACCCATCCAGCCAGTTCCCCAACCCCACAAGAAAAAGTAATTGGTTGTTTAAGTTTCTCAATCTCCTTCCGAATGTGTGTAACCAAATTAGTTGTGTTCTCTGTAGTGTCTGTTATGTATGTGCAACACCTTGAACTAACTAAAGCACATGTTCTACCCCTAGCTGCCAAGATGAAGTCTAATGCCATCCGATCCTGTAACACAACAGTGCGCTTTGCTACTATCTCATCACTGATCTCCCTAAGGACTATAGCAATATCATTAACAACTTGTTCCAAAATCGAGATAATGGCTTCAATTTCGATCGATAGCCTTATATACGCATACGGGGCATCATTATAGCAAGAAAGTTGTCTAGTCCCACAAAGGCACGTCGTTTTCTCTCCGTCGGAAGCTGGTAAGAATGATTATAGATCCAAGGTAACATGACCCCTTCCATCCGATAGGCAACCATGGATATGCTTTGTTTCCACAAATCCAATAAGTACCATTGAGGGTTGGATAGGCGTTTTCCCCTCTGAAGCAATATGGAATGTTGCAAGATCGATCAATACTGGGTGGATTCAGGCAAACTTATTTGGTCCATGCGCTGATGTTAACACTTGCTTGCGCCCAAATTCACTCCAAGGCCTCTTTTACTCTCAACACACAATATGCCCTGCTGCATCGATTCTGCTTCGCTTAAAATAAGGCTGAGTTCTGGACTGGATGTGTTAAAGACAGGTGAATGCCTGTTCATGTGACCTGGCCCACCTATACAAGATCTGTTTCTATAAAAGTCTCATCTATCACATTTCCGAGGAAAATCTAACGCTCCTGGAGGGATACAAAAGAATGGTCTAGTTTGGACCAGGGAGCGGCACGGACTTCGAGGGCCGAAGGGCCTGTTCCTGTGCTGTATTGTTCTTTGTTCTTTGTACTGCCTTATGATATCTTAAAGACTGAGTAAGCTGATTCCACACAATCAAATCTGTCCATGACAAAGGCACTGGGTGGAAAGGTATCCCTCCCTCAGCATGTATCGGAATCTGTGAGCATACCCAAAATCTAGATATATTACCAATTTTTGCATACATATATGCCATGTACAGATAAGTATTACGATGCAGTTCTCGGTGGACTGTATGTATTAAACATATTAAACTCAACAATAAAACAGCAGGAAAGTTTACAATCATTCTAATAATTCTGAACTGATGATTTCAATATTCTTCTTTTGTATCTGCCAGTTGCTGAACAATATCAAAAAGATAGAAGTTCATACACAATTCCGCACTACCACATCAATCTTGGACCTAAATCTTGAAATTAACGATTAGGTCTTGGGACGTGATTGTAGGTTGTCTTTCTTCTTTTCACCCGACCTGGAACTCCTGGATAACTTTGAACTCAATAATCTGTGAATAAAAACAGGGTGCCTTTCGATACTTTGCCCACAACAGAAGTAAGTCTATAATTACCAGGGTTGTCCCTACTCCCCTTTTTTAACAAGGGGACAACATTTGCTATCCTCCAGTCTTCTGGCAGTGTTCCAGTAGACAATGACGACCCAAAGATCAAAGCCAAAGGCTCTGCAATCTCCTCTCTAGCCTCCCAGAGAATCCTTGGATAAATCTCATCCGGCCCAGGGGACTTATCTATTTTTACCCTTTCCAGAATTCCTAACACCTCCTCCTTATGAACCTCAATCCTATCCAGTCCAACAGCCTGCATCTCAGTACTCCCCTCGACACTGTCCCTCTCCAGTGTGAATACTGACGAAAAATATTCATTTAGTGCCTCTCCTATCTCTTCAGACTCCACGCACAACTTCCCACCCCTGTCCTCGACTGGCCCTAATCTTACCCGAGTCATTCTTTTACTCCTGACATACCTATAGAAAGCTTTAGGGTTTTCCTTGATCCTACCTGCCAAAGACTTCTCATGTCACCTCCTGGCTCTTCGTAACTCTTTCTTTAGGTCCTTCCTGGCTAACTTGTAACTCTCAAGCTCCCTAACTGAGCCTTCACGTCTCATCTTTACATAAGTCTCCTTCTTCTTCTTCACAAGAGATTCAACCTCCTTAGTAAACCACGGTTCCCTCACACGTCTGCTTCCTCTCTTAATCATGATTCCCTCTCTTACAAAATTATCCATCCACTGGGAGAATCTCATCATTATTGGGCTGTTCGTTGGGATACGGTTTTAACTGTGTTTAGTGTCTCAATCGTGGACCATATCTTCCATCAATCAATATGACTACTACACTGAGAGGACCCTCCCATCTGACTCGTAACCCTTTCATGTCAGTCATGAGTTTCACCATTACCTTATTTCCAGGTATTGGTAATTTAGGAGGGTTCTTCTCTGCCAATCCTATCCATTCTCTGCGCTGTAGTTGATTGATTACCTGCTGCTTGAAAGAATGTAAACCACCCACTAAATCTCTCATGCACTTCAATGCTGCTATTAACTCTCCTCCTCCTGCTATCACATTTTCTGGAAGTTGCATCGCTCTGCCAATCATCAGTTCAAAATGTGTCAACCCTGTTCCTCGGGAGAGAGTAGCTCTCTGTCACAACAGTATTGCAGGCAAAGCCTGTACCCAATTGTTTCCTTCATCTACAATAGCTTTGGCTAAGCTATTTTTCAGTGTTCTGTTCATTCGTTCTAGCATTCATGAACTCTATTGGTGATATGGTATGTGAAATTTCTGTCCTATCCCTAACATGCTACAAACTTCCCTCAAAACTCTTCCTGTAAATTGAGTTCCCTGTTCTCAGTCTAACATAAGAACATAAGAACATAAGAAATAGGAGCAGGAGTAGGCCATCTAGCCCCTCGAGCCTGCCCCGCCATTCAATAAGATCATGGCTGATCTGACGTGGATCAGTACCACTTACCTGCCTGATCCCCATAACCCTTAATTCCCTTACCGATCAGGAATCCATCCATCCGCGCTTTAAACATATTCAGCGAGGTAGCCTCCACCACCTCAGTGGGCAGAGAATTCCAGAGATTCACCACCCTCTGGGAGAAGAAGTTCCTCCTCAACTCTGTCTTAAACCGACCCCCCCTTTATTTTGAGGCTGTGTCCTCTAGTTTTAACTTCCTTACTAAGTGGAAAGAATCTCTCCGCCTCCACCCTATCCAGCCCCCGCATTATCTTATAAGTCTCCATAAGATACCCCCTCATCCTTCTAAACTCCAACGAGTACAAACCCAATCTCCTCAGCCTCTCCTCATAATCCAAACCCCTCATCTCCGGTATCAACCTGGTGAACCTTCTCTGCACTCCCTCCAATGCCAATATATCCCTCCTCATACAAGGGGACCAATACTGCACACAGTATTCCAGCTGCGGCCTCACCAATGCCCTGTACAGGTGCATCAAGACATCCCTGCTTTTATATTCTATCCCCCTCGCGATATAGGCCAACATCCCATTTGCCTTCTTGATCACCTGTTGTATCTGCAGACTGGGCTTTTGCGTCTCATGCACAAGGACCCCCAGGTCCCTTTGCACAGTAGCATGATTTAATTTGTTTCCATTGAGATAGTAATCCCATTTGTTATTATTTCCTCCAAAGTGTATAACCTCGCATTTATCAACGTTATACTCCATTTGCCATATCCTCGCCCACTCACTCAGCCTGTCCAAATCTCTCTGCAGATCTTCTCCGTCCTCCACACGATTCACTTTTACACTTATCTTTGTGTCGTCTGCAAACTTCGTTACCCTACACTCCGTCCCCTCCTCCAGATCATCTATATAAATGGTAAACAGTTGCGGCCCGAGTACCGATCCCTGCGGCACGCCACTAGTTACCTTCCTCCAACCGGAAAAACACCCATTTATTCCGACTCTTTGCTTCCTGTCGGATAGCCAGTCCCCAATCCACTTTAACACACTACCCCCAACTCTGTGTGCCCTAATCTTCTTCAGCAGCCTTTTATGGAGCACCTTATCAAACGCCTTTTGGAAATCCAAAATCTAACTGAAGAGACATTCCCCAACTAGGAATTATCTCATTTCCCAATATCATAGCTACAGTTTTAACTAAGGAATCTTAACATGGGAATGCTTCTACCCATCAAGTGAACTGATTAATAATCACTAGACAGGAAATGTTCCCTTTTACTCGAGGTAGTACTCCTGTGGCATTCATTTGAAAATATTCCAATTGTCCTTTTGGACTTGGATGGTTTTCCATCTTAATCTTATAGTGTTGAACTGGTTCTACTTTTGCGCACTGAATAAATTGCCTACCGAATTTGACTATCAGTTCTCCCATTCCCTTCCATAACCAACAATTCCCAATTAAGCCAATCATTTTGTCCCATCCTGTGTGAGCTAAACCATGATGTACTGTAACAAGCCGTATTGCTTCCGGAGTATTATTTTCTTTTTACTTATCCAAACTCCATCTTGTCTTCTTTGCCCCTCTTTTCTCCTCCAATTCTGTTTTCCCTCATCTGAGGCCTGTTTTACATCAATGTCTGTAACTTCATTAACTTGTAATGCTGTTACCCCTGCTGTTTGGGCTACATCCAATTCCTGTTCTGACAATCGTTTGCCTGCTTTGTCAGCATTGGTGTTTCCCTTTTGAGCCTGGCTCCTAATCTTCTTGCACATTTGCTACAGTTGCTTCTAAGGGACTATGAGCAGCTTGAATTATATTTCTGATTAAATGCTCATGTTGGACATGACCACCACTGGAAGTGATAAAACCACGTCTGTCCCCAAGCTGTCCTATAGTAATGGACCACTCCAGAAGCATACCGACTGTCTGTGTAAACATTTACCTTTTTCCTTTACCCTATTCTAAAGCTTTGGCCTACGCCGAATTGCTCCTTGTGATTTGTTCCCGTGAAATCAGTATTCCTTCATCAGTTACCACTGCCCATGCAATATGGGTTTATCTTCAACATATCTTCTCGCCCACCTACATACAGATTAATTACCCCTTCTGCTAGGCCTTCACTTTCTTTCTCAGCTACTTCCGCTACACATTCATGTTCTGTTCCCTGTACTATCAATCCTCCGATAGGATCTTCTCTGACATCCCAGCTGGTTTTTACATGTTTGTCTCCTGGCAAAATATTTGCTTCCCATTTTGAACGTCTACCATCAGAGACCCATTTTAATCCCCCAGCTTCTAAAAGCTGGACAATTGTGTGAGGACTGTGGAAGATTATGTTTCCCATTAAGGTGAGTGGTTCAGATATTTTTATCGCCGAGGAGGTGCATGCCTGTACTCTTACAGATCGATGCATACCCCTTGCTACTGAATCTAACCAGGCTGAGTAATATCCTACTGGTCTTAACTTGCCCCCATGCTGTTGCATCACTACTGGTGAGAACCATTTCACATTTTCTGTCAAGGAAATGATGGAATGCAGGGAGCAGTAGTGAGGTCTGGCAATCCCAATGCTGGTGCCCTTATCATGGCTTGTTTTAAACCAAAGAAAGCCTGTGCTTCACCCTGTTCCCATTCAATCTCGTCACTGCTGGCTCTTCTTCCTTACTGAGTTCCTGTAATGGTTTAACAAAAACTGCATAATCTTCCACAAAATTCCTTCACTCATTGAAAAGTCCCAATACTTGACTCACTCCCTTTACTGTGGTCTGTTATACAGCTTTATTTTAAACACCTTTCAAGCATTCCTGTCTAATGAGACAAACAAGGACAGCAATTCAATTATTTCTTTATTTAACATTTTTAGTATCAAATCAAACATAAACAGTTGCAACTCATTAACTCTTTACTGAACTTTAACTATAACTGAACATCAAGTTTCAATTGAACTCTTAAACTGCACTTTAACTTTAACTGAACATCTACTTTAACTCAACATCAACTTTAACTATTTAACCGAGAATAGATATGACCGAGTTTAGGGAAACCTTGGCCAAAAGATATCCTCGATATAGAATCTACCTTCATCTTTGAAGCATTCTTCAGGGTACAGGTTTTCTTCTTGCGATGGTTGGTCTCTTTGAGTTATCGCTGCCAACAATGGACTCACGTGTCTTTTAAACACAATTCTCCATTTGCTTCCGGACAATTCTCTGTCATCCAGCCAACTGTGCAACCAGAAACTGATCACATGGCTTGGACATCCAGTGAAATTACTTTTGAACGACACCATGATGCTTAGTTCATTTTACATGTCCCATACATAGCAGCCATAAAAATTGGAGCCACGCTGTCTCAGTTAATGTCAACAACTTCCCTTATCTGGGTCAACATAGAAAGCTTCAGATCACAGCTTCCAGGCCAGAGAGTCTGATTTTAATCTATAAATTGGCCAACATTCCCAGCATGCTCAGCTCTCAGTCAGAATAGCTATTTTAAATCGATTATTGCCATTATTGTTGTTAAATCATTGTTGTAGCCATTCTTTCTCCATCCACAAGTCTTTGTACACAAAGCATAGCTTTCTTTCTACCCTCTGGAATTTCTTTCTTACCTTGTGATATGTCATGTCCCAAATATGTCACCTGTTTCTGCCCCAGTTGAGCTTTGTTAGGATTTGGTTTAAGATCTGCTGCTTGAAATGTTTGAATCACTCTGTGGACATCGAAACAATGTCTTAATGCACTTTCTGATGTAATCAAAATGTCATCTACGTATTGCAAAATGGTTGTACCTGAACAGTCCAGGGGTTCCTCTATTTGGGCCATATACTTGCGGAAGATGGCTGGTGGCAAGTGAATCCCGGTGTATTGCTGGTTTCCAACTGTCAATACAAACTTGTACTGATGTTTTTTGGCTACACAGTTTTGCCAAAAACCATGAGCTATGTCCAACACCATGAATATTATCTATATTATTCCGATGGTGCTGAGAATGCTAGCTGGATTTGCCACCAAAGGGTGCGCTCGAGCTGCATATAAATTTATAGTTATCCGATAGCTTAGGTCAGGTTTCTTTGCTGGCGGAAGTGGTGAATTGTTCCTAAAAGATATTTTGGTTACTATCTGCTGTTTTTCCAACTCTGCAATAATGTTTGTAACTGCCTCCACTGCCTCTGGTTTGAGAAGATATGTCTATGTGGAGGGGGAACATTCCCGCGAATTGTTATTGGAGGGACATTCAAATCCCCACAATCCTGCTTGTGTTTTGCCCAAATCTGCGGGTAATGTCTAGCTAGGTTCCCCATATTGTTCCTCCTTCCCAATTTGGTTGCAGAGCTGCTATTCTAGAAATACTGTTTCCCTTTCTCTGACCCCATCGATATCACTGGCAGGAGCTTTGCCAATTGATTTTACCTGCTCTGGTATCAATTATAGCCCCCTGTTGTTCTAACAAGTCTATCCCCAAAATATTTCCTTCTTCTGTCGAGCATATCCAAATCCGGACCGGTTCTTCCCTACCTCTTGTCTCCAGTTCAGTCGGCTCACTCAATAATGCTGTTTTTATCACTCCTGTTACCGCCTGCAAATGTATGGTCTGATCAGTTGTCGGAAGTTTTAAATCAATGATAGATATAGATGCCCCGGTGTCTATCAACATGTTGCAGCGTTGGCCTAACACTGTTCCACATTTCGAAAGCGGCTAATTGTCACTTCCGATCCAACAATTTCTGTAAAACCTCTACTGCCGGTTACATTACAGTCTGGCGCCTGCTGTGCTGCTGCAGGATACTGCTCCAGGGGTGGATTCGCTCTGTTGGGATCTTGTGCTTCTTTTCCTCCCCTAGCGACCAACAGTAGGTAATGTCATGACCCATTCTGTGATAATTACTGCATTGTTTCCCATTACTCTGATTATTTCTGTTCGGCAGTCTCTAGCAATATGTCCATTTTTTCCACACAAAAAGCATGTTTTGGCCCTGGGTTGTGACTGTTGGGCTTGTGGTTGATCTACCGGTACTGGAGTCTTTTTAAATTTTTTCTTGACTTGCCTCTGTTCTGTCTAATGGCCCAATCCATTACATCTCGGTAAGTGTTTCCGAACAGCATTCCTGCATCCATGATTCTGGTCAGAGCTGGACTCTTGAAACATTTCCAAAAAATATATCACCCTCTCAGTCAGGGTCCGAAAACCCTCCATTGTCTATATAAGCTCTAAACATTTGCTCCCCATATTCCTCAACGGATTTGTCTGTTTCCTGTTTAACTGATGTCACTTTAGTCCAATTTGCCTGTGTTTTATCTAAGGCTCGTCCGATTCCCCACTTAAAATGTGCTTTCAACCCTTTTCACTGTTCGGATTGGTCAGTTTATGGATCCGGCAACCAGACGCATTACTCCTTTCTAACTAGGGGTGGTAATGTAACAATATTCATCCATCCAAAGAGGCGCATCCAGCTGTCATGCTCCCGTGACTCGACCCCATCCTTATCGCCAAACATGTTGTTGGCGGGGTTTTCGACAAGGTGTCAATTAGATTCAGGAAACCAATGTCACAGTATAAAGGTAAAACTTTATTAAAAAGCAGTGATCAATGCAAGAGGTTACCTCGATGGTCACAGATAGAAAATGCCCAGACCACTTTGACACATTCTGAAGTTATCAGTAAAAACAGAACGGCTATACATTTACTTAATCAGATTCCCCGCCTTCCATTCATTAAAAATTAATTTAATTTAGTGTCAACATATCAACACAAATATTTGTCAAATACCTCAGCCAACTGTGTTGCCCTTTCCAGCATGGTCCTTTCTCATTGGTCCATTATCCCCGAAGGTTTTAGCCCTTCTTGGCTGAAGCTACTTCCCCATTGCCTGGTTACGGTAGATGCCACTGCAAGAGTCAAAGTGGTGGTTCCCACCAGCTCACTACCAAGCTGACTCGACAGGTGTCCAGGCGCACATCTATTCTGTGTCTCGGCAGTGACTGGACCTATTCATTATGGTGCAAAATATGTTCCCTCATAAGGATCTTCCAGATCTGAGTTTGCTAGCCAATGGGTTCCCAGGCCTTTGGCTCTAAACTTTATACCTTTCCCATCACACATTTTGGTAACTTGCATTAGCCAAAGTTTACAATCACAGTAAAATACTTGAAATACATTTAGAAATCGTAATTACTTGTTTTCAAACCAGTTACTTGTTTAATTCTCTTACTGCATCTACATGTATGTAAGTTACCATCTGACTCTTTACTGTTTGCTCTGCCAGTGCCTGTATGCTGTCTGAAACCTAAGAGAAAATGGAAAATAATTGCCTTCAATGCCATTCCCTCACAAAACATCCATTTCAGACTCTCCATCAGAAAATCTCTTTGGACAACATCATTTACTAGCCGGTAACAGCAAAAACCCTCAGACGATTACTTCATCCAACAACACATAAATAATGCAATGAAACCAGAATTTACAGCCACTGTGCATCAAACTGGAGTCACATTTAGGCTGGCCCACGTAACAACAGCAGATTTTGTTCCACAAAGGACATTGCTGCACCAGAAGCAGTTTTTCTCTTAAATCAAAATTGAAGATGACTTCATGACCGCCAAGACTGAGAACATTTCTTCAATTCCAGATCCATGGGATTAAAATTAATCTGTGAACTTAATGTCCATGAACAGCACCGTCCCCACCCTGTCAGGAGCCAGTTCATGTTGAAGGAGGTGACTACCTCTGTAATCACCTCAACATTAACAAGAGCCATTACACGCTCTGTTCCTGGGTATGGTGTTCTCCAAGGCGGCCTTCACAACACACAACGGCGGAGCGTCGCTAAACAGAGACTGATAGCCAAGTTCCGCACACGAGGACGGCCTCTACCGGGATCTTGGGTTCATGTTCCACTATCTGTAACCCCCATGCCTTGCCTGGGCTTGCAAAATCTCACTAGCTGTCCTGCCTGGAGATGAAGGTACACGGAGTTAGGGGTAAAGTGTTAGCGTGAATTGAGGATTGGCTATCGAATAGGAAGCGGAGAGTTGGAATAAATGGGTGCTTTTCTGGTTGGCAGTTAGTGACCAGTGGCGCGCCGCAGGGATCGGTGCTGGGGCCTCACCAGTTTACCATATACATAGACGATTTGGAGGAGGGGACCGAGTGTAGGGTAACAAAGTTTACGGATGACACAAAGATGAGTGGGAAAACGAATTGCGTGGAGGATGCGGAAAGTCTGCAGAGAGATTTGGATAGGCTAAGTGAGTGGGCGGGGATCTCACAGATGGAGTATAACGTTGACAAGTGTGAGGCTATACACTTTGGAAGGAATAAAGTAAAATGGACTATTATTTAAATAGTGAAAAATTACAACATGCTACTGTGCAGAGGGACCTGGGGGTCCTTGTGCATGAATCGCAAAAACTCAGTTTGCAGGTGCAGCAGGTGATCAAGAAGGCGAATGGAATGTTGGCCTTTATCGCGAGGGGGATAGAATATAAAAGCAGGGTCCCTTTATTTGCGGAAAGTACAGAGAAGGTTCACCAGGTTGATACCGGAGATGAGGGGGTTAGCTTATGAGGAGAGATTGAGTAGATTGGGCCTGTACTCGTTGGAGTTTAGAAGGCTGAGGGGAGATCTTATAGAGGCATATCAGGTAATGAAGGGACTAGACAGGGTAGAGGCAGAGAGATTCTTTCCACTTAGAAAGGAAACAAGAACTAGAGGACACAGCCTCAAAATAAAGAGGAGTCAGTTTAGAACAGAGTTGAGGAGGAACTTCTTCTCTCAGAGGGTAGTGAATCTCTGGAATTCTCTGCCCATTGAAGCAGTGGAGGCTACCTCGTTAAATATGTTTAAGTCACAGGTAGATAGATTTCTGATCAATAAGGGAATTAAGGGTTATGGGGAGCGGGTGGGTAAGTGGAACTAAACCACTATCAGATCAGTCATGATCTTATTGAATGGCGGGGCAGGCTCGATGGGCTAGATGGCCTACTCCTGCTCCTATTTCTTATGTTCTTATGTTTGCCCGTCAGGCCTCTTGTTTTGAAATAAATGCAGTTTAATCTGGACTTCCCTTGCTCTCTGCTCTGCTTTTGCCTGATCTGTCTGGTATTAGGATAACTGACACTACCTTTACTACTTAATGTGCTCTCTTTAACTTCTGTGCTCTCCACAACCTTCTCTCCTGTCTCTCTACTGCTTTGGGTTCCACCCCTGTGAAAGTAGTTTAAACCCTCCCGAGTGGCTCTAGCAAATCTCCCCGCCAGGATATTAGTCCCCTTCCAGTTCAGGTGTAACATGTCCCTCTTCAACAGGTCACCCCTTCCCCAGAAGAGATCCCAATGATCCAAAATCTAAATCCCTGCCCCCTGCACCAGCTCTCAAGCCACACATTCAGCTGCCTAATCCTCCTATTCCTACTCTCACTCGCATGTGGCACGGTTATTAGTCCAGAAATTACTACCTTCGAGGTCCTGCAATTTAGCCTTCGGCCTAACTCTCCACATTCACACTTCAGGACCTCATCCCTTGTCCTACCTATGTCGTTGGTACCAATATGTACAATGACCTCTGGCTGCTCACCCTCCCCCTTAAGAATGTCTTGCAACCGCTCAGAGACGTCTTTGACCCCGGCAGGGACAAGATATGAGAGTGCAGAAGTGATTTGTAACTTGTGGACCAATTAACAAATAAGAGTACATGGTGCAGAATGGGACCTACTCAGCTACTTGATAAACCGCGTGGCATGAAATGGTTAAATGGGATGAAGAGGCACTGACGCATACTTCAGAGAGAATGTGACATGAAGCCAATTCAATCTGAACATTATGCTCTCATCAGCAAACATCCCCATTTCTGACCTTGTGATGGAAGGAAGGAAATTGATTTTGATGGGCTGAGGAGACTACTCTGAGGAACTCCTGCAGTGATGTTCTGGAACTGAGATGACTGACCTCCAATAACCACAACCATCTTCCTTTGTGCCAGGTATGACTCCAACCAGCAAAGACTTTTCCCCAATTCCCATTGACTCCACTTTTGCCAGACTTGGTAAAATACTGTCTTGATGTCAAGGGCAGTCACTCTCACATCACCTCTGGCGTTCAGCTCTTTAGTTCACGTTTGAACTAAGATTTTAATGAAGTCAGGAGCTGAGTGACTCTGGCAGAACTCAAACTGAGCAGTCAGCAGCAAATCTGCTGTGGAGAAAGTCATACCAACTCAAAACACAGATCATGCCAGAACTGCTGCGTCTCAAGCATTTTTTAAAAATTTCACTGTATGCTGATATCGAGCAGGAACACTGCAAAATCTTCGGCCCAACCCCAGAAATACTGAGTGTAATTGTCAGTATCCCACTGCAGCCCAGACTGATCCCTATGCTGGCCCTTTCCTGTGCGTACATTTACCCAGTGCCCCATTGGGGAACATTCAGCCCCGGATATCCTGCAGGAGCAGCGCTGTGGGGCCGGGCGACTGAGTCACGTGACCCTGTTGCTGGGCCTCTGACATCACAATGGGAGATTCCAGCTTGAGCTTGAAACTGGGAAACGGCCAATCGGATTTCAACCTGGAGCGCAGCCGCTTAAAGGGGAGGGACAGGAAACCAGATGTTCATAGAATGAGAGCAGCAATGTTTAAAATTAACATTAAGTCAACTCCACACTCAATCCGTATCTTATATCTTGGAGCGGCTTCAGTTGATTTTCTCCAGTTGAAGTGAACCGATTCTTCCACAGCCTGTAACAGGTTTTAGATTAAACAAGAATCAATAGATTGCATAACAATAAAAATAACAGAGAGACTGCGATATTCCAATAATAAATAGACAACTATTATGCAAAAGTGAATGAATACCATTGATATGTTAATTATCAATTTAAACATTAATTAAAGCCACTCACTCGATTCGCTTCAGACTGCCACAGTTACTTATGAGGCGGCAAATCGCAGGAACAGATTGGTCTGTGAATGAGTTTAACTCCAGGTTCAGCCCTGTCACTGATTGGTTTATACTCAGAGCAGAAGCGAGATCATCGATACAAGAATCTGAGAGACGGGTATCATCCAGCCTGTGGAACAGAAACAGGAATTGCAGTAAATCCCAAAATTTTATTAACGTCATTATCGGTAGTACCAACAGTAATGTATAGTTTTAATAAATAGCATCAAGCAGACAGACTGATATTTTTTTTAAAAATCATTTACAGGATGTGGGCTTCGCTGGCTCGGCCAGCATTTATTGCCCATCTCTAGTTGCCCTTCAGACAGTGGCGGTGAGCTGCTCTCTTGAACGGCTGCAGAGCCTGAGGTGCAGATTCACCCACAATGCTGAAAGGGAGTGAGTTCTGGGATTTTGACAAAGTGACACAGAAGGAATGGTTATATATTTCCAAGTCAGGATGATGAATGACTTGGAGGGAAGCTTCAGGTGGTGGTATTCCCAGGTATCAGCTGCTCATGTCCTTCTAGATGGTAAGGGTTGGGGGTTTAGAAAAGCAGAAGAAACCTTAATGAATTCCTGCAATGCATCTTATAGATAGTGCATACGGCTGTCACGTTTGATGCTGGTGGAGGAAGTGAATGTTTGTGGAAGGGGTATAAATCAAGCGGGCTGCTTTAGTCTGGGTGCTGTCAAGCTTCTTGAGTGTTGTTGGCCCTACACTCATCCAGACAAGTGGAGAACATTCCACTACATTCCTGATTTGTAGATGCTGGACAGGCTTTTGGCGTTCAGGAGGTGAGTTACTCACCACAGGATTCCTAGCCTTTGACTTGCTCTGGCTAGCCCAGTTGAGTTTCTGGAGAGTGCAGGAGGGCAAGCCAGGAGCAACACCAGGCATACCTAAAAATGAGGTGCCAACTTGGTGAAGCTAGCCAAGTGGACTACTTGTATGTGGATGGTGGTGGACAATTAAACAACTCACTCCTCAGAGATGGAGGAGCCCAGCACATCAGTGCAAAAGACAAAGCTGAAGCATTCGCAGCAATCTTCAGCCAGGAGTGCTGAGTGGATGATCCATCTTGGCCTCCTCCAGTGCTCCCAATATCACAAATGCCAGTCTCCAGCCAATTTGATTCACTCAACGTGATATCAAGAAGCGGTTGGAGGTACTGGATACTGCAAAGGCAATGGGCCCTGATAACATTTGGCAATGGTACTTAAGACTGTGCTCCAGAACTTGCTGCTCCCCTGGCCAAGCTCTTTCAGTACAACACTGGCATCTCGCCGACGATGTGGAAAATTGCCCAGGTATGTTCTGTACACAAGCAGGACAAATCCAACCCATCCAATTACCACCACATCAGTCTACTCTTGATAATCAATAATGTGATGAGAGGGGTCATGAACAGTATTATCAAGCCACACCTGCTCAGCGAAGCCCACTTTGGGATTCGCCAGGATCACTCAGCTCCTGACTTCATTACAGCCTTGTTGCAAACGTGGACAAAAGAGCTGAATTCCAGAGGTGAGGTGAGATCAATATCCCTTGACACGAAGGCTGCATTCGACCTAGTGTGGCATCAAGGAGCCCGAGCAAAACTGGAATCAGTGGGTATCAGGGGCAAACTCTTTACTGGTTGGAGTCATACCTGGTATATAGGAAGATGATTGTGCTGTGGGGGATCAGTCAGCTCAGCTCCAGGGCATCTCAGGATTACCCTATCCCCTAAGGTAGTGTCCTAGGACTAACCATCTTCAGCTGCTTCATCAATGACCTTCCCTCCATCATAAGGACAGAGGTGGGAATGTTCGCCGATGTTTGCACAATGTTCAGCACTATGTGCGACTCCTCAGGTACTCGAGCAGTCCATGGTCAAATGCAACAAGCTCTGAACGGTATCCAAGCTTGAGCTGACAAGTAGCAAGTAACATTCGCACCACACAAATGACATAATTGACCATCACCAAGAAGAAACACTCTAACGACCACCCCTTGAATTTCAATGGTGTTACCATCACTGAATAGCCCAGTGTCAACATTCTTGGGGTTACCATTGACCCGAAACTCAACGGGACTCGCCACATAAAAACAGTGGCTACAAGAGCAGACCAGACACTAGGAATACTGTGGCGACTAACTCGCCTCCTGACGGCCTGTCCGCCATCTACAAGGCTTAAGTCAGGAGCGTGATGGAATACTCACCACTTGCCTCGATAGGTGCAGCCCCAACAACACTCAAGAAGTGTGACACCATCCAGGATAAAGCAGCCCGCTTGATTGGCACCACATCTACTCCCTCCTTCAGTAGCAGCAGTGTGTAACTATCTACAAGAGGTCCTGGAGCTGGGATGATTGATCTCCAATGCCAGGTATGACTCCAACCGGGGGAAGGTTTCCCTGATTCACATTGGGTCCAGTTTTGCGAGGGCTCCTTGATGCCATACTCGGTCAAATGCAGCCTTGATGTTAAGGGCAGTCACTCTAAGCTCAGCTCTGCCATTCAGCTCTTTTGTCCATGTTTGAACAAGTTCAGAGGCTGAGTGACCCTGGTGGAACCCAAACTGAGCGTCCATGAGCAGGTTATTGCTGAGGAAGTGCTGCTTGATAGCACTGTTAATGAACCCTTCCATCACTTTACTGATGATCAAGATTAGATTGAAGGGGCAGTAAATGGCTGGTTTGGATTTATCCTTTTTCTTGTGTGCAGCACATCTGTGGGTAATTTTCCACATTGCCAGACAGACACCAATACGAGCAGAACGGCAAGTTCTGGAACACACATCTTCAGTACTATTGCCAAAATATTGTCTGCGTCCATTTCTTTTGCAATATCGACCACCTTCAGTTCTTTTTTGATATCATGTGGAGTGAATCCAATTAGGTGAAGACTGACATCTGTGTTGCTTTGGGGGTGGGGGGGGGGGGGGGGGGGGGGGGTTAGACATGGATCGTCCACCCGTCACTTCTGGCTGAGGATTGCGGCAAATCCTTCAGCCTTATATTTTGTACAGTAGTGCTAGACTCCTCCATCATTGACGATGATAATTGTGGAGCACCTCCTCCAATGAGTTGTTCAATTGTGCACCACCATTCACAGTTGGACATGGCAGGACTGCAGAGCTTAGATCTGATCCGTTGGTTGTGGGTTGGCTCAGCTCTGTTTACCAATTGCTGTTTGGTACAAAAGTAATCTCGTGTTGTAATTTCACCAGGTTGACACCTCATTTTTAGGTATGTTTGGTGTGGCTCCTGCATGCCGTCCTGCACCCTTCATTGAACCAGGGTTGATTCCCCTGGCTTGATGGCAATGGCAGAGTGGGGGATATGCGGGGCCATGAGGGTGCAGATTGTAATCGAGTACAATTCAGCAGCTACTCATGGCCCAGAGCGCCTCATGGATACCCAGTCTTGAATTGCTAGATCTGTTCGAAATCAATCCTATTTAGCACGGTGGTAGTGCCACACAACACAATGAAGGGTATCCTCAATGTGAAGCAAATACGTCCTGTACAGAAGGACGATGCAGTGGTCACTCTTGCCGATATTGTCATGAACAGATGCATCTGCTGCAGGCAGGTTGGTATGGATGAGGTCAAATATGTTCTTCCCTCTTGTTGGTTCCCTCACCACCTGCTGCATACCAGTCCAGCAGCTATGTCCTTTAGCAGCCAGGCAGGTCGGTGTGTGGTGGTACTACCAAGCTACTCTTGGCAATGGACATTGAAGCTTCACATCTAGAGTACTTTCTGTGCCCTTGCCACACTGACAGCTTCCTCCAAGCACTATTTAACATGGATGAATGCTGATTTATCAGCTGAGGAGGAAAGTAAATAATAATCAGCAGGAGGTTTCCTTACCCATGTTTAACCTGGTTTCATGATACCTGGTTCAGAGTCAATGCTCACGACTCCCAGGGCAATTCCTTCCCGACTGCATACCATTGTGCTGCCACATTGATAAGACAGTACATATTCAGGAATAGTGATGGTGGTGCCCAGGATATTATCTCTGAGGTATGATTCTGTGAGTATGGCTATGTCAGGCTGTTACCTGACTAATCTGTGAGACAGCTCTCCCATATTGGCACCAGCCTCCAGCTGTTCGCAAGGAAGACTTTGCAGAGTCGACAGGGCTCGACAGTTGCCGCTGTCCTTTCTGGTCCGTACGTCGATGCTGGGTTGTCTGTCTAGTTTTATTCCTGTGTGTTTTTCTTTGTTGCAGTTTAATACAACTGAGTAGCTTCCAAAGCCATTTCAGAGGGTATTTGAGAGTCAACTACATTGCTGTGGGTCTGGAGTCACATGTAGGTCAGACCAGGTAAGGACAGGTTTCCTTCCTAAAAGACATTAGTGAACCAGGTGGATTTTTAAAAATCAACAATGATTTCATGATCATCATTAGACTTTTAATTCCAGGTGTTTTCTTGAGTTTAAATTCCACTATCTGCTACGATGGGTTTCAAACCTGGGTCCCCAGAGGATTTCCCTGAGTCTCGGCATTATGAGTCCAGTTACAATATCACACCACCACCTCTTGGAAAGGGTGCCTTTCCAGGCTCATTTGGAATGCAAAACTTATTTTGTCTACTGAAAGCTGCCTTTTTAAACCTCTCTCTGATGATTTCAGCCAGGCGAATGAGGTTGGCTTACTCGAGTATGAACTACCTGCTGAGTTCTTTTACCCAAAAAGATGTACCTGATGAGTCCTAATTGATGTTTAAATCAGGGAGCCTCATGCTCCCTATTTACAGCAGGTGTGTCAGACTCCCAGACTGTATTCAGCAGGGAGCAACTGGTGAGCGGGCTATGTACAGATGTATGGTGTAAATAAAGTAACTTGGTGACGGGACTTTCACCTCCGTGGAGTTATTACAGTGGCGACGAGAAAAAAGGAGTGAACTGAAAGAACTTGCTGAACTACTGCACATATTGAGGGTAAGCCATTGTTGAGAAAACATGCGACTGTTTGGGAAATTGGACTCTTTTGACCTCGCAGTGGAGGACTGGGCCTAATATGTCGAAAGGATGAAGTATTTTTTCAGAGCAAACAACATAACCTCAGATGAGAAGCAAAGGGTTATCCTGCTGACTGCGTGTGAACCAACAGCTTTTGCGATTAGGCACAGTTTAACTTTCCGGGAGGCACACAGTCCTTCCAAGATTTGTCAAACTTAGTTCAAGAATATTATGACCCGAAGCCACCCCTGATTCTATGGAGGTACCGTATTTAATTCACATTTGGAGAAGCGGGGGAGTCAATCACCAGTTGCTTAACAAGGCTAAGAGGCTTGAGAATACCGGGGGACACTAAATGAGATGCTCCGAGACCGAGTGGTGTGTGGAATTAACGATATGACTATACAGAATCACCTGTTGGCGGAGGCCCAGCTGGACTGTAAACAGGCATTACAGCTGGCCTTGTCGTTAGAAAAAGTGGCAAGCAGAGCGCATGAGTTCCAAGGTATTCTGATGGAGGTAGAGGCCAATACCAGGGAGACTGGGTTAAGGGACTACCACTACGGGGCAGGCCACTACATAGCGGCCCTCCGGAAGGATTCGGATACGAGGGAGCCCAAGTCCACCTATAGCACCAAGACAAGGTCAGGTTAAGCCCAGAGTGACAGCAGTTCCTGTAGAGTCCCGCCCGACACGACATTGCTGTGGTTGCCAGTGTCACGATGCACAGAGGAAAACCAAGTGTCCTAAACCAACATGGCCAAAAGGTACTCGTAGCCCGAGGGACAGGAGAATGCACAACCTGGAAGCTCCCCTCTACCTCTGACGAGGAACAGCTACTGTGCGTAGCGATGACAAAATCAGAACCTATCAAATTGTCAGCGAGACTGAATGAACGTCCAATTTTAATGGAGGTCAATAAAGGCGCAGCCGTATCGGTCATGGGGGAGACAGTGTTTAAGAAGATATGCAATGGACTCCAACCCTTAGCCCTGACCAAAACTTTGGCAAGGCTAAGAACCTATACAGGGGAACCACTGAAAGTGATGGGTACAACCCATGTGCCAGTTGCTTATGGGAAACAATTAATTAGCCTCCCATCAATGGTAGTGGAGGGTTCAGGACCGAGACCATTAGGGCAAAATTGGCTAAAAGAGATTCAGCTAGATTGGACGAATATCTTCCAGCTGAAAATGGTCGCCTGAGTGAGGTTCTGAGCAAATATCCGAAAGGAGTCAAGGGAAAATTGCACATCGACCCGGAGGCTGTCCCAAAGTTTTGCAAATCCCGACCGGTACCATTTGCGTGAAGGGTAAAGGTTGATGCGGAAATCAAAAGATTACAGCACAAAAGAATAATAAAACCAGTCCGGTTCGCGGAATGGGTGGCACCTGTGGTTCCTATCTTAAAGCCAGATGGCTTGGTGCGCCTTTGCGGCGATTTCAAACAAACGATAAATTGTTACTCTCAGCTAGACAAATACCCAATTGCCAGGATTGAGGACCTGTGTGGAAAGTTGGCACGAGGACTCCTATTCACAAAACTGGACATGAGCCATGCATACCTGCAACTACGGCTGGATGAGGATTCACAAAAATTCGTTACAATAAATACACTGAAAGGCCTCTTCCAGTAAAAAAGATTGTCCTTCGGGGTTTCATCAGCTTGTGCCATATTCCAAAGGATCATAGAGTGCATCGTACAGGGGTTACCACAGGTTGCCATTTACCTAGACAATGTCTTCATTATGGCCAAAGCAAGGGCAGAACATTTGCAGAATCTGGAGGAACTTCTCAGGAGATTTGCAGCAGAGGGAGTGCGTCTGAAAAGGGAGAAATGCGTCTTTTCAGCACCACAAGTAACCTACCTCGGGTACAAAGTGGATAAGTCGGTTTTACATCCTCTGGAGGATCGGGTGCAAGCAATAGAAGACGCCCCGGCTCCCACAACCATCCAAGAGCTACTGTCGATTTTGGGACTGGTAACATACTACGGGAAATTCATACAGAATAGGGCCTCCATTCTGGATCTCCTCCACCAGTTGCTAAAAAAGGGAAAAATTTGGAAATGGTCGACCCACCAGGACAGGGCCTTCAAGAAAATTAAACAGCAACTCTCATCCAAAAATGTATTGGTATATTATGACCCCAAGGAGGAATTGGTACTCATCTGTGACGCATCCCCATATGGAGTGGGCGCAGTCCTGGCACACAGGTGGCAGAACGGACAAGAACAGCCAATAGCATATGCCTCTAGAACCCTGGCAATGGCAGAGCAAAGATATGCCCAGATTGAAAAGGAAGGACTGGTGGTAATCTTCGCAGTCAAAAAATCTCACCAGTATTTGTATGGGCAAAACTTTACGATCGTAACAGATCACAAACCCTTGCTGGGCCTACTGAAGGAAGGCAAAGCAGTGCCGCCAATAGCTTCAGCCTGAATCCAGTGTTGGGCATTATTGCTGGCAGCATATCAGTATCGATTGCAGCACTGACCAGGGACAAAAGTGGCAAATGCCGATGCCTTAAGCTGGCTACCGTTACGGGACACCCCACCATTGGTACAGAATGGAGGAGACCGTGATGAGGTTAAACTTCATGGATACCCTCCCAGTGGATGCACACAGTATACGCCAGTGGAAACAGAAAGACCCTGGTATTGGCGAAGGTAAAGCACCTGGTGCTAACAGGACAGCTGGAAAGACTGGCCCATCCTCAGTTCCACCCATACTGACGAAAAGGGAGCAGATCATGGTGGGAGGTGGGTTACAGCTGTGGGGAGCACAGGTCATCGTCCCAAGGCAGGGCTGTCAGGACATACTGGTCGATCTACACCATGAGCACCCATGGAGGTATCAAAAATGAAGATGCTGGCCAGGAGCTATGTCTGGTGGCCAGGTCTGGACGCAGACATAGCGAAACTGGTGGGACAGTGCCAGAAGTGGCAACAGGGGCAGGAGGCACCACCGGCAGCCCCGCTGCATCCATGGGAATGGCCAGGCAGACCGTGGTCGCGACTCCATGTTGATTTTGCAGGCCCGTATTTGGGGTCCATGTTTCTCATGATCATACATGCTCATTCCAAGTGGTTGGAAGTCTATAAACTAAACTCGGCAAACACAATGGCAATCATTGTGAACCTGCGCACCTCGTTCGCAACACACAGGATCCCAGAGGTATTAGTTTCCGATAATGGTTCGGTGTTCACGATCCTAGAATTCACAAAATTTATGAAATCAAATGGGATCTGGCACATCAAGATGGCACCTTATCACCCGGCATCAAATGGGCTAGCGGAGAGAGCAGTCCAGACATTAAAGGCCGGGTTGAAATAACAGCCAGCGGCCTCATTAGAGACAAAACTCTCAAGGTGGTTATTTGACTATAGGACCACTCCACACGCCACCACGGGAACTGCGCCAGCAGAGTTACTGATGGGCAGACCACCCTGCACCAGACTGAGCCTGTTGTTGCCAAACCTGGGAGGAAAGTAGAAAGACACAAGGAAGCCCAATGCAGGGGCTATAACAACACTCGCCGAGAGAGGCACATTGAAGTGGCGGAGTGTGTTTGGGTCAGAAATTATGCAAATTGACCCGCCTGGGTAATCGGAACAGTTGAGTCGAGGACCGGACCGGTATCCTACCGAGTATGTGTCCGCGAGGCAGTGGTAAGGAAACACCTGGACCAGGTCTGGGCCTCAAGCTCTCCACCCATTCCAGAGCTGAGTCCGCCCTGCAGCTCTAGTGATGAGCAGAATCCCCCTAGACAAGCCAGTACTGCCTCCCCTGCACCCTTGATGGGGATCTCAGGGTCCGAAATGGACACAGAGGACGAAGCTACAGCGATTCCCCGATCACCTGAATTGGACGAGGAACTAGACCGTGTTCGCAGCAGAAGAGATGGGCACCCAACCAATACAACCGCCGACATCAGAGGCCGAGTTGGAGGATCCTGACTCGGCACTCAAGCGGAGGAAAAGACCCCTGGGGGAAGCAAAGCGAGGAGATTCCTCGGACTTTGTGGGGGGGAGGAGTGTGATGACTTCAGCCAGGCTAATGAGGTTGGCTTGTTAGAGTTTGATCTCCCTGAGGAGTCCTAATTGATGGTTAAATCAGGGAGCTGCATGCACCCTATTTAAAGCAGGTGTGTCAGACTCCCAGCCTGCATTCAGCAGGGAGCAACTGAAGAGCTGGCTGTGTACAGATGTATGGTGTCAATAAAGTAACTTGATGACGGGACTTTCGCCTCTGTGGAGTTATTACATCCTCCCGCCTGCCTCCTCCAATAAAAAGTATGAGGTGGTCATGGACGTTTTTGTCATTAAGATCGAGACTATACGAGCAGCTGTCTATTTCGTGTCCCTCCCTTCCATTAGCCCAGCTAAAGAAACTTAATTCAGTGCTCCTCCCTGCTCAACTTTCTGATGTCAGTTCTGAGTTAATCTAGTCCATTCAACCCAGGGCGGCACGGTAGCACAGTGGTTAGCACTGCTGCTTCACAGCTCCAGGGACCTGGGTTCGATTGCCGGCTTGGGTCACTGTCTGTGTGGAGTTTGCACATTCTCCTCGTGTCTGCGTGGGTTTCCTCCGGGTGCTCCGGTTTCCTTCCACAGTCCAAAGATGTGCGGGTTAGGTTGATTGGCCATGATAAAATTGCCCTTAGTGTCCTGAGATGCGTAAGTTAGGGGAATTAGTGGGTACAATATGTAGGGGTATGGGGGTAGGGCCTGGGTGGGATCGTGGTCGGTGCAGACTCGATGGGCTGAATGGCCTCCTTCTGTGCTGTAGGGTTTCTATGTGCTATTCCTGTGATTCTAATCCCACTAAATTGATCACCCAACTTTCCTCTCCTGATCCCGATGTTAGCTGATATTATACATATTCCCTCCCCTTTAAACCTGCCACCATCACTGTTCTTAAAAAAAGACTATGAAGCCCTGACCTTGCAAGTCACTATTTTATCTCTAACCTCCCTTTCCACTCTGTTAGAGGAAATAAAGATAGTCTGGTACTAAAGGACGAGTAAATCCGGGTGGACTAATTTAGAAATGAATATAGTAGAGAGAAAAGTATGATGTGCCTGGAATTACAACGGCACAGTTGCATAGAAACAGATAACCATTGTTAGAGATTTTAAATGGGTATTTTTGAAAATATTCTGTATACCTTGGCCAAATACAGACTGCCCCAAGGCATAATGGGATGAAAGCTAAGTGAGATGAACCACATTCTTCATGAACAATACAGCCACAGAGCACAGTTTTTATAGTTCCCAGACATTAGCATGAATGGGGCAATTTCTACTGATAAAAAATGCTGAGCAGTCAGCGGGAATGGGAATTTTCGAACTCTGTTACCTACGCAGCTGAAGTTGCTAAGGGGGTGGGAGGGTTCACAAGAGGGTGGGAGCTTCCGGATTCCACGGACCAACAAATTCTCATGCTGCCAGAGAGAAGGGTTGTAATTGGCCAAGGCAAATAATCCACATTAACATGATTGGTCCATCCTATTAAGATGGACAGAATAGGCGGGCAGATGATTTCTGAAAAAAGTGTCTCCATGAGTTCTTTGTATTTGCTGAGGTGTATTAATAAAGAGAAATCTCCTGCAGATACGGAAGCAGTCCATGCCAAAATGCAATAAACCTCCACAACATAAACCCATTTCGTCTGCACTTTAGTTTATTTTCTTAAATTCTCATTCATGCTTTCATTATCTCGAGACTCAAGTGTTCCAAGGTACTCCTTACTGGGCTCTGACATGCGACCCATTGAAAACATGAGATCATCTAAAACTCTTCTATCTGTGCCTTCACCTCGGAAAGGTCTGGTCCCCTACTGCACTCGTGCTTGCTGACTATCAACTCATGTGAACATATGAATTAAAGAGAAGGCCATGCCCCTTGTGCCTGCTCCCCATTCAATAAGATCATAGTTAAAGTGGCAGTGATCTCAAGTCCACTTCCCTTCTAAATCCTTCTACCGGATTTGTCCAAAGTATGGCCCAGAGGAACCGAAGCAACACTGAGGCTGGGGCTCACCAAACCAGGTTATCTGTAACTTGAAGCCCTGGGAGAGCAAGAGCAAGTCAGACGTTGGAGGCCGTAGTTTTGGTGGGACTGGAGAAGAGACATTGCCATGGCGAATACGAGATTGGGAGTGAGCGACGGAGGGAGGGTGGGAGCGAGTGGCCGGGATTAAGCAAGTGGTTAGCAGTGAGGGACTGTGCGAGAATGGGGGAGAGAGAGAGAGAGAGCGAGAGTGCGTGAGTGAGGATGCGAGAGCAGGCGTGAGCGCGACTAAGTGAGTAAGTGTGGGTAGGAGTGAGTGTTGGTGTGTGTGGGTGAGTGCAAGAGACTGACGACCTGAGTGAGCGGTGGTGAATGCAAGACAATGTCTGTGGAGATGAGTGCAAGGCTGTCTTTCGTCCAGTCTCAGGTTTCTCATTCACTCTCACCCCCACACATCAACACATAAACACGCACCCTCTCACATGCTAGAATGTTTTTAAACTTAATTTATTGTTGTACTTTCGTTCAGCAATTTCTTTCTTTCCTTAAAACCTCAACTATTTTTTGAAATTGAGTTAATTGTTGTGCCAAATCTTATCATTTCAACATTTACTCATCGGCCCTCTGAGCGAGAAAAATATGCAAATATGGCCCCCCGAGCGAATATGTTGGACAATCCTGCCCTTTGATTGCAATGTCAAATAGAATCTTACCTAACTTGGCCTTAAAAATATGAAACGATACTGCCTTTACAGCCCTCTTGGGAAACGAGTTCTATCGACTCACGACCCTCTGAAGGAAAAAATATTTCTCTGCATCGGTCTTATTTTTCAAGTGTTCCTTTGTTCAAGCCTCTCCAACAAGGGGTAACATCCTTTTAGCATCCACCCTGTTAAATCCCCCAGGATCGCACGTGTTTCAATAAGATCACCTCTCATTCGTCTCAATCCCGATGGATATAGGCCCAAACCTGTCAATCCTTTCTTCTGAGGAATACTTCCTCATCGCTGGAATCATTGCAGTAACTCCTGGTCAAGCAACCTCTTGAATTTAACATTGTCATATGCTTCACCATTGGTACCTATGTTTTCAGTTGCCTTGATTACAAGCTCTTGAACACCCTCCCTACATCTCTCCATGTCTCTTGCTTGCTTTCTTCATTGAATAGATTCCTTAAAATTTACCCCTTTGACCCAGCTTTTGGTCATCTAATGTCTTATGTGGCTCAGTTTGATGTTTTGCTATATAACACTTCCGTGAACAATATTGGGATGTTTGATGATCTTAAACGTGCTACATTAATATCAGCATCTTTTCATTTTATATTGCTATGGAGCTTGATGTGTCTTACAAAACAATCCCTTTGATGGTTACTGAAGCCTGGCACATTGGTTAGAAATCATAGAAACCCTACAGTGCAGAAGGAGGCCATTCGGCCCATCGAGTCTGCACCGACCACAATCCCACCCAGGCCCTACCCCCACATATATTTTACCCGCTAATCCCTCTAACCTACGCATCCCAAGACTCTAAGGGGCAATTTTTTTAGCCTAGCCAATCAACCTAACCCGCACATCTTTGGACTATGGGAGGAAACCGGAGCGCCCGGAGGAAACCCACACAGACACGAGGAGAATGTGCAAACTCCACACAGACAGTGACCCGAGCCGGGAATCGAACCCGGGACCCTGGAGCTGTGAAGCGGTTAGCACTGCTGCCTGACAGCAGTTAAGACTTGGGTTCAATTCTGGCTTTGGAATTTTAAAGCTGTGCAGGTTAGGTTGAGTGGACATGCTAAATTGCCTCTTCGTGACAGGGGGGTTTGCAGGGTAAATATATGAGGTTACAAGGATAGGGTCTGGGTGGGATTGTTGTCGGTGCAGGCTTAATGGGCCGAATTGCCTCCTTTTGCACCATAGGGATTCTATGATTTCACCAGAAACTGGTCATTACATCCTTTTTTTAATTGATGCTAATAATGGCTAAACATTGGCCAGGACACCGGTGTTAATTTTCCTGCTCGTCTCTAAAGGAGTTCCATTGTATCAGTTACATTCGGTTCGGCACAACATCGTGGGCCGAAGGGCCTGTACTGCGTTGTACTGTTCTACTTTCTACTTTCACCTGAAAGCACACAGAGACCTCTGTTTCATGTAGCAGCTGAAAGAACAGTTGTGACCAGGCTGTGCTCCCTCAATACTGCACTGGAGTGCCAGTCTGGATTCTGTGTTCAAATCTCTGGAGTAACACTTGAACCCACAATATTCTGACTCTTGAACCCACAATATTCTGACTCAGCAGCAAGAGTGCTATCCCTGGTCCATGCATCACTTACATTTTATTAATTAGACTATAACTGATAGTGTACAGAACCAGACAAACACAATTACACACTCATGTGCTCACCGCAGTCTCTGTATTTTGCAGTCTGGGTTCTTCAGACCTGCAGACAGCAGTTTCAGTCCTAAATCCTTTAGTTTGTTATGACCCAGGTCCAATTCTGTCAGCGACTGGTTTGTACTTAGAGCGGAGGCGAGATCCTCCATACTAGCAGCTGAGACACCATTATCGCATAGCCTGGATAGAAGAGAGCAATAAAGAAAGATATACACATGGAGAGAGACAGTAATAATGATGCAATTAGTAATAAAACTATTACTGATGTATGGTGTACATTTGGGGATCAATCTTGAATTCAAAAGCTGCAGCAAATTTGGGTGGGGGCCACAAATTCCTGCTACTGACCAGCAGCAGTTAACCATCATAGTCTCACCTCCAGACCGCTTTGCTTGTAACTGGGATAGGGGTGGTGACCACTACTCGCCCACAAGCAGCAGGTAGTTAATGAAACCTCTGAAATGGCCCACTGAGGCCCCTCTCCCACAGATGTAATTATGGCCTCCTTCATGGTCATAACCCAGCCAATGAACGGAGGCATCATTTTAGCAACAGACCTGAGTGGGAGGATGGCAGGGGAAGGGCTGGTTAGAAAAAGGCCTGGGACAGCACTCCGTTCACCAATTCTCCCTCACGCGTGTTTGATACATGGATTCTGCCACTGCCACAGCGACACTGCAAAGGAATTTCACCTCCACAATGATAACCTGGCAGCTGTGGTCCCTTTCTATTTTTAAAAAAAATCTTCAGTGAGCACCTCCATTACATGCACTGACTGTTCTCACCCCTGATGGTGAGGCAGCCAATGTTGTCGATACGCGAAGATTTCCTATTGGTTCGACAGACTCAATTGTCTGACTGCCGTCATTGTCTGTGCTCCTGGAAGCAGCCACTTAATTGGTCACCTCTTCCAAATCATTTCCAATATGTCAGGGGTGACATGGTGGCACAATGGTTCGCACTGCTGTCTCTCAGCACTGGGGACCTGGGTTCAATTCTGGCCTTGGGCGACTGTCTATGTGGAGTTTGCACATTCTCTCCATGTTTGCCTGGGTTTCCTCCGGGTGCTCGGGTTTCCTTTCACAGTCCAAAGTGGTGCAGGTTAGGTGGATTTGCCATGCTAAATTGCCCCTTAATGTCCCAAGACACGTAGGTTCAGTGGATTAGAGGAGTAAATGTGTGGAGTTATAAGTTTAGGACACGGTGGAAGGCCTGGGTAAGATACTTTGTCAGAGAATTGGTGCAGACACGATGGGCTGAAGAGTCTCTTCTGCACTGTAGGGATTCTATGTCACAGCTGACAGTTCCATATTCCCAATCGGGAGGTAATGGTACAGTGGTATTGTCACTGGACGAGTGTGACCCAGGGTAATGTCCTGGGAACCCAGGTTCCAATCCCGCCACATCAGATGGTGACATTTGAATTTAATAAAAATCTGGAATGAAAAGTCTAACGATGACCATGAAACCATTGTTCATTGTTGCAAAAGCCCATCTGGTTCAGTAATGTCCTGTCTGGTCTACATGTGACTCCAGACCTGCAGCAATTTGGTTGACTGTCATTCAAGGGCAATAAATGCTGGCCCAACCAGCAACGCCCACATCCATGAATGATTTTTTTATAAAAGCATATGTTGGGATAACGATCCCAGAAGAAAGGTCTTGCTCTGTGTTCATTGATGACACAAATACGAATGTTGATAATCACTTTAGAATTATAGAATCACACAGTGCAGAGGAGGCCTATCGAGTCTGCACCAGCACACGGGAAACATTTGAACTCCCACCTAATCCCATCTACCAGCACTTGGCCCACAGCCTTGAATGCTATGACGTGACAAGTGCTCATAGAAACTAGAAGCACGAGTAGGCCATTCAGCCCTTTGAGCCTGCTCCACCATTCATTTTTATCATCGCTGATCATCAAATTCAATATCCTGATTCCCCCCACCTTCCTCCCAAATCCCTTGATCACGTTAGCCCAAAGAGCTTTATCTAATTTCATCTTGAAATAAGACAACGTTTTGGTCTCAACTACATTCTATGGTAGTGAATTCCACACAATCACCACACTCTGGGTGAAGAAATTTCTCCTTACCTCAGTTCTAAAAGGTTTGCCCCTTATCCTCAAACTATGACCCCCCAGTTCCAGACTCCCCTACCATTGGGAACATTCTTTCTGAATCTATCCTGTCTAACCCTGTTAGAATTTTAAAAGTTTCTATGAGATCTCCTCTCAAATCGTCCAAACTTTAGTGAATATAATCCTAACCGACTTATTCTCTCCTCATATGACAGACCTGCCATCCCAGGAATCAGCCTGATAAACCTTTGCTGTACTCCCACTGTAGCAAGGACATCCGTCCTCAGATAAGGACACCAAAGCTGTACACAATACTCCAGGTGTGGCCTCTTCTATGCCCTATACAATTGTAGCAAAACATCCCTATCCTCAAATCCTCTCGCTATGAAGGCCAACATGCCATTTGCTTTCTTAACAAAGAACAATTCAGCACAGGACCAGGCCCTTCGGCCCTCTAAGCCTGAGCCGCTCATGTGCCCAACTAGACCATTCTTTTGTGTCCCTCTATTACCAGTCTGTTCATGTGGCTATCTAGACAAGTCTTAAACGATCCCAGCGTGTCCACCTCAATCACCTTGCTTGGCAGTGCATTCCAGGCCCCCACCACCCTCTGTGTAAAATACGTCCCCCCTGACATCTGTGTTGAACCTTGCCCGCTCGCCTTGAACCCGTGACCCCTTGTGTTCGTCACCTCCGACCTGGGAAAAAGCTTCCCACTGTTCACCCTATGCCCTTCATAATTTTATACAGCTCTATTAGGTCGCCCCTCATCCTCCGTCTTTCCAGGGAGAACAACCCCAGTTTACCCAATCTCTCCTCATAGCCAAGACCCTCCATACCAGGCAACATCCTGGTAAACCTTTTCTGTAGTCTCTCCAAAGCCTCCACATCCTTCTGGTCGTGTGGCGACCAGAACTGGATGCAGTATTCCAAATGTGGCCTAACCAACGGTCTATACAGCTGCAACATCATCTGCCAACTTTTATATTCTATGCCCTGTCCAATAAAGGAAAGCATGCCACATGCCTTCTTCACCACCTTTAAGGATCTGTGGACTTGTACACCCAGGTCCCTCTGTTTGTCTATACTCCTGATGGTTCTGCCATTTATTGTATAGCTCCCCCTTACATTAGATCTACCGAAATGCATCACTTCGCATTTATCTGGATTAAATTCCATCTGCCATTTCTCCGCCCAATGTTCCAGCCTATCTATATCCTGCTGTATTCTCTGACAATGTTCATCACTATCCGCAACTCCAGCAATCTTTGTGTTGTCCGCAAACTTACTGATCACACCAGCTACATCTTCCTCCAAATCATTTATATATATCACGAACAGCAGAGGTCCCAGTACAGAGCCCTGCAGACTACCACTAGTCACAGACCTCCAACCGGAAAAAGACCCCTCCACTGCTACCCTCTTTCTTCTATAGCTAAGCCAGTTCTCCACCCATCTGGCTAGCTCACCTTTTGTCCCGTGAGATTTGACCTTTTGCACCAGCCTGCTATGAGGGACCTTGTCAAACGCTTTACTAAAATCCATATAGACAACATCCATGACCCTTCCCTCATCAATCGTTTTGTCACCTCCTCAAAAAACTCAACCAAATTTGTGAGGCATGACCTCCCTCGTACAAAACCATGCTGTCTGTCGCGAATGAGATTATTCAGTTCTAAATGTGCATACATCCTTTCTCTAAGAATCTTATCCAACAATTCCCCTACCACGGACGTCAAGCTCACCGGCCAATAATTACCCGGGTTATCCTTGCTACCCTTCTTAAATAACGGGACCACATTTGCTATCCTCCAATCCTCTGGGACCTCACCTGTGTCCAGTGAAGAGACAAAGATTTCTGTTCGAGGCCCAGCAATGCATCTCTTGCCTCCCTGAGGAGTCTAGGATAGATGCCATTTGGCCCTGGGGATTTGTCAGTCTTAATGTTTCCTAAAAAACCTAACACTTCCTCCCTTGTAATTGAGATGTTTTCTAACGGGTCAACACATCTCTCTGATACAATACTAGTCAACATGTCCCTCTCCTTTGTGAATACTGATGCTAAGTATTCGTTTAGGATCTCACCTACTTCCTTTGGTTCTAAGCATAATTCCCCTCCTTTGTCCCTGAGAGGTCCGATTCTTTCCCTGACAACCCTCTTGTTCCTAACATATGTATAAAATGCCTTACGATTCTCCTTAATCCTGTCTGCCAAGGACATTTCGTGACCCCTTTTTGCCCTTCTAACTCCGCTGGAGTTCTTTTCTACTTTCTCTGTAATCCTCCAGTGCTCCATCTGTTTTTAGCTGCGTGACCTCATGTATGCCTCTTTTTTCTTTTTGATAAGACCCACAGTTTCACTGGTTATCCACGGCTCTCGAATCTTACCTTTCCTATCCTTCCTATTTACAGGCACATGCCTGTCCCACAGTCCTATCAACTGCTCCTTAAAAGACTCCCACATGCCGGATGTGGATTTACCCTCGAACAGCCTCTCTCAATCAACAGCCACCAAATCCTGCCTAATCCGGCTGTAGTTAGCCTTCCCCCAATTCAGCAACTTACCCATAGGACAACACTCTCTCTCTCTGCTTACTTTCAGCGACTGATGCATGAGAACTCCAATGTCTTGTTGAGTATCCACCTTCCTCAATTTACACCCATTTAAGTAATAATCTGCATTCCTATTATTGCTACCAAAGTGGATAACCTCACATTTATCCACATTATACTGCGTCTGCGATGCAGATGCCCACACTCAGCCTGCCCAAATCATGCTGAAGCATCTCTGCACCCTTCGCACAGATCACCCTCCCATCCAGCTTTGTGTCATCTGCAAATTTGGAAATGATACATTCAGTTCCCTCTTCTAAATAATTAATATATAATGTGTACAATCGGGCCCTGAGCACAAATCCCTGCGGAACTCCACTTGTCACTGACTGCCAATCAGAAAAAAACCCATTTATGCCAAATCTTTGCTTCCTATCTGCTAACCAGCTTTCTATTCATCTCAAGACATTACCTCCAATACCATGTGCTTTAACTTTACATAGTCTTCTGACTATGTGAGACCTTGTCCAAAGCCTTCTGGAAGTCTAAATAAACCACATCCACTGGTTCTCTTCAGTCAACTCTAGTGGTTACATCCTCAAAAAATTCCAATAGATTCGTCAAGCATGATTTCCTATTTGCAAATCCAAGCTGACTTTGTCTGATTATACCACTGCCTTCCAAATGCTGAATTATGAAATCCTTGATAACAGACTCGAACAACTTCCCCAGTACCGACGTTAGGCTCACTGGTCTATAGTTCCCTGTTTTCTCTCAACGTCCCTTTTTGAAGAGTGGGCTTACATTAGCTACCGTCCAATCTGTTGGAACTATTCCAGAGTTCAAATAATTTTGGAAAATAACCACCAATTGATCTACTATTTCCAGGGCCACTTCCTTAAGTGCTCTGGGATGGAAATTAAAGAAGCTGGAGATTTATCCACCTTCAATCCATCAATTTCCCCAAAACCATTTCTCTACGAATGCTGATTTCTTTCAGTTGCTCACTAAAACATGTTTCTCTCAGCACTTTTGGTACATTATTCATGTCTTCCTTTGTGAAGACTGATGCAAAGTACAAATTTAATTACTCAGCCATTTCTTTATTCCCCGTTATGTATTCTCCCATTTCTGACTGTAAGGGGGCTGGCTACATGTTCTCTTCACATATCTGCAGAAACATTTACACTCAGTTTTTACGTTACCTGCTAGTTTACTTTCATACTCCATTTTTCCCTTAATAATCAATCCTTTGATCCTCCTTTGCTGAATTTTAAACTGCTCCAAATCCTCAGGCCTATTGCCTTTTTTGCCAATTTGAATGCTTCTTCCTTGAATCTGATAACTTCTAATTTCCCTTGTAAGCCATGGTTTGGCCACAATTCCCTTGCCACTCTTGCGCCAAACAGGAATAAACAACTTCTGGAGTTCACTTATTGGTTCTTTAAATGCCTGCATTGCCTGTCCACTGGTCTTTCCTTTCAGTACAGTTTCCCAGTCCATCATGGCCACTTCATGCCTCATACCATTATAGCTACCTTTATTCAGGGCCTTGGTCTCAAACTCAACTACATCATTATCCACCTTGACACAAAATTCTACCATATTATGGTCACTCGTCCCCAAGGGTACTCTCACAACTAGATTGCCAACTAATTCTTTCTAATTGCACAACACCCAGTCCAAGATGGCCTGCTCTCTTGTTGGTTCCTCAACATATTGCTCGAGAAAACCATCCCATATGCACTCCAGAAATTCCTCCTCGATTGTACTGTGACTATTTTAACTCTCCCAAACTATATGCAAATTAAAGTCACCTAAAATCCCAGATGTTCCTTTAACACATGCATCTCTGACTTCCTGTCTAATGCTTTGTCCAACATTACCACCAGAATTTGGTGGTCTGTATACCACTTCCACCAATGGTTTTTCCCCCCTTGTTGTTTCTTAACTCGGCCTATACAGATTCCACATCTATGTCATTTGTACTAACGTGTACTACGGCCACTGGATATTCGCCCGCCCCCTTCAGAATGTCCTGCAGCCGCTCCAAGACATATCTGTTCCCCTTACAATTAAATCCCCTATAACTATTGCATTCCCACATTTTTTATTCCTCCCCTCTGCAGCAGAACCAACCATGGTGTAACAGATTTGACTGTTGCTGTTTTCCCCTGAAAGGCCATTCCCCTCAACAGTATCCAAAGCGGTTCATCATCCAGGTACTTTTTAAAGGATGACAGGCAACTCACCTCTACCACCCTACCAGGCAGCACATCCCTGACCTTCACCACCCTCTGGATAAAAACGTTTCCCCCACATCCACTCTAAACTTCTCTGCCCCTTACCTTGAACCTATGTTCCATCGTGACTGGCCCTTCAATTATGGGGAAGAGCTGCTGCCTATCCATTCTGTACATGTCCCTGATAATCTTGTACAGCTCGATCAGGTCGCCCCTCTGTCTTCTCTGCTCCAATGAAAATAACCCAAGCTTATCCAACCTCTCTGCGTAACTTAAATGCTCCATCCCAGGCAGCATCCTGGTGAACCTCCTCTGCACCCTCTCCAGTGCAATCACATCATTTAAATGATAATTAATTGTGCTGTTATTAAACATAGTTATACTAACGAAATGCCATTCTTACTGATAATATTAATAAATGTTTATTGTCAGACATCGCCAACAGAATCTCACAAATTCTGGTACTTACTGCAATCTCTGGATTTTACATTCCAGTTTACCCAGAGCCACAGACAATTGTTTCACTCCTGAATCGCCCAGTTTATTATAACCCAGGTTTAGATCCGTCAGGTGTGGGTTTGCATTCAGCGCTGAAACTAAATTCTTGGCACAAGAGGATGTGAGACCCACTTCATTCAGCCTGAAGATCAGAAACATAGATAATTTAAATTTGGATAAGCTCCAGTGCTTAATAACACCATGATGATTTATTAGCACCGAGATCGATAACACTGGTAATAACGGAGAGTGTTTATTAAGACAGCAATTGATCATGATAATGTAACATCTATTAATTTTTCTCAAGATAAAAGATATGCTGTCAAAGCATTTGGTCTTGAATTCATTAGGACAGATACGCAAGATTACCAATTTTGAAGTGAATAAAAATCTATACAGCATGAAAAACTGATGGTCGGATGGCAAGTGAACCCCGATTGTTCAAGGTGTTGCTGCACTCAGGAACAGAGTCCACAAAGCTTCGTTAAAATGAAAAAGCGCAATTGCTGGGTAAATTCCTTTTACCTGAAGAGGACTTGGCTCTGCATATGAACAGTTAGCTTCTAACAAATGTAAGTAAGGAACCTTGTAAGTCTGACTGAGAATCATAAAGTGGTTCTTAGTGTAATTCTGAGTCTGCCAGGAATTACACTAACAACAAATTCCAGACGATCAGTTGGGCTTGCAATTTTTTTAATGTTATTCACTCATGGGACCCGGACCAGCATTTATTTTACAAGAAGCCTTAATGTGTTCCTGTAATGTATTGTAGCACAGCGGTTAGCACTGCTGCTTCACAGTGCCAGGAACTCGGGTTTGATTCCAGGCTTGGGCCACTGTCTGTGTGGAGTTTGCATGTTCTCCGTATGTCTGCGTGGGTTTCCTGCCACATTCTGAAAGACGTGCTGGTTAGGTGCATCGACCTGAACAGGCGCTGGACTGTGGCGACTTGGGGAATTTCACAGTAACTTCATTGCAGTGTTAATGTAAGTCTTACTTGTGACTAGTAAATAAACTTTACTGAACTTTGCTTGAAGATGCTATACACTGATGTCACTGTGTCAGTGGTGGAGGGAGTGCATGTTTGTGGAAGGGATGCCAATCAAATGGACTGCTTTGTTCTGGATAGTGATGAGTGTTATGAGAGCTGCACTTATCCAGGCAAGTGGAGAGTATTCCATCACACTCCTGGCTTATGTCCTGTACAGTGGGCAGTCTTTGAGAGTCATAGAATCATCACAGAAACCTTACAATGCAGAAAGAGGCCATCTGATCCATCGAGTCTGCACCGACCACAATCTCACCCAGGCCCTACCCCCATATCCGTACACATTTACCCGCTAATCCTGCTAACCTACGCATCTCAGGACACAAAGGGGCAATTTTAGCATGGCCAATCAACCTAACCCACACATCTTTGGAGGCAGGTGAGTTATAGGATTCCTAGTCTCTCGTCGCGCATTACTTAAATGGCTGGGGAGTTGGTTAGCTCAGTTGGCTGTTTTGTAATGTAAAGTGATGCTAACAGTATGGGTTTAAATCCCATACCGGCCAAGGTTATTCATGGAGGCCTGTCTTCTCAACCTTGCCCTTCACCTGATGTGTGGAGATCCTTAGGTTAAATCACCACCTGTCAGTTATTTGGAACTATGCCAATTTTCTTTCAACTTTATTTATATGGCGAGTTCAGTTGAGTTCTCGTCAATGGTAACGCCCAGGATATTGATCGTGGGGGATTCAGCAATGGGAATGTCATGGAATGTCATGGGGTGCTGGTCAACTCCTCTCTTGGTGGAGATGGTTGTTGCCTCGGTCTTGTGTGGTGCGAATGTTACTTGCCACTTGTCAGCCCAAGTCTGGATCTGCTCCAGGTCTTGCTGTATTTGGACATTGACTGCTTCAGTATCTGAGGAGTTGCAAATGGTACTGAACATTGTGCAGTCATCTGCAAACATCCCACTTCTGACCTTACGATAGAAGGAATGTCGTTGATGAAGCAGCAGAAGAGGGTTGAGCCTGAGGCATTCCTGTAGTGATGTCCTGGAGCTAAGATGACTAAACTCCAACCACCACAACCATCTTCCTTTGTGTCAGGTATGACTCCAACCAAGGCGGCTTTTATCCCTGGTTCCCCTTAACTCCAGTTTTGCTAGGGCTACTTAATGCCACACTAGGTCAAGTGCAGCCTTGATGTCAAGGGCTGTCAATCTCACCTCCCCAATTCAGCTCTTATACCATGTTTGAACCAAGGCAGCAATGAGGTCAGGGGCTGAGGGACCCTTACGTTGTTTGGCACGCAAGTAGTCCTATGTTGTAGTTTCACCAGGTGGACACCTCTTTCTTAGGTGTGCCTGGTGCCGCTCCTGGCACGCCCTCCTGCACTCTTCATTCAACCATGTCAAATCCGTTCGCTTGTCGGGAATGGTAAAGTGGGGAAATACCAGGTCGTGAGATTACAATGTGCAATTGAGTCTAATTCTGCCACTACTCATGGGCCACAGAGCGTCACTGATGCGAAGTCTTAAGTTGCCATGTCTATTTAGCACATTGGTAGAGCCACACAACACGAAGAAGGATATCCTCAATGTGAAGATGGGACTCTGTCTCCACATGGACTATGCAGTAGTCACTCTCACCGATACTGTCATAGACTGATGCATCTGCAGATTTGTAAGGATGAGGCCAAGTATGTTTTTCCCTCTTGTTAGTTTCCTCACTATCTGCCACAGTCACAGTCTCGCAGCCATGTCCTTTAGAACCTGGCCAGCTCGTCCTGTGGTGGTACTACTGAGCCACTGTTGGTGATGGACATTGAAGTCCCTCCAACCAGAGTACATTCTGCGCCCTTGCCACCCTCAGTGTTTTTTTCAAGTGGTGTTGAACAAGGAGGATTTATGAGCTGAAGGGGACAATGCCTGGTCATCAACAGGCGGTTTGCTTGCCGATGTGTGACTTGCTGCCATGAGATTTCATGGGATCCAGAATCGATGTTGAGGTGTCCCAGGGCAAAATTCAAGTATTGTGCTACCAAGCTACTATTTGTTTATTCATAGCACTCACTGATAATGTAATTTATCAATAACATTAGTTATGATTCAAATGTAAAGAAATATCCAGTTAATAAACACAATCTCTCACAATCAAGTACTTACAACAGTTTCTGTATTCTACAGTCCGGACTCGCCAGTGCTGCAGACAGATTTTTCACTCCTGAATCTCCCAGTTTGTTACTACTAAGATTCAGCTCAATCAATGACTGATTTTTGCTGAGAGTAAAGGCAAGATCCTCGGCACAAGAGGCTGTGAGACCGCAATCAGCCAGCCTGAAAATCAGAGGCAGTAAGAATCTGGATAAATCCGATTATTTGTGAATAACATTATTACTGATATGAATGAGTGTCAGATATCCAGTTATTATAAACAAAATCTGGTAACTTACCACAGTTTTTGTACTTTACAGTCTGGATTTCTCAGAGCCTCAGACAGTAGTTTCACTCCTGTATCTCCCAATTTATTATTATTCAGATTCAGATACGTCAGTGACTGGTTTGTATTGAGAGCAGAGACCAGATCCTTGGCACCACAATCTGTGAGAATGTTTTCCTCCAGTCTGAAGATGAAAGGAGATAAAGTGATGGTTGGGACGATGGAGGAGGTGGAGAACAAATAGCATTAATAAGGGTAACTACCCGATTCTAAATGTACTGCTACTAAGTACCATATTAGGTTTTCAGATTCTGTGAAAATATTTTTATTGAACATTTTAATTAAAAAAAGTAATGCAACAAACTCTCAAAGATTGGTACAGTACAGCAAGATCATTTTCAAAGATGTACATGTAGGAAGAGACAGAATAAAAAATACCAACACAGATGGTTTGGATTATTCCTTGCGTCCAGCAGCTCCCATCATACAAGAAATGAAAGGAAACATTATAGGATGAGGGAAATCAGGATAACATCTGCAGCCGGCAGATTTGTGAGGATGAGGTCAAGTATGTTTTCCCCCTCTTGTTGGTTCCCTCATCACCTGCCACAGTCCCAGTCCAGCAGCTGTGTCCTTCGGGGCCTGGCCACAATTGGCTCAGTGGTAAACAACCAAACAGACAGGATAACTGCGACAGTGTTACAGAACTCATGGAAAATCTTTAGGTGTACATCCCCGGAGCAAATCTTTAAAGTCACGTTTTTCAAACTTTTTTCCTCGTGACCCATTTTTGCCACATGGCCAACCTTCGGGACTCGCGCCATGCTCACCTACATTTAATGTGACAGGTGAGCCTGCTTGGTTGGCACGATTTCTCTCGAATCATGTTCACAAGATGAGAGAGAAATACACATCTTGGGTGCAGAGCTCTGCCGGTTCCTTTGTGCAGTCTTCACCTTTGTGAGAATGGAAAATTGCAACCTGCACATGTAGGTCGTTGTGAAGGGCAATAGCAACAAGATGCTTGTTTTACTCAACACTGCTGACTCCTGGGAGATATTAATCCAGAATGCTGACAACCTCATGGATTTGTGGCATGTTTTTAATGTGCTGTCACATGTCAGGTGGAACAGCTCAGACTCATCATTTGCAGTCAGCTGAAAGATGGTAATTGATTCTGGGGTCTCAAATGCAAAGCGATTTTTCACCCACCTCTTCTCTTTCAAAATCTGAAACTTCTTCTCTGGAAAGTAGCAACAAAAACTTTCGCCCAGCGCTGCCAGACATGACTGAAAATGACTTGTCAGTCTATTGATAGTTCCCTTACTAAACTGTTTCCTTCGATGTGCCGTAGCATTGCGTGGAGCACGCAACAGTTTTGGCTTTTTACTTGCACTTGCTAAACTTTCAATTACTTTTGGAAAGCATCTATTTTTTCCCAGTGCCAAAAGTAATTATCATCCTTTCCTGGCAATTTTAGGTTCAGTTCACTTAGAATTGAAAAGATGTCTGCAAGGTGAGTTAGAATCTAACTTTCCTCACCAAATGAATCAGTCAGAGGGGATAATTTCTTGAGGAGGGAAGTGTGGATTTCCTACCTCAGTTTGTAAACTCTGTCAAGCATCTGACCCCTTGACAGCCAACATACCTCTGTGTGGAACAATAAGCGTGTGCTCAGCCCCCATTTCGGAACACACACACTCAAAAAGCGTGGTGTTGAGAGCGCTGCGTTTAATGAAATTCACAACTTCCACAGTTCCTTTCAACTCCACTTCAAGATCGGATGGAATTCCTTTTCAAGCCAATGCCTCGCAACGAATGAAGCAACGATTCCATACAATGCCCTCACCAGCTGTTCCCTTAATCCTTATAACTCCACGTGTTGCCCAGTCACGTTGGCGACCCCATCGCTTTTGATTCCTCGGCATTTAACCCAGTAAAGCACTCAGTTTCCAACCACAACTATTCAATGCTTCAAAGAGTTGTGCGGCAGGCGTGTTTGTTGGGATCGTCAAACAGCGCAGCATATCGTCAAAAACTTGTGTCAAACATATCTAATGCAAACTAGCAACACTGCACAATCTGTAACGTCTGTCCTTTCCCGCAGTTGTATCAAGAAGGACTGTGCCAGGTTTAAATGAGAAATAAGGCTGTATTTCTAAACTCTCAGCTATATCACTAATTTGATGAGCCACTGTTGTCGCTAGGTGGAATGCATTTAGGTTTTTCAGCTGACCTCGCATCTAGGACCGTGTGAGTCATGTCTAATGCTGCAGGGAGAATTAATCTCGCTGAAACAGCGTGGGGCACTTTCTCTTTAGGTATGTGGTAAGCTACCACGTTCAAGACTAATTGTTCTTTGTCATTCGGTGTTCAATTTCTGCTATGAATTTGAGCTGATGATTTCAGTTATTGATGCGGCTTATGAAAAAAATCCAAAGGTTTGCTTTCTAGATGCTTAGTGGTCAGATCTCTTTGCAGTTTTGAGGGTTTTGAACAGCTGTTCGCCAGTATTTCCCTACATATAACACTTATGGCTCGGGAGGAAATTGCAGAGATATTTGAATCATCGACAGACACAGGTGATGAGCCTGAAGATTGGAGGGTAGCAAAAGTTTTACCTTTGGTTAAGAAGGGCTGCAGGGAAAAGCCTGGGAACTACAGGCGGGTGAGCCTCACATCTGTAGAGACTAAGTTGCTAGAAGGTATTCTGAGAGACAAGATCTATAGGCATTTAGAGGTGCAAGGACTGATTAGGGACAGTCAGCATGGCTTTGTGAGTGGAAAATCATGTCTCACAAATTTGGTAGAGTTTTTTGAAGGGGTAACCAAGAAGGGAGATGAGGGCGGAGCGGTTGATGTTGTCTACATGAACTCAAGCAAGGCCGTTGACAAGGTACTGCATGGCAGGTTGTTGCACAAGGTCAAATCTCACGGGATCCAGGGCTAGGTAGCCAAATTGATACAAAATTGGCTTGAGGAAGAAGACAGAGGGTGGTTGTAGAGGGTTGTTTTTCAAACTGGAGGCCTATGACCAGGAGTGCTCCTCAGGGATAGGTGCTGGGTCCACTGTTGTTTGTCATTTATATTAATGATTTGGATGAGAATTTAGGAGGCATGGTTGCTAAGTTTGCAGATGACACCAAGATTAGTGGCACAGTGGACAAGTGAAGAATATTATCTAGGATTGCAACCGGATCTTGATCAATTGGGCCAGTGGGCTGATGAATGGCAGATGGAGTTTAATTTTAATAAGTGCGAGGTGATGCGTTTTGGTCGATCGAACCAGGGCAGGACGTGCTCAGTTAATGGTAGGATGTTGGGGAAAGTTATAGAAGAAAGAGATTTAGGGGTACAGGTACATAGCTCCTTGAAAGTGGAGTCAAAGGTGGACAGGGTTGTAAAGAAGGCATTTGGTATGTTAGATTTCATTGGTCAGCACATTGAATACAGGAGTTGGGACGACTTGTTGAAGTTGTACAAGACATTGGTAAGGCCACATTTGGAATACTCTGTACAGTGCTGGTCACCCTATTATAGAAAGGCTATTATTAAACTAGAAAGAGTGCAGAAAAGATTTACGAGGATGCTACCAGAACTTGATGTTTTGAGTTACAAGGAGAGGCTGGATAGATTGTAACTTTTTCCCTGGAGCATAGGAGACTTAGGGGTGATCTTATAGCGGTCTATAAAATGATGAGGGGCATAGATCAGTTGGACAGTCAACTTATTTTCCCAAAGGTAGAGGAGTCTAACACGAGGGCATAGGTTTGAGGTGAGAGGGGAGAGTTACAAAAGTGTCCAGAGGGCATTTTTTTCACACAGACGGTGGTGAGTACAAGCTGCCAGAGGTAGTAGTAGTAGAGGCTGGTAAAATTTTGTCTTTTAAAAAACATTTAGACAGTTACATGGATATAGGCCAAATGCAGGCTATTGGGACTAACTAAATGGTTAAAGAAAGGGCGGCATGGACAAGCTGGACTGAAGGGCCTGTTTCTCTACTTTACATCTCGATGACTCTCTGGCTTTGCATCCTGATTTTGCATAATTATCAAAACCATATCTCAAGAAATTATCTTTATACTGCCTTGTTTTCGCTTTTAGTTTCTTCCTTGTAGGTTGCTCACCGGAGGCCCTGGTTCTGTACAGTGCTAACAGTAGCACTGCTCTGTCCTGTTGTGGACTCTCCAGAGCAGCTCTCTCCAGTACATTCTGATGTGGGATCTTGGTCGATTGGTACACTATCTTTGGTCGTCTCCAATGATCCACTTTCACAGTCCTCGTCTGGCTCATGAAAGAAGCTTGCCTCCAAGTGAATCTATGTCAAAAGCACGTACATACAGGGCACTTGGCTCCACGTGTATGTGCAGGGCATGCTGACCACCTCAGTGTTGCGTTTCAGAGTCGGAGACTACTATTAATTATGTTTATTTCAGCTCTCAATGTGCAGCAGTCGGCTTCTCCAGCCAGAATGTGAGACAAAATCTCTTCTACTTGAGACAAGTGCCCAATGGTCTCAGTGCTTCACTCTATACATCCCCTGTATGGTGCATAAACATAGTTTCGAATGGAGGAAAAAAATGAGGGCCGCATTTAGAGTAGTGTGTAGCTCTTGGCACCTCAGTTAAGTGATCTTTGGGGAACACCACGATCCTTTTAGCACCTGCCCACAACCCATCTGCGGCTCATGATCCCCACTTTGAAAAAGCCTGCTTCAAATTAGCTACTGCCATTATTCAACCACAAAAAATACAGGATATTAGCAAGGGTGAAATGGCAGTTAAACTACCAAGGAGTTTTGAGCCATACTTGGGCATGCACTAAAGAATGCTTCCCCATTCCAGCCACTTTGGAGGTGCTAACGCTACAATATAATGTCTTTTCCCAGTATGCATAGTCTGTCTGTACCATAAAAGGAGTTAATCAGAGATTATAAAACCCTAAAACAATTAATCCCAAAATAACAAAAGTACACAAAAAAGCAACACCAATAGTTGTAACAGGGTTCCCCCCCCTGCCCCCTCCACAATCAGTACTTATAGGGCCATACAACCAGCTGTATACCAACCACCTACTCGCCACCCTGCTGTGGTGCAACTCATATCATCTATAAAAGTGAAGGGTACCAAAAATATACTCCCGCAGTGTAAAAGCAATGATTACAGCACATAAAAAAGACCAGGTAAATACCTCTCAGCCCTCATATCATAAGACTAATTTAGCATTCTCCCAAATAGAAAGGAGACCAACAACAACCCCCAAAACAAGGAAATACCTTGGTTTGCAAACACTGAATTCTAACAATTAGAAATTATCACAGGGCCAGAAGCAGAGTGGGCAGATCCCCTTACCCACCCTGCTCCCCCAACACCACATCAAAATCAATGTTGAATGCAAATGATAGTCCACATTAAACTAAGGCCTCCCTTGCTCCACTGTCAGAGCACGCCAGTGGATGAATATCAGAGAGAAAAAAAGGGCAATCCTAATTTTCAGGGTAGTAGGCAACAAATGTCTCTGTGTTCATGTATCAAATAATACATATATTGTTCCTTTGTTTAAGAAGGGTAGCAAGAATAATCCAGGTAATTACAGGACAGTGAGCCTTACATCAGTGGTAGGGAAATTATTGGAGAGGATTCTTCGAGACAGGATTTATTCCCACTTGGAAATAAGTGGACCTATTAGTGAGAGGTAACATGGTTTTGTGAAGGGGAGGTCGTGTCTCACGAACTTGATCCGAGTTTTTCGAGGAAGTGACGAAGATGATTGATGAGGGTAGGGCAGTGGATGTTGTCTACATGGACTTCAGTAAGGCATTTGACAAGGTCCCTCATGCAGCGTGGTACAGAAGGTGAAGTCGCATGGGATCAGAGGTGAGCAGGCAAGGTGGATACAAAACTGGCTCGGTCAAAGAAGACAGAGGGTAGCAGTGGAAGGGTGCATTTCTGAATGGAGGGCTGTAACAAGTGGCGTTCCTCAGGGATCAGTGCTACGAACTTTGCTGTTTGTAATATATATATGTAATTGGTTTAATTAGTAAGTTTGTGGATGACACAAAGGTTGGTGGATTTGCGGATAGCGATGAGGACCATCAGAGGGTACAGCAGGATATAGACCGGTTGGAGACTTGGGTGGAGAGACGGCAGATGGAGTTTAACCCGGGCAAATGTGAGGTAATGCATTTTGGAAGGTCTAATACAGATAGGAAATATATAGTAAATGTCAGAACCCTTAAAAGTATTGATAGGCAAAGGGATCTGGGTGTACAGGTACACAGGTCACTGAAAGTGGCAATGCAGGTGGAGAAGAAAGCCAAGAAGGCATATGTCATGCTTCCCTTCATCGGCCGGGGCATTGAGTTTAAAAATTGGCAAGTCATATTGCAGCTTTATAGAACCTTAGTTAGGCCGCACTTGGAATAGAGTGTTCAATTCTGGTCGCCACACTACCAGAAAGATGTGGAGGCTTTGGAGAGGATACAGAAAAGATTTACCAGGATGTTGCCTGGTATGGAAGGCATTAGCTATGAGGAAAGGTTGGAGAAACTTGGTTTGTTCTCACTGGAACGATGGAGGATGAGGGGTGACCTGATAGAAGTTTACAAGATTATGAGAGGCATGGACACAGTGGATAGTCAGAAGCTTTTTCCCAGGGTGGAAGAGTCAATTACTAGGGGGACAGGTTCAAGGTGCGAGGGGCAAGGTTTAAAGGAGATGTACGAGGCAGATGTTTTACACAGAGGTGGTGAGTGCCTGGAACTCGCTGCCGGGGGAGGTAGTGGGAGCGGATACGGTAGTGGCTTTTAAGGGGCATTTTGACAAATACATGAATAGGATGAGAATAGAGGGATATGGTCCCCGGAAGAGTAGGGGGTTTTAGTTAAGTCGGGCAGCATGGTCGGTGCAGGCTTGGAGGGCCGAAGAGGCTGTTCCTGCACTGTAGTTTTCTTTGTTCATACACCTTTGTCAGGATAAAACTCAATAACAAAAAATCAGTGGTATAATGAAAAGGGACAAAGTTTAGGATTAATGACTAACTGCAGGATAATACAACTATCAATGGAGCTTGGAAAGGCTGAAGGTGTGACAGGATCATGGAGCAATATCCAGGATCCATCCAGAATTTCAGCGAAGCCTTCGGACCGCTACCATGTCATCGTCCTGAAGCTCTGGCAAAAAGAAACTTCGGCCCCAAGCGGGTGGCGAAGACTCGTCATGTCCAGTCACCTCCGGCAGACTGGTAGGTAGGACAGCTGAGGAACAATGGAGGATTTTTAAGGAGATCTTTTTCAGTACTCAGCAGAAATATGTTCCGGTGATAAAGAAGGACTGTAAGAAAAGGGATAGCCAGCCGTGGATGACGAAGGAAATAAAGGAGAGTATTAAATTAAAGACCGATGCGTACAGAGTGGCCAAAAATAGTGGAGACTTAGAAAATTGGGAAAGCTTTAAAAAACAGCAAAGAATGAATAAGAAAGCGATAAAGAAAGGAAAGATAGATTATGAAACTAAATCTGCTCTAAAAATAAAAAATAATAGTAAAAGTTTTTACAAATATATAAAAAGGAATAGAGTGGCTAGAGTGAATGTTGGACCCTTGGAGGACGAGAGGGGGGATTTAATAGTGGGAAATGAGGAAATGGCTGAGACTTTAAATAGGTTTTTGTGTCGGTCTGCACGGTGGAAGACACAAATAGTTTACTGAATATTAACGATCGAGTGTTGGTAGGAGGAGAGGTACTCAACACAATTATTGTTACTGGAGAGGCAGTGCTTGGTAGACTAACGGGACTGAAGGTGGACAAGTCCCCGGGCCCGGATGGAATGCATCCCAGGGTACTGAAAGAAATGTCAGAGATAATTGCGGATGCGTTAGTGGTTATTTATCAAAATTCACTGGACTCTGGAGTAGTGCCGGGTGATTGGAAAACAGCTAGTTACGCTGCTGTTTAAAAAAGGAAGTAGACAAAAGGCGGGTAACTACAGGCCAGTTAACTTAACGTCTGTAGTTGGGAAAATGCTGGAATCCATCATTAAAGAAGAAATAGCAGACTATCTGGATAAGAATGGTTCGATCAAGCAGACGCAGCATGGATTCATGAGAGGAAAGTCGTGTTTGACGAACTTACTGGATTTTTATGAAGATGTGACTAGTGCGGTTGACGGAGGGGAACCGGTGGATGCGGTGTTTTTGGATTTCCAAAAAGCATTCGAAAAGGTGCCTCACAAAAGGTTGCTGCGGAAGATTGGGGCACACGGAGTTGGGGGTAGGGTGTTAGCGTGGATTGGGGATTGGCTATCCAACAGGAAGCAGAGAGTTGGAATAAATAGGTGCTTTTCTGGTTGGCAGGTGGTGACTAGTGGCGTGCGCAGGGATCGGTACTGGGGCCTCAACTGTTTACTATTTACATAGGTGATCTGGAGGAGGGGACTGAGTGTAGGGTAACAAAGTTTGCTGACGACACGAAGATAAGTGGGAAAGTGAATTGCATGGAGGAAGCGGAAGGTCTGCAGAGAGATTTGGACAGGCTGAGTGAGTGGGCGAGGATCTGGCAGATGGAGTATAACGTTGGCAAATGAGAGGTTATTCACTTTGGAAGAAATAATAGCAAATTGGATTATTATTTAAATGGAAAAAAATTACAACATGCTACTGTGCAAAGGGACCTGGGAGTCCTTGTGCAGGAGTCACAAAAACTCAGTCTGCAGGTACAACAGGTGATCAAGAAGGCAAATGGGATGTTGGCATTTATCGCGAGGGGGAACGAATATAAAAGCAGAGATGTCCTGCTGCATCTCTACAAGGCATTGGTGAGGCCGCAGCTGGAATACTGTGTGCAGTTTTGGTCCCCTTATTTGCGAAAGGATATATTGGCCTTGGAGGGAGTGCAGAGCAGGTTCACCAGGTTGATACCGGAGACGAGGGGTGTAGATTATGAGGAGAGATTGAGCAGATTAGGTTTGTACTCGTTGGAGTTTAGAAGACTGAGGGGTGATCTTATAGGGACCGATAAGATAATGAAGGGGCTGGATAGGGTAGAAGTGGAGAGATTCTTTCCACTTAGAAAGGAAACCAGAACTAGGGGGCACAGCCTCAAAATAAAGGGGGGTCAGTTTAGGACAGAGTTGAGGAGGAACTTCTTCTCTCAGAGGGTGGTGAATCTCTGGAATTCTCTGCCCACTGAAGTGGTGGAGGCTACCTCGTTGAATATGTTTAAGTCACGGATAGATGGATTTCTGATCGGTAGGGGAATTAGGGGTTATACGGAGCAGGCGGGTAAGTGGAACTGATTCACTTCAGATCAGCCACGATCTTATTGAATGGCGGGGCAGGCTCAAGGGGCGAGATGGCCGACTCCTGCTCCTATTTCTTATGTTCTTATGTTCCTCTCCGTGGCACAGTGGTTAGCACTGCTGCCTCACAGCACCACGGTTCCGAGTTCAATTCCAATTTTGGTTGACTGTATGTGGTGAGTTAGCCATGATCAATGAACAGGGTTACAGGGATAGGGTGGGGGAGTGGGCCTTGACAGAGCACTTTTTGAGAGAGTCAGTGCAGACTCAATGGGCCAAATGGCCCCCTTCTGCACTGTCGAGATTCTGTTGAATTGATAGAGGATAAGACAACATGAGAACAGAGGTCAGAGTCTTCGACTGACCCCCGGCATCAGAAATCAAATAGCAAGTGCTCGATCAACCTCAAAAGGCCCAGTCTCAATTCGAGATAATGAAAGCCTGACAGACAGTGCTCAAATTCAACTAGGAATTCACCCAGAGCTCCAGTCTGGAGACTCGGAACACGGATACTCCTTCTCCAGCCCCAAATCTCCGAATCAACCAGGATGTTGACATACCTTGCAGCAGGATTGACAAGGACTGATCGTGAGCTCCTACTAACAAAACTGCCCCATCGACTGACAGGATTCTCTTCTCTGCTTTATCCATTCTTGTTCGGATAGATAAGTCCCCTGGGTCGGATGGGATTTATCCTAGGATTCTCTGGGAGGCGAGAGAGGAGATTGCAGAGCCTTTGATCTTTGTGTCGTCATTGTCTACAGGAACAGTGCCAGAAGACGGGAGGATAGCAAATGTTGTCCCTTTGTTCAAGAAGGGGAGTAGGGACAACCCTGGTAATTATAGACCGGTGAGCCTTACTTCTGTTGTGGGCAAAGTATTGGAAAGGATTATAAGAGATAGGATTTATAATCACCTAGAAAGGAATAATTTGATTATGGATAGTCAGCACGGTTTTGTGAAGGGTAGGACATGCCTCACAAACCTTATTGCGTTCTTTGAGAAGGTGACCAAAGAGGTGGATGAGGGTAAAGCGGTTGATGTGGTGTATATGGATTTCAGCAAAGCGTTTGATAAGGTTCCCCATGGTAAGCTTTTGCAGAAAATACGGACACATGGGATTGAGGGCGATTTAGTGGTTTGGATCAGGAATTGGCTAGCTGTAAGAAAACAGAGGGTGGTGGTTGATGGGAAATATTCATCCTGGAGCTCAGTTACGAGTGGTGTACGCAAGGATCTGTTTTGGGACCACCGCCGTTTGTCATTTTTATTGATGACCTGGATGAGAGCGTGGAAGAACAAAGAACAAAGAACAGTACAGCACAGGAAACAGGCGCTTCGGCCCTCCAAGCCTGTGCCGCTCCTTGGTCCAACTAGACCAATCGTTTGTATCCCTCCATTCCCAGGCTGCTCATGTGACTATCCAGGTAAGTCTTAAACGATGTCAGCGTGCCTGCCTCCACCACCCTACTTGGCAGCGCATTCCAGGCCCCCACCACCCTCTGTGTAAAAAACGTCCCTCTGATATCTGAGTTATACTTCGCCCCTCTCAGCTTGAGCCCGTGACCCCTCGTGATCGTCACCTCCGACCTGGGAAAAAGCTTCCCACTGTTCACTCTATCTATACCCTTCATAATCTTGTACACCTCTATTAGATCTCCCCTCATTCTCCGTCTTTCCAAGGAGAACAACCCCAGTCTACCCAATCTCTCCTCATAGCTAAGACCCTCCATACCAGGCAACATCCTGGTAAACCTTCTCTGCACTCTCTCTAACGCTTCCACATCCTTCTGGTAGTGCGGCGACCAGAACTGGACACAGTACTCCAAATGTGACCGAACCAGCGTTCTATACAGCTGCATCATCAGACTCCAGCTTTTATACTCTATACCCCGTCCTATAAAGGCAAGCATACCATATGCCTTCTTCACCACCTTCTCCACCTGTGTTGCCACCTTCAAGGATTTGTGGACTTGCACACCTAGGTCCCTCTGTGTTTCTATGCTCCTGATGACTCTGCCATTTATTGTAGAACTCCTCCACACATTATTTCTTCCAAAATGCATCACTTCGCATTTATCCGGATTAAACTCCATCTGCCACCTCTCCGCCCAATTTTCCAGCCTATCTATATCCTGCTGTATTGCCCGACAATGCTCTTCGCTATCCGCAAGTCCAGCCATCTTCGTGTCATCCGCAAACTTGCTGATTACACCAGTTACACCTTCTTCCAAATCATTTATATATATCACAAATAGCAGAGGTCCCAGTACAGAGCCCTGCGGAACACCACTGGTCACAGACCTCCAGCCGGAAAAAGACCCTTCGACCACTACCCTCTGTCTCCTATGGCCAAGCCAGTTCTCCACCCATCTAGCCACTTCTCCTTGTATCCCATGAGCCTTAACCTTCTTAACCAACCTGCCATGTGGGACTTTGTCAAATGCCTTACTGAAATCCATATAGATGACATCAACCGTTTTTGTCACTTCCTCAAAAAACTCCACCAAATTTGTAAGGCACGACCTCCCTCTTACAAAACCATGCTGTCTGTCACTAATGAGATTGTTCCATTCTAAATGCACATACATCCTGTCTCTAAGAATCCTCTCCAACAATTCCCTACCACGGACGTCAAGCTCACCGGCCTATAATTTCCTGGGTTATCCCTGCTACCCTTCTTAAACAACGGGACCACATTCGCTATCCTCCAATCCTCAGGGACCTCACCCGTGTCCAAAGAAGGGACAAAGATTTCCGTCAGAGGCACAGCAATTTCATCTCTCGTCTTCCTGAGCAGTCGAGGATAGATGCCATCAGGCCCTGGGGCTTTGTCAGTTTTAATGTTCCCTAAAAAACCTAACACTTCCTCTCTTGTAATGGAGATTTTCTCTAACGGGTCAACACCTCCCTCCAAGACACTCCCGGTTAACACGCCCCTCTCCTTCGTGAATACCGATGCAAAGTATTCATTTAGGATCTCCCCTATTCCCTTGGGTTCTAAGCATAATTCCCCTCCTTTGTCCCTGAGAGGTCCGATTTTCTCCCTGACAACTCTTTTGTTCCTAATGTATGAATAGAATGCCTTAGGATTCTCCTTAATCCTGCCTGCCAAGAACATCTCGTGACCTCTTTTTGCCCTTCTAACTCCCCGTTTGAGTTCTTTCCTACTCTCTCTGTATTCCTCCAGAGCTCCATCTGTTTTCAGTTGCCTGGACTTAACGTACGTCTCCCTTTTCATTTTAATCAGATCCTCAATTTCCCTGGTTATCCACGGCTCTCGAAACCTACCTTTCCTATCTTTCGTTTTTACAGGCACATGCCTATCCTGCAGCCTTATCAATAGTTCCTTAAAAGACTCCCACATGCCAGATGCGGACTTACCCTCGAACATCCTCTCCCAATCAACATCCACCAATTCCTGCCTAATCCCCAATTTAGCACCCTGCCCGTAGGACAGCACTCATCCTTGTCCATTACTATCCTAAAGTTAACAGAGTTGTGGTCACTATTTGCCACATGTTCCCCTACCGAAACTTTGACGACCTGACCGGGCTCATTTCCCAGAACTAGGTCCAGTGTAGCCCCCTCTGTAGTCGGGCTATCTACATACTGTTCCAAAGAACCTTCCAGTACGCATTTTACAAATTCCTCCCCGTCCGGACCCCCAGCTCTAAGCACTTTCCAGTCTGTGCCAGGGAAATTAAAGTCCCCCACTACAACAACCCTATTTTTTCTGCACCTATCCAGAATCTCCTGACATATCCTTTCCTCCACTTCCCGTGGGCTGTTGGGTGGTCTGTAGTACACCCCCAGCATAGTGACTGCACCCTTCCTGTTTCTGAGTTCCACCCACAGCGACTCAGTACATGACCCCTCTAAGTTGTCTACCCTCTGCACCGCGGTAATATGCTCCTTAACTAATATCGCTACTCCCCCACCTTTTTTAGCCCCTCCTCTGTCTCGCCTAAAACACTTATACCCCGGAATATTCAGCTGCCAGTCCTGTCCTTCTTTTGCGAATGACACTAAAGTCGGTGGAGTTGTAAACAGTGCGGAGGGAAGTGGCAGGTTACAGAGGGACATAGATAAGCTGCCGAGCTGGGCTGAGAGGTGGCAAATGGAGTTTAATGCGGAAAAGTGTGAGGTGAGTCACTTTGGAAGGAGTAACAGGAATACAGAGTACTGAGCTAATGGTAAGATACTTGGTAGTGTGGATGAACAGAGGGATCTGGGTGTCCATGTGCATAGATCCCTGAAAGTTGGCACCCAGGTTGATAGGGTTGTTAAGGCGGCATACGGTGTGTTAGCTTTTATTGGTAGAGGGATTGAGTTTCAGAGCCAGGAGGTCATGCTGCAACTGTACAAATCTCTGGTGCGGCTGCATTTGGAGTATTGCGTACAGTTCTGGTCGCCGCATTATAGGAAAGATGAGGAAGTGTTGGAAAGAGTGCAGAGGAGATTTACCAGGATGTTGCCTGGTATGGTGGGAAAATCGTATGAGGAAAGGCTGAGGGGCTTTTCGTTAGAGAGAAGGTTAAGAGGTGACTTAATAGAGGCATACAAGATGATCAGAGGATTAGATAGGGTGGATAGTGAGAGCCTTTTTCCTCGGATGGTGATGGCTAGCACGAGGGGACATAGCTTTAAATTGAGGGGTGAGAGATATAGGACAGATGTTAGAGGTAGGTTCTTTACTCCGAGAGTAATAAGGGCGTGGAATGCCCTGCCTGCAGCAGTAGTGGACTCGTCAACATTAAGAGCATTCAAATGGTTATTGGATAAACATATGGATGATATTGGAATAGTGTAGATTAGAGGGGCTTTAGATTGGTACCACTGGTCGGCGCAACATCGAGGGCCGAAGTGCCTGCACTGCGCTGTAATGTTCTATGATATCTGGCACCTTATCAATGTGAGCACCAATAATCTATGCTGGGATGTCAAGACCATTGTCCACAACTTCATTCACAATGGCAGCCATCATTTTGATGCCGACAGCACGGCCAAAGCAAAGGCCCACTCACGTATGAAACAGCCACTGCAAACTGGGCCCCATGTCGACTATCTCTGACCGCCACAATCAAACAATTTTCTTTACTTAAACCCGGCTCCCCGTCAAATAATTCCGGGTTGTAAAAAAAAGGTTAAAAGATGAGTTGCTCCAGAACTCACAAAAATACAGCCACTCATGCTGACATCATGTGATGCCCCAGATTTTAATAAAAACCTCACACAGTTTGTTACTTACCCCAATTCCTGTATTCTACAGATCGGATTGCACAAAACTGCTAACAGTTGCTTCACTCCTGAATCGTGCAGGTCATTCATCCCTAATCTGAACATAAACAGATTGAGACACAAATTGAATAAATCAGTGGCCAAAATCTCTCTCTCTCTCGGTGGTTATCAAATGCATTGAAAAGATGTTAAAAAATTAATGATCAGGTTTTTCTGTCATTGACAATCTCACTGTGTTCGACTCCCAATATATTCAGAGACTGACAGAAAATTTTGCCTTTTTTAAGTATAATATGGTCTGAGTGAACCTTTTAAGAGTTTCTTAATCCAGTTTAGTGTGTTGAGAGTCAAAGCCAGCCTTGAATGGGAAGTTAACGTCAGAGGAACTTTGTCTCATTCCTGCCTTTCCATAAATCTCAGGTTTTAGAACCATAGAAAATTACAGCTCAGAACAGGCCTTTTGGCCCTTCTTGTCTGTGCCGAATCATTTTTTTGCCTAGTCCCACTGACCTGCAATAGAACCATAGAAAATTACAATTTTATTGAATGTACAGTAATATTCCCAATTGTTTACAGGATTCATTTCAGATTCTCCACAATCACTAATCCAATTACTGAATCTGCTTCTCTCGGATTTACTTTTACCCAGCAAAATAATTCAATCCATGACTTTTCCACAATTGTCTAAAAAGTTAAAGACAAAAAAATTGTTACCTCAACACAACACATTTGTGCAGTACAGGTTCTAGCCGTTGAAGTCCTTCACACTGAATGTAACAGTTCTGTAGATCAAGGTGCTTTATTGTATCACAGAGTCTAATAACATGAGACAGAACTGTGCAGTCAATCGGGGTCAGTCGCAGTTCACCAAATGCAAGTGTTTCCACAGATCCCACTGTGGCCTGAGCCAGTGCTTTATTCTGAGACTCAAACAGGTAGTGGAATGTGTTCAGGAGGTTCTTTTTATCAGCTTCACTCTCTGTGTTTCCAATCTGTCCTTCAACCTGCTCCTTCACCCAGTCAATCACTCGGCAGGTTGTCTGATGCGAAAATCGACCCAGAAAGTCCTCCAGGGGCCGAGCTGCGTGTGGCGAGGAGAGACCAGCAACAAAACGGAGAAATATCTCAAATCGCCCATCTTCCTCATTGTGGTATTCACTGAGGAGTTTCAGGATGTCCCCAGGATCTTTCGTCAGAAATTGTGCGAGTGCAGCTACAAACTCTTGGATGGTGAGATGTTGGAATGTGTAAACCACACTCTGCACAGAATCATCTCTCTCCAAAAGTTCCATCAGGAACCCAGACAGGAACTGGGTAGGTTGCAGATGGTATTTGATCAAATCTCCATTGCTAAACACAACCTTCTTCTTGGAGACTCCTGTGAAGGCCATCTCACCAAGCTTCAGCAACACATCACGGGGGCTTTCAATCCCTGGGCTATGGTTTTTCAGAATGTTGTAAATATGGTAAGAATATAGTTGGGTGATGGTCTTGGGAACTTTCTCCTCTTTCCTGTCTCTTTGTGTAAAGAAGGGACCCAGTGACAGACCGAGGATCCAACAGCAAGAAGGGTTATAGCACATGGTGTAAAGAATCTCATTCTCATCCACATGTTTGAGCACAGCTGCTGCCACTGCCTGATCTTCAAAAAACTTGTTGAAATATTCCTTTCGGTCATCACCAACAAATCCCAGGATTTCAGCCCAGACACTGATCTCAGCCTTTTCCAATAAATGTAATGCAGTGGGACGGCTGGTCACGAGCACTGAACACCCTGGGAGCAGCTTGTGCTGTATTAAACTGTATACAATGTCAGACACTTCACACCAGCATTCAGGATCTGTGCACATGAACTGAGGTTCTGTATTTCTCCGATTGTCAGCAAAATCAATACTGTCCTTGAATTCATCCAAACCATCAAATATAAACAGTAATCCCTCTGGGTTCTTCCAAAGCTCTCCCAGAACATTCCCAAAGTAAGAATATTGATCGAGTATCAGATTCCTCAGGTTTATTCTAGTATTAATAGTGTTCAAATCCCGGAATTTGAAACTAAAAACAAATTGAAAGTGTGGGTATATTTTTCCAGTGGCCCAGTCATAAACAATCTTTTGTACCATTGTTGTTTTGCCAATTCCGGGGACTCCACTCACTGTTGCAGAACTTCCGGAATTGGATCGCCAGAATAAACTCTTTACTTTCTGGATCAAAAAGCCTGTCCAGGAAAAGCTGCTCTGGAACAATTGATCCGAACGGATTCTTTCCAGTTCACTCCGGAGATGTTTCTTTCTCCACTCTTCATGGTCTCGGCCTCTTGCCAGCAGTTCATGTTCTACAAGTGTCCGATCTCGAACAGTAGAAATGATCGTTAGCTCAGCGTATCGATGAACCAGAGGGAAATTCTTCACCTTCTCCTTTATTAGGATAGTGTTCATTCTCAGTGTTTCCGTTCGTTCCCGGAGTACCGCCTTGTGTATCTGTTGAACATCTTCAATTCAAACAGATAGAAAGTGGTTTTGAATGTCAGTTGTACTGGAATAAATAGAACCTCTAAATCCTGTCTCAATATATGTTGTCAAATAGATTTCACAGCTTCAAGAGAGGCTCACGTAGAAGTTAAGCCTCAGTTAATGGAACTGTCACTCGAAAATGAACAATGGATGAGAAAAAATGCAAATTTTCACTTGATTCTAGTATTTACTGAACGTAGAACTTTCTACAAAAGTGATAAATTCTCTGTAATTTTAAACACAAACAATTGGGCCTTATTCGCTGCATATCTCATCGCAAATTTTCATCACGATTCTGGCTGTGTGGAATTGATCTAGTTTATTTCCCAGGATTCGATCCAACATTAATTGGCAGGGAACATACTGATCATGAAAATGCACCTGAAGACGCATCAAAAATTCTGACTCTTCTCTGTTTGAACTGTAATAGGTGCTGTGTCTAGATCTCTTGGTTGCAATTCTGAAGTGCTAGATTGTATAAATGCAGAAATTAGACAGAGTAGTATCAATGGGGGAACTTTAATTTTAATATAGTTTGGAGAGGCAGGCAAGCAGCTGTCAGAATGGAAGTGAATTTCTGGAGTGTGAGACATTTTCCCACAGTACTAGGTCCTGGATGCAACAAGGGGACAAGCAATATTGGATTTTTTAATGAGTAACGTGCCTGATTCAGTTGGTAACCCAATTGTGCGGGAAATAGTATCATACATGATGAAGTTCAATGTAGCATTTGAAAGCGAAAGGCATGAATCAGCTGCTAGCATTTTAGATTTTGGTGTTGCTGACTTTAATGAGACGAAACGGAAACTGTCCACGGTAAACGAAAATCAGTGAATGAGCAAAACAACTGAAGTGGAAGATGTTTAAAGAAACATTTAATGCAATACAGAACCAGTTTATACTTCTGAAAAGGAAAAGCTCTGCCTCACAAAAAAAAGCCCTGGACAACTAAAGAGATAATGACAGCATTAAACTACAAAAGGGCTACAAAAAAGTAAAAAACAGCACAGATCCTACCAAAAGGGAAAGATACAAAGACCAACAAATGGCCACAAAGCGGCTCATAAGAGTTTGTGAATGGATTTATGAAGGGAGTCTTGCAAGGGACATCATGATCAATGAGAATAAATTTTATAGTTACCCGAAGGGAAAGCAGGTGGTCAAGAGCAACGTTGGCCCACTAAAAAGACTGAAAGTGGGATATCATTATTGAATATGGGAAAATGGTGACATGTTAAATGAATACTTTGCCTCAGTATTAACAGCAGAAAAGGGGGATAGTTTGCCGCAAGTCCCAAGGAAATTAACAGTGGATTGGGGACAGGGAATAAATACAATTCACGCAAGCTAATCACCGATAATGAGGAAATTAATTGAACTAAAGTGCGACAAATCTCCAGGACCTGACAGCTTCAATCTGAGGGAGTTAAAGGACGTAGGAGAGCACACTGGGGGCGATTCTCCCAGCCTGCTGGCAGCAGGCCGGGAGACTCAAGCAGAGGGCGTGTAGCGAGCTTCCCGCTGGATGCCACGGCCTCCGCGCGCGTCTCCGGTCGTCGGACTTCCTGTCTCGTCAGTTCCGCGTCAGAAATGGGCACGGAGCTGTATAATTTATTCAAATCGGGGTATGTTTGTAATTCGCGGGCCTGAGACTAAAGTCTCTGGGCCCCCGAGCGTCATCACTCCCTCCACCTTCCCGCCACCAGGAGTGTTTCACTCCAGCGGGGTTGACAGTCCCTCCTTACTTGCGGGGAGCTGGCGGCCCGACATCACTGGAGTGAAGGGGGGCCATGCACGCCCCCAAGGGGGTAGAGATAAGGAGGCGGAGGGGGGAGAGATAGCCGCCGTGCACTTGTCAGCACGAGCCTGACCCCTGGCAATGCCCAGGAGGCACCTTGGTACTGTCTACCGGGCATCAGGCAGTGCCAAATGGGCGAGGCCTATGGGGACACGGCCTCTGAGGGCTGAGGGGAAAATCATGGGGGGGGAATCTCGCTGCCACTCTGCACTGGGATCAGTGACAGAGGAAGGGAGGGAGGGCGGCCATCAGGTGGTGGTTGGGGGAGTCGGGAGATCAGGACTGCCGGGCAGGAGGGGGCGGGACTGCCTGGACACACCTGGGGGCCAGCGATCGGTTCGTGTGTGTGTGGGTGGGTGGGTGGGGGGGGGGTGTCAGTGAGCAATCGAGCTGGCCAGCAAGTGGGAGGCCGGTGGTGCAGGGCTACCGCGCATGCGCCGATCTCAGCGTTGACATTTCAGCGCATGCGCAGTGGCCCGCTCAGCACTATGCTGCCGGCCTCTCTGGTGGAAATAGGACCCCTCCCAAAGATTTTTAATAAGATTCAAACTAATGCATTCTGCAGTGGACCGAGTGTGGGAGATTCATTTTGAAAATCCCGCTGAAAAAGACAGCAGGATTTACTCCAGTTTTTGCACGAATTCGACAATCCCAGTCAGTTTATGTCCTAAGGAGCTCCCTAGTTTCAGGAATCGTCCTCTTGGACTGAACAATTGCTCATGTAACTCCATTTTATAAGGCGGCAGAAAGAGAATACCCAGGAATTGCAGACCTATTCGCCCAACCATGGTTTTGTGTAGCTGACTGTGGTGAGGAAATTGTTGGATGTCTATAATGAACAATAAGGGAACTGAACATCTCAAAAAGTTTCAGTTAATCAGAAAGAGCCAACATGATCCATCACAGGTAGATCATGCCTGACAAACCTCACTGACTTTATTTGAATAGGTGACGAAGGAGTGGACAGGGCAATGTCTATGGATATTGTTTGTATGGACTGACAAAAGGCCTTTGATAAAGTCCCACATGAGAGACTGCTAAGTAAGGTAGAAACTCATGGAATTGAGGGCAAATTACTAATACTGGGGAATTGGTTGAGTGGCAGGGAACAGAAAGTAGAGATAATGGGTAGGTACTCAAATTGGCTGGATGGGACTAGTGGTGTTTCACAAGGCTCTGTTTTGGGGGCTCAATTGTTCACATGATTTATTACGACTTGGATAATGGTATAGCAAGTCATATCTAAATGTTCTGATGACACAATATAGGCAGCATTATGAACAGTGTGGATGATAACATAAAATTACAAAGCAATATTGATAGACGAGGTGAATGGACAAAACTGTGGCAGATGGATTACAACCTAAGCAAGTGTGAGGTTATTCAGTCTGCACCAAAGAGATAGATCAGAGTACTTTCTCGATGGAAAGGTGAACACAGCAGATGTGTTCACCTTACCATCGAGATTTGGGGGCTCAGGTCCATTGAGCTTTAAAATGCCAACACCAGGTGCAGAAAATAATTAAGAAAGCTAATGGAAGGCTGGCCTTTATATCTGGAGGACTGGAGTATGAGGACGCAAAGTTAGATTCCACTTGGAATACTCTGAGCAAATTTGGGCACCATACATTAGGAAGGATGGGGAATTGAATTAACCTTTGTGGTTCGAGCTTAGGAATAAAACAAAAGGGGCAGCCACATTGATAGATGTTTATTATAGAGCCCAGGATAGTCTGTGGGAAATTGAGGAGCAAATATGTGCACAATTTGCAGAGTTGTGTAAAAATAATTATAGGTGATGTCAACTTTCCTAACATTAACTCAGATAAACATAGTGTTAAGGGTTTGGATAGAATGGATTTTTGAAATGTGTACAGGAGAAATTGGCCAATATGTAGAGGGTCCAACAAGGGAAAGAGCTGTGTTCAACCTTATTCTGGTGAATGAAGCCAGACAGGCGGTTGAGGTGGTGGGGAGGGGGGAGCATTTTAGCGATAGCGATCATAACCTGGTACAATTTATGGAGGAAGTTGCAAAAACATGTTTTGCGTTGGAGGAGAGCAGAGTTTGGTAAAATAAGGCAGGATCTGGCCAAGGTAGACTGGAACAGTTACTAGTGGGGAAATCTACAGAACAGCAGTGGCGGGGGGGAGGGGGTCAAAAAGGAAATGGGGAGGGTACTCCCCAACATTGGGCTAGTACCCTCTAGAATGACAATAAGGAGTAACAAGCCTCGAGAAGCATGGCTTACCAGAGATAGTCAGAATACAACGAGAAGGATAAAGAAAACCTTTTGGCAGGTACAAGGGGAGCAAATCAGCAGAGAGGTTAGTGAAGTACATAAAGTGCAGGGTGGAGCTTAAGAAAGCAATTAGGAAAGCAAAGGGGAACATGAGAAAGCTCTGGTTGGTAAACTTAGGGAATATCTCAAGATATTATATAAATATATCAATGGGAAGAGGATAACCAGGGAAAGAGTAGGGCCTCTCAGAGACCAAGGAAGCAATCTATGGGTGGAGCCTGCTTTAGTGACTGGAAGCCAGTGTACAGTGGCGTACCACAGGGATCTGTGCTGGGTCTCCTATTGTTCGTTATTTTTATATAAATGACATATATGACTATGTATGGGCTGGGATGAGTAAATTTGTGGATGACACAAAGATTTGCCAGGTGGTAAACAATGAGGTTGAGTGTCTTGGGCTCCAAGAAGATATAGATGGGAAGGTGAAATGGGCAGATAGGTGGCACATGGAATTTAACTCTGAAAGGTGTGAGGTGATACACTTTGGAAGGAGTAATTTGAAAAAGAAGTACTAAATGAATGGAATGACACTCTGAAGTTCCGTGGAAGAAAAGGACCTTGGCATGTTCGTCCATGGATCTCTGAAGGTGGAAGGGCATGTTGTAGTGTGGTGAAAAACACAATCGGGACACTTGCCTTTATCAATCGAGGCATAGATTATAAAAGCAGGGAAGTCATGTTGGAGTTTAACAGAACTTTGGTGAGACCACAGCTATGTATGCAGTTCTGGTTGCCACATCATAGAAAGAATGTGCTTGCATTGGGGAGGTGCAATGGAGATTCACCATGATGCTGCCTAGAATGGAACATTTAAGTTATGAGAGAGGTTGGATAGGCTTGGGTTGTTTTAGTTGGAGCAGAAAAGACTGAGGGCTGACCTGATTGAGGCGAACAAGATTATGAGGGGCATGGACAGAGTGGATAAGCAGCACCTGTTGAGGGTCAGTCAAGAGGTATCACAAGTTCAAGAGGAGGGCAGGTGGTTTAGGGGGATATGAGGAAAAACATTTTTCCCAAAGGGTAGTGACAGACTGGAATGCACTGCCTGTGAGGGTGGCAAAGGTGTTGCCTCACAGCCTTTAAAAAGTACCCTGAATGAGCACTTGGCACATCATTACATTCAAAGCTATGGGCTAAGTGCTGGTAAATGGGACTAGGTAGAAGGTTAGGTGTTTCTCGTGTTAGTGCAGACTCAATGGGTGAATAGCCTCTTTTTGCACTGTAGGGATTCTATGATAAATGATCAGGGCAAGTGGAGTCAATTGAACATAGAGGTTTACAACATGGAAATAGGCCTTTTGGCCGCAACATGTCCTCGACACCAAGTTTTTAACGAATAAACTAGTCCCAAAAGCCCATATTTGGCACATATCCCTCTATACTGATGTGACCCATGAAACTATCTAAATGCTTTTTAAAGGACGAAACTGTATCCGCCTCCACTACTGCCTCTGGCAGCCCGTTCCAGACACTCCCACCCTTTGCGTGAAAAAAATGCCCCTCTGGACCCTTTTGTATCTCTCCCCTCCCACCTTAAAACTATGCTCTCTAGTTTTAGACTCTTCTACCTTTGGGAAATGATGTTGACTATCTACCTCATTGATGCCCCTCATTATTTTATAGACCTCTGTAAGATCACCCATAAGCCTCCGACTCTCCAGGGGAAAAAATCCCAGGATGCAGTTTGACCATCGTGTTTTCAGGTGTGAAAATTTGGTAAAATCGAGCATGAGGCGAGTAGTGCAATCTGCGCCCTCTTCCACGCGGGTTCGCAGATTATCAAGGCCCGAAAATGGCCGCGATGGGGAACCCGCCCAAAATGGCCGGGATGTCAATTTAAATATTTTTGCACATATTTAAATCCACATTAATGAGCTGCACGATTCAACTTCACCAGCACGTCTGCCTTTACTACCGCGTTCGCCCAATCCGAATCGGCCTGGAAAGACATGCTCGATAAAAGTCCAATTTGGGCGCTCCATGAGGAGGTATGTCCGTACCGTCGGATGGCTCCGTGCTGCGGGGATCCTAACATGGCAGCCATGTTCCGTTTCGAGTCGGGAAGGCTCTGCCAGTGTGTGGAGGGGGTGGGGGGGGGGCTATTCTCAGCAGGGTGTCTGACATTTGATTTGCTGCATGGATCTGGATCTCAGCACTGACCTCGGGTCTTGGAGAGGCTGCTGGGTCCAAGTGCACACAGCACTCTTCCAGCTGAGGTATGTGCCCAAAGCCCTTTGAAATTGCACTGCTGCAGTCTCAGAACCTTTCAAGCAGCAGTGCCTATGCTCACGACTGCATTCATTCTGGGTATTTGTTGCTGGGGGGCGGAGGATGGGGCGGCTGTGTTGGTGGGGGGCCTGTGGGCGGGGAATGGGGGAGCTGTATTGGTGGGGGGCATGTGGGTGGGGAATGGGCAGTGTGCGTTGCTGGGCAAGGGGCAAGCAGCTTTCCTTAACCTCTCCATGTGTTTCTCCCCTTCTCCAAATCCCAACCCTCCCCCCCTTCCTTCAGATTGACGAGATGGCTTTTGCGATGCAACCGATTTATCTTACTGTTCTTTTGGTTGTTGCGAGAGCTGAGGAGGAGGAGCAGGAGGATGAATTGCAACAGAGGAGGCCTTACCACTTGCAGGAGTAAAGGGAGATGGACACTGGAGGCAGGAAGTGGTCGCCATTTGCCCAGAGGGCAGCTCGCAGCAGGAGGAAATAGAATCCCCGGCAATTCTGCATACGAGTGCCGTTTGAGCAAATGTCAGACACCGTGTGACAGCTCGAGCTCTGAACAGACACAGTGCAACACCTCTGCCACTTGTTGCAGGACCTGGCACCTGGGGGCACTCACTCTCGGTGGCTGTCAAATTGAAGGCCACTCTGAACTTTTATGCCACTGGCTCCTTCCAGACCCTCAGCAGAGATGTATGTGTCATTTCACAGTCAGCTGTCCAGAGATGCCCTGTATGCTGGGCCTGGGCAGTACATCAGATTTCACCTATACTAGGCCCAGCAGGAAGCCTGGGCTGCAGGATTCGCGGCCATTGCAGGGATGCCTATTGTGCAGAGGGTTATCACCCTCAAAGCACCACGTCAGAATCTATGAAGATTCGTCAATAAAAAGGGGCTTCACTCCCTCGGTGTTCAATTGGTTTGTGACCACAAGATGAACGTCATGCATGTCAGCGCCAGCCACCCTGGCAGCGTGCATGACAGTTTTATTCAGAGGTGCTCAGACATCCTAGAAGTCTTTGAGGAGGAGCCCAGGCTTCAGAGATGGCTCATGGGTGACAGTGGGTACCCACTTCAGACTTGGCTGATGACGGAGGCCTGTGATTGAGGCAGAGACCTGGTATAAGGAGGCCCACATTGCCACCAGCTCTATGAGTCTGCATAAGGCTCCTGAAAATGCGGTTCAGGTGCCTGGACCACTCTGGTGGGGCCCTACAATACAGAACCCTGATTTCTTCCTGCACTGCGGCGGTGTGCTGTGCCCTTCACAACCTGGCGCAGCAGACAGGACAGGAGGATGATGTGGAGGCTAACCAGCCGGGCGTCGCTGGAGAGAGGAGGCCACCCAAGAGGAGGAGGGTGAGGAGAAAGGGGAGGAGGACCACAGCAAGCAACACCACCCAGGCACTGGAGGGCTGGCAGCAAGAATGAGGCATGCGAGGGCAGCTAGGGAAGCCCTGGTCACCAGGCGCTTCGCTTACTCGGGGCCTATGTCTGTGCACATGGGTTCCATTTCCCCCACCCCTGAAGTCCGACTATCCCCTGCAACATTGTAACGCCAGATGTGGTGGGTCTGGGTACGCTGTGTAGCGAGCTTCTTTGTCAGGCACGTTGGCGTTGACAACTCGCTAAGCACCATTGTGGCACAATGGTTAACACTGCTGCCTCTCAGTGCCAGGAACCCAGATTCAATTCCCGGCTTGCATCACAGTCTGTGCGGAGTCTGCACATTCTCCCGGTGTCTGTGTGGGTTTCCTACGGGTACTCCTGTTTTCTCCCATAATCTGAAAGATGTGCTGCTGAGATGTATTGGCCATGCTAAATTCTCTCTCACTGTACCTGAAAAGACACTGGAGTGTGGCGACTAGTTGATTTTCACAGTGACTTAATTGCAGTATTAATGTAAAACTACTTGTGACACTAATAAATAAATAAAAACTTATGATGATGCCTTGGTGCAAACTATTCTGACTCCTACCTGGGCTCCTCATGCACGCTGGCACCTGGGCCCCGGAGTGGATGGGGGAAGGGAGGGAATCGCTCGTGAGTTCTGGGGAACCAATGGCTTCATTTACTCAGTGAGACAGCGTTGAGAGGCCTTCCCAACTGACATCAACATGAACAATCAACGAAACCAAGCATGCTGAAAGATTTCTTCACCACTCTGTCCACCTGTGACTCTACTTTCAATGAGCTATGAACCTGTACTCCTAGATCTCTTTGTTCTATAACTCTTCCCAATGCCCTACAACTAACTGAGTAGGTCCTGCCCGATTCGATCTACAAAAATACATCACCTTACATTTATCTAAATTAAATTCCATCTGCCATTCATCAGCCCACTGGCCCAATTGATCAATATCCCGTGGCAATCCTAGATAACCTTCTTCATTGTCCACTATGCCACCAATCTTGGTGCCATCTGCAAACTTATTAACCATGCCTCCTAAATTCTCAACCAAATCATTAATATAAAAGACAAATAACAGTGTACGCAGCACCGATCCCTGATGCACTTTGCTGGGCACAGGCCTCCAATTTGAAAAACAACACTCTACAGCCACACTCTGTTTTCTGTCTTCAAGCCAACTTCAAACAGAAATTCAAAACAGATATCGTTTTGGAACATGTTTCTGGAGATGAACCCATTTGTTGGGCCAGATTAGTTCTTCACTAACAGTACATGCCTGTTTGGGAAAATAAGTTTTTTCCTGTCCTGAAATATTCTCCACTTATATTCAATTTTCGATTCTTTCAACAGCTGTATATCATAGAAATCATAGAAACCCTACAGTACAGAAAGAAGCCATTCGGCCCATCGAGTCTGCACCGACCACAATCCCACCCAGGCCCTACACCCCCATATCCCTACATATTTACCCACTAATCCCTCTAACCTACGCATCCCAGGACACTAAGGGGCAATTTTAGCATGGCCAATCAACCTAACCCGCACATCTTTGGACTGTGGGAGGAAACCGGAGCACCCGGAGGAAACCCACGCAGACACAAGGGGAATGTGCAAACTCCACACAGACAGTGACCCAAGCCGGGAATCGAACCCAGGTCCCTGGAGCTGTGAAGCAGCAGTGCTAACCACTGTGCTTCCGTGCCGCCCCGTATGCATCAGTTCCTTCATGCATACAACAAGTAAGTGTGGTGATGCAACTGTCCTTTCGTAATATTCATGGGGTTAAAAAATAAATTAACTGCACACTTCACTCGCTGTGCCTTCTAAAGTACAATGCCTCCTCCAGTCATTCTCACGTTAAATTTTGCTCTGGGTTTGCTGCAATGCAGTTGCTGAAATTGTATATCTGTTAATCACTTGGACTGGTGTATTAAATGTATCACAATCCTGCCAGGTGCATATGAAGTTTCATAGAAGCATATAAAATAGAAGCTGGAGTAGGCCATTCGGCCCTTCGAGTCTGTTCCACCATTCATTATGATCATGGCTGATCATCAAATTCAATATCCGAATCCTGCCTTCACCCCATTTCTTGAGATCCGTTTAGCCCCAACAGCTACATCTAGTTTCTTCTTGAAATCTGAATCTACCCTATCAAACCTTGCTAGAATTGTACAAGTTTCTATGAGATCCCCTCTCACTTTTCTGAACTCCAATGGATATAATCCTAATCGACTTAGTATCTCCTCATATTACAAACCTGCCATCCCAGGAACCAGCCTGGCAAACCTTTGATGCACTCCCTCTATAGCAAGGACAATCTTCCTAACATAAGGACAGATAAAGACTGCACACAATACTCCAGGTGTGACCTCACCAATGCCCAATACAACTGGAGTAAAACATTCCGATTCCTATACTCAAATCCTCTCGCTATAAAGCCCAACATACCATTTGCCTTCTTTAATCCTGTTGAACCTGCGTGCTTATTTTCACCGACTGATGTATGAGGACACCAAGGTCCCGCTCAGTATTCACCTCTCTCCATTTCAGCCCATTCAAATAATAATCTGCTTTTCAATTATTGCTACCAAAGTGGCTAACCTCACATTTACACATTTTGTACTACAGTTGCCATTTATATGCCCATTCACTCAGCCCGTCCAAATCATGCTGACGCATCTGTCCATCCTCCTCATAGCTCACCCTTTCACCCAACTTGGTATCATCTTCAAATCTGGAGATACAACATATATGATGTGAATAGTTGGAGCCCGGAAACAGATCCCTGGTACCTACTAGTCGCTGCCTGCTAATCGGAAGATGACCCATTTCTGCCAAATCTTTACTTCCTTTTTGCTAACCAACTTTCTGTCCATCTGAAGACACTACCCACAGTCCCATGTGCTTTAGTTTTTGTTCAAGGGGATTTAGGATAACTGGGGACTATAAGACTAATAGCTCAGAATAGGTTAATTTAGAGTAAATATAGTATACTAAAAGTACAAAGTTCTTGGAGTTACAAAGGTATTGTTTGCATAGAAACACATATAACCACTGTTGGAGAATTTAAACATGTATTTTTGAAAACATTATAGTTTTTATTAAAAGGTGACACCTTGGCCAATTAAGCACTGCTCTAAGCATGATGGGATATAGCTAAGTAAGAAGAACCACATTCCTTGAAAACAATACAGTTACTGAGAGAAGCAAAAGAGTCTTCATCAGTGTGGGTTGCAGACAGTCCGAACTATCCCAGACAGAAGAATGAATAGAGCAATACAACTTCCCGATAAAGAATTGCAAGGCGACAGGGGGAAAGAATTTTATTTATGTATTCCCATGGCATCAGAGAGTAGAGTGTTATTGGTTAAGGTAAATGATCTAAACTCATAACGAATGGCTCCCGTCCGGCAGGCTGAGCAGAGGGGGCAGGTAAATTATTTTTGCAAATTGTATAATTGTAATATCAAAAGCAATGCAATTTTGAGTAATGTGGGCTGCCTCAAATTGCTCTCTTATATGCGTGGATCAGGCCTGGGTAATAAAGTACATCTTCAATCAGAATTACTGTCTCCGTGAGCTATGTGTATTAGCTGAGCTGTTAATCAGTGGAAGTCAGCATAATACTTGGTCTCTGAAAAACACTCCTACAACTTGACATAGTAATCTGCAATGCGAGACTTGCCTAAAGTCTTCTGGAAATCTAAATAAACTACATCCACTGGTTTTCCTTGATAAAGTCTACTCGTTACAACCTCAAAGAATTCCAACAGATTTGTCAAGCATAATTTCCTGTCTGTAAATCCTATAAAAGGGTTTCACAGTGTATCAGGGTTCAGGATTTCACAGTCTATCAGGAGCCTCTGTGCAAAATTCGTAAGTAATCGCATTCAGCATTTTGATTCAGTCAAATAATGGAATATTGGACATTTACAGCACGCATAGAAATTGAATCTTAGAATCCCTACAGCACAGAAAGAGGCCATTCGGCCCATCGAGTCTGCACCGACCACAATCCCCACATCCCTACATATTTACCCACTAATCCCTCTAACCTACGCATCCCAGGACTCTAAGGGCAATTTTTAGCATGGCCAATCAACCTAACCTGCACATCTTTGGACTGTGGGAGGAAACCGGAGCACCCGGAGGAAACCCACGCAGACACGAGGAGAATGTGCAAACTCCACACAGACAGTGATCCAAGCCAGGAATCGAACCCAGGTCCCTGGAGCTGTGAAGCTGCAATGCTAACCACTGTGCTACCGTGCCGCCCATTGTATGACTTCTAAGTTGAATTGATGCAAAATACCTGAGGAATGAATATGAATATGGGGCGGCACGGTGGCTAGCACTGCTGTCTCACAGCACCAGGGACCCGGGTTTGATTCCCAGCTTGGGTCTGTGTGGAGTTTGCACGTTCTCCCCATGTCTGCGTGGGTTTCCTCCGGGTGCTCCGGTTTCCTCCCACACTCCAAAGATGTGCGGGTTAGGTGCATTGGTAATGCTAAATTGCCCCTTAGTATCCTGGGATAAGTAGGTTAGAGGGATTAGCGGAGTAAATATGTGGGATCATGGGGATAGGACCGAGGTGGAATTGTTGTCGGTGCAGTCTCGATGGGCTGAATGGCCCCCTTCTGCACTGTAGGGTTGCTATGGTTTCTCTGCTAGCAATGATATATCTGAATCCAAACAATTTTGAATTATGCCTCCAGCCTCTGATTCCCAGATTTGGCAACTTAAATAGTTACAGTCAAACATTCTGATTCTCAGTAGTGATATTAAATAGTGCGAAATCTCCATGTCATCTCTTACCTTTCAGCTTACTGGGGATTTCAGATAAACCTGGGGGAATGTTCATACGATCCAATGGTTCAGATCCTGTTCAAATAAGTTTAGATTTCATGAAATCAGAACTGTTTATTATTATAAAATCTGCTGTGTTTAAATGTGAAATAGAAATCTCTGTGTCATTTTATCATACCGAGTTCCTCTATTTCTTTCAGTATTTTATCCAGCTTTGGTAACTCATGGCGTATTTTCACAAAGGATTCCCACATCACCCTTCGGGCCCGAGATCCTTTCTCCATCACCAGATTTAGGAGGAGTTTGGAACTGTCCACCCGGTTTCCCTTCTCCGTGAGCTCAAAGACTTCCTGTGAAGAATAATAATGAATATATTGAGGAGCAGTGTAAACGATAAACACTGAGAATGAGAAAGAAAGGATCTGATCAGTGATGCGATTTCCCACTTGTTTTGAACACTGAAAGCAATCAATGGACTGCGCTGATCTATTCTGACTATTAGCTGAATATTCTACAAACAACTTCAGATGGGGAACAGAAGTAGGCCATTCAAACCCTACAGCCTGTTCTGCCCTTCAGACTTAAAGGCCCTCCTTCAAAGAAATGCTTCACTTGTTGGGACTCATTCCCTGCGCAAAGGAACATGGTTGTTATTTAAAAGGGCAGTTATCTTAGCTAAGGCCAGTACAGCAAGAGTTCCTTGAGGTTGCATGATCGGTTACTTCAGTTGGCTGGATGGCTGGTGTGGAGTGTCGCCAACAGCATGGGATCAATTCCCATACCAACTAAGGTTATTCAAGACGGCCCACCTTCTTAAATTTGCACTCGCCTGAAGTGTGGTGATCCTCAGGTTAAATCACCACTAGTCAGCTCTTGTCCTCAAAGCAGAGAGCAGCCCATAGTCATCTAGGACTAAGGCGACTTTACTTTAGGTCACATCCTAGGATCAACCATCTTGAACCATGTGCAACAAGACCTAGACTATGAATCAGATCCACATCGATTGGTGAAGTTAAAACTGCCTTTTTACTGGAGTTCATTGATTTCGTTAACATTCAATGCTGCTCCAGTGTCCCAGCTATTTCAATTTTTGGCTGTACAAATACTCATTAATTGTTCAGTTAATGTTATTGCAATTAAACCGTAACAATGTAATCAATAAGCAATTGACAGATTCCCCTCTTTTCTTTTAGATTAAAACATTTTACAAAATCAATAACAATCTTTCAAACCAATTGCAAAGAAAGAACTCATTATCTCACAGGGAATCCCTCTTCCCGTATATCTAACAATTTCTTGAGCAAGCACCTCTTTTTGTAAACCAGTCTATCAACTGATGACTTCCATTCACCGATTTTATCTTAGAAATCTCTCTGACAAAGAAATCTTTGTCAGAGGTAATAGTGGATGTGTTAGTGATTATTTATCAAAACTCGTTGCATTCTGGGGTAGTGCCGGTTGATTGGAAAACGGCTAATGTTACGCCGCTGTTTAAAAAAGGAAGGAGACAAAAGGCGGGTAACTATAGGCCGGTCAGCTTAACGTCTGTAGTAGGGAAAATGCTGGAATCCATTATTAAAGAGGAGATAGCAGGGCATCTGGATAGAAATGGTTCGATCAATCAGACGCAGCATGGATTCATGAGGGGAAAGTCGTGCTTGACGAACATGTTGGATTTTTATGAAGATGTGACTAGGGCGGTTGATGGAGGAGAACCGGTGGATGCGGTGTTTTTGGATTTCCAAAAGGCGTTTGATAAGGTGCCCCATAAAAGGCTGCTGAAGAAGATTAGGGCACACGGAGTTGGGGGTAGTGTGTTAAAGTGGATTGGGGACTGGCTATCCGACAGGAAGCAAAGAGTCGGAATAAATGGGTGTTTTTCCGGTTGGAGGAAGGTAACTAGTGGCGTGCCGCAGGGATCGGTACTCGGGCCGCAACTATTTACCATTTATATAGATGATCTGGAGGAGGGGACGGAGTATAGGGTAACGAAGTTTGCAGACGACACAAAGATAAGTGGAAAAGTGAATCGTGTGGAGGACGGAGAAGATCTGCAGAGAGATTTGGACAGGCTGAGTGAGTGGGCGAGGATATGGCAAATGGAGTATAACGTTGATAAATGCGAGGTTATACACTTTGGAGGAAATAATAACAAATGGGATTACTATCTCAATGGAAACAAATTAAAACATGCTACCGTGCAAAGGGACCTGGGGGTCCTTGTGCATGAGACGCAAAAGCCCAGTCTGCAGGTACAACAGGTGATCAAGAAGGCAAATGGGATGTTGGCCTATATCGCGAGGGGGATAGAATATAAAAGCAGGGATGTCTTGATGCACCTGTATAGGGCATTGGTGAGGCCGCAGCTGGAATACTGTGCGCAGTATTGGTCCCCTTATATGAGGAAGGATATATTGGCATTGGAGGGAGTGCAGAGAAGGTTCACCAGGTTGATACCGGAGATGAGGGGTTTGGATTATGAGGAGAGGCTGAGGAGATTGGGTTTGTACTCGTTGGAGTTTAGAAGGATGAGGGGGGATCTTATGGAGACTTATAAGATAATGCGGGGGCTGGATAGGGTGGAGGCGGAGAGATTCTTTCCACTTAGTAAGGAAGTTAAAACTAGAGGACACAGCCTCAAAATAAAGGGGGGTCGGTTTAAGACAGAGTTGAGGAGGAACTTCTTCTCCCAGAGGGTGGTGAATCTCTGGAATTCTCTGCCCACTGAGGTGGTGGAGGCTACCTCGCTGAATATGTTTAAAGCGCGGATGGATGGATTCCTGATCGGTAAGGGAATTAAGGGTTATGGGGATCAGGCGGGTAAGTGGTACTGATCCACGTCAGATCAGCCATGATCTTATTGAATGGCGGGGCAGGCTCGAGGGGCTAGATGGCCTACTCCTGCTCCTATTTCTTATGTTCTTATGTTCTCTGCAACATTTCTTTTATGCTACGAAGGTCAATTCTCAACCTTTTCTCGGTGACATCTTTTGTCAAAAGAACACACACTATCCCAAAGAGAATGGTTTTCCATATAGCATTCTAAGGGAAAACATTTCTCATATTTCCCCTCGTATAGTATTTCCTTCAGTACAGCAGATAATTGCACCCCCATATTTATTGCTTTTACGAATACCAGTTTTTCAGCAGCCGAGAGGCATTTAATTATCTTTTCACTTTCTTCACTTTCCAGGCTAAAGGACACATTTATTATTCATTCCTTCCATGATAAACTCCACTGTATAGAATATCCATCTGCAAGAAACAGCTAACAATCATAAGCCTTATATCTTCTGGATCGCCCAAGGCTGGAAAATTGAGTGTGCAATAAATGGTTGTCTAGCCAGTGACACCCACACCCCACAAGTAAATTTTAAATAAACTAGTAACAGGTGTGGTCCAAGTTCAAATATCTAATTGGTCTATTTCTTCCTTGGATGCATGATCCTATTTTTGTGAAGCCCTACCCGATTTAATTGGGGTGTTAATAATGTTTTCTAAATAAAACTGGTTGAGTCACTCACTTCCGGCTTATTGTGCTTAATGTCTGACCCGATTTCTTTTTTTTTAAAAGACCACCAAAGCCTAGTTTCCAACCTTAAGTTCCTCCCTGGTTTTCAGAGCACAGAAAAGCCCTTCGGTCCATCAAGTCTGCACCAACAATAACTACCACTAAAGTCGCGCTAATCCCATTTTCAGCACTTGTCCCACATCCATGAATGTTATATTTCAAATGCTCCGCCAAATACATTTTAAAGGTTTACAGCCTCCACTACCTTTCCAGGCAGTGCATTCCAGATAAAAGCAAATTACTGCGGATCCTGGAGTCCGAAACCAAAAGAGAAAATGCTGGAAAATCTCAGCGGGTCTGGCAGCATCTGTAAGGAGAGAAAAGAGCTGACATTTCGAGTCCAGATGAACCCTTGTCAAAGCTAAAAGGCATAGAAAGTGGGAGATATTTATACTGCAGCGTGAGGGAATGAAAGGTTAGTCAAAGCCACAGAAACCAGGGTAAAGGGCTGCTAATGGCAGCCCTCGTGGCAATTAGCTCCACCCCACCTCCACCCCTTTATTTTCATTTTATTTATTTTTACTGTTCTCGACCTTTTATTTCTTTATTGTCTTTCTTCAATTTTCTGCACCCCCACACTCTTTCCCCTGCTTGATCCCCCCCATTTTCCTTACTTTTTCTACCCTTTTGCTTCCCCTTTTTCTAATTTTCTCCTACCCTTTCCCTCCCCCCTCCCCACCATATTCATCTGTCACAGCTTACCCTCTTATTTCACCTTCTCTGCCATTTGGCTATTCACATCCTTTATTCTCTCTATGGACTGCAATTAGCAGCCCTTTACGCTGGTTTCTGTGGCTATGACTCATCCTTCATTCCCTCACGCTGCAGTATAAATATCTGCCACTTTCTATGCCTTTTAGCTTTGGCAAAGGGTTATCTGGACTCGAAACATCAGTGCATTCCAGATTCTTGCCACCCTCCGAGTGATATTTTTTTCTCTCAAATCCTCTTTGTATCCCTTGACCCTCATGCTAAAACTATGCTCCTTCATCATTGACCTCTCAACCAAGAGGAACATTTGCTTCCTACTCACTTTGTCCATCCCCCTCAATCTCATTCACCTCAACCGCTGCTCTAAAGAAAAAAATCTAAGGCTATCTGGTCTCTCCTTATATCTCAAATGCTCTATCCCAGGCAACATCCTGGTGAATCTCCTCTGAACCCCCTCTGGTGCAATCATATAGTGAGGTGACCAGAACTGCACACATTATTCTAGCTGTGGTCTTGCCAACGTTCTGTACAGTTCCAACATAACCTCCTTGTTCTTGCACTCTGTGCCATGGCTGATAAAAACAAGTGTCCCATGTACCTTCTTAACTGCCCTATTCACCTGCTGCCTTCAGGGATCTGTGAACAAGTACCCCTGAGATCCACCTGTTCCTCTGAGCTTTCGAATATCCTGTCATTCATTAAATACTCCCTCATCCTGTTACATCATTCAAATGCATCGCCTCACACTTATCATGGTTAAATACTACCTGCCACTGCTCTGCCCACCTGACTAACCCATCTATATCTTCCTAAACCTATCACCTTCTATATTACTAACCACCCTACCAATCTTGGTGTCATCTGCAAACTTGATTATCACTCCTCCCACATTATCATTTAATATATAACCATGAGGAACCCCCTCAGTGTACCTTGTGGTACACGGCTGGATACCAGCCTCCAGTTACTCAAATTGCCTTCTACCACCACCCCTTGTGTCCTATTACTAATAACATGGAGATGCTGGTGTTGGACTGGGGTAAGCAAAGTAAGAAGTCTCACAACACCAGATTGAAGTCCAACAGATTTATTTGGTATCACAAGCCACAAGTTTCCGGAGCGCTGCTCCTTCATCAGGTGAGTGGGAGTCGTGTTCACAAACAGGGCATATAAAGGCACAAACTCAATTTACAAAATCATGGTTGGAATGCGAGTCTTTACAGGTAATCAAGTCTTAAAGGTACAGACAATGTGAGTGGAGAGAGGGAGGGTTAAGCACAGGTGAAAGAGATGTGTATTGTCTCCAGCCAGGATACTGAGATTTTGCAAGCCCAGGCAAGTCATGGGGGTTACAGATAGTGTGACATGGACCCAAGATCCCGGGTTGAGGCCGTCCTCATGTGTGCGGAACTTGGCTATCAGTCTCTGCTCAGCGACTCTGCGCTGTCGTGTGTCGAGAAGGCCGCCTTGGAGAACGCTTACTCGAAGTCCAGAGGCTGAATGCCCGTGACTGCTGAAGTTTTCCCCAACAGGTAGAGAACACTCCTGCCTGGTGATTGTCGAGCGGTGTTCATTCATGGGCATGTCGAACTGCAGTGTATCAGGCAGAAACTGTTGGCCGAGTTGCAAAAATATGTACCGTGTACCTGGTGGATGGTGTTCTCACGTGAGATGATGGCATCCGTGTCGATGATCCGGCACATCTTGCAGAGGTTGCTGTGGCAGGCTTGTGTGGTGTCGTGGTCACTGTTCTTCTGAAGGCTGGGTAGTTTGCTTCGGGCAATGGTCTGTTTGAGGTTGTGCGGTTGTTTGAAGGCAAGAAGTGGGGGTGTGGGGATGGCCTTGGCGAGATGTTCGTCTTCATCAATGACATGTTGAAGGCTCCGGAGAAGATGTCGTAGCTTCTCCGCTCCAGGGAAGTACTGAACGATGAAGGGTGCTCTGTCCACCATTGAACTGAACAGAACGGATTACTGCAAAGTGTACCGACAACTGAACAACGAGGAACTCCACAGACAGTTACCCGCAGATCTGACCAAAGAACACACCTGTCAACTCAACAGACTGATCAAGACCTTTGATCCGGATCTTCAGAGCACCCTCTGTGCTCTCATCCCACGTACTCCCTGCGTTGGAGATCTCTGCTGCCTCCTGAAGATTCACAAGGCCAACACACCCAGCCGTCCCATCGTATCAGGCAATGGGACCCTGTGTGAGAAGCTCTCCGGTTACGTCGAGGGCATCCTGAAACCCATTGTACAAAGAATCCACAGCTTTTGTTGCGACACTACAGACTTCCTACAGAAATTCAGCACACATGGAGCAGTTGAACCAGGAGCACTCTTCGTCACAATGGATGTCTCGGCACTCTACACCAGCATCCCCCACGACGATGGCATTGCTGCAACTGCCTCAGTACTCAATGCCGACAACGGCCAATCTCCAGATGCAATTTTAAAACTCATCCGCTTCATCCTGGACCACAACGTCTTCACCTTCAACAACCAGTTCTTCATCCAGACACATGGAACAGCCATGGGGACCAAATCCGCACCTCAATATGCCAACATCTTCATACACAGGTTCGAACAAGACCTCTTCACCGCACAGGACCTTCAACCGATGCTATACACTAGATACATCGATGACATTTTCTTTCTTTGGACTCATGGTGAACAATCACTGAAACAACGATATGATGACATTAACAAGTCCCATCATGAGACTCACCATGGACTACTCTCCGGATTCGGCTGCATTCTTGGACACACGCATCTAAAGAGGAACTAAAGAGGGAAATTAGAAGAGCCAGGAGGGGACATGAGAAGGCCTTGGCAGACAGGATAAAGGAAAACCCCAAGGCGTCCTACAAGTATGTGAAGAGCAAGAGGATAAGATGTGAAGGAGTAGGACCTATCAAATGTGACGGTGCGGAAAGTCTGTATTGAACCGGTAGAAATAGCAAGAGGTACTCAATGAATACTTTGCTTCAGTATTCAGTGGAAAAAGATCTTGGTAGTTGCAGTGCAGCCTTGCAGTGGACTGAGAAGATTGAGCATGTGGGCATTAGGAAAGAGGATGTGTTGGAGCTGTTGACAAGGATCAAGTTAGATAAATCACTGGGACCGAATGGGATGTACCCCAGGTTACTGTGGGAGGCGAGGGAAGAGATTGCTGATCCTCTGGCGATGATCTTTGCGTCGTCAATGGAGACGGGAAAGGTTCCGGAGGATTGGAGGATGGCGGATGTGGTTCCGTTATTCAAGGAAGGGAGAAGAGATAGCCCAGGAAATTATAGACGGGTGAGTCTAACCTCAGTGGTAGGTAAGTTGATGGAGAAGATCCTGAGAGGCAGGATTTATGAACATTTGGAAAGGACTAGTATGATCAGAAGTCGCCAGCACGGCTTTGCCCGAGGCAGATCATGCCTTACGAGTCTGATTGAGTTTATTGAGGATGTGACTAGACACTTAGACGAGGGACGAGCAGTAGATGTGGTTTATATGGATTTCAGTAAGGCGTTTGATAAGGTGCCCCATGCAAGGTTTATGGAGAAAGTAAAGGGGCATGGGATACAAGGGGACGTTGCTTTGTGGATTCAGAACTGGCTTGCTCACAGAAGGCAAAGAGTGGTTGTAGATGAGTCTTTTTCAGAGTGGAGGTCGGTCACCAATGGGGTGCCCCAGGGATCTGTTCTGGGACCCTTGCTCTTTGTGATTTTTATAACTGACCTGAATGAGGAAGTGGAAGGATGGGTTGGCAAGTTTGCTGGTGACACAAAGGTTGGAGGTGTTGTGGATAGTGTCGAGGGATGTCAGCAGTTGCAACGAGACATAGATAAGATGCAAGACTGGGCGGAGAAGTGGCAGATGGACTTCAACCCAGATAAGTGTGTGGTGGTTCATTTTGGCAGGTCGAATAGGATGGAAGAATATAATATTAAGGGTAAGACGCTTGGCAGTGTGGAAGAACAGAGGGATCTTGGAGTCCGGGTTCAGAGGACGCTCAAAGCAGCATCGCAGGCAGAGACTGTGGTTAAGAAGGCGCATGGAATACTGGCCTTCATCAATAGAGGAATTGAGTTTAGAAATCGGGAGATAATGCTGCAGCTGTATAGGACCCTGGTCAGACCCCACCTGGAGTACTGTGCCCAGTTCTGGTCGCCTCTTTACAGAAAGGATGTGCAAGCCATAGAACGGGTGCAGAGGAGATTTAATAGGATGTTGCCGGGATTAAGTGGTATGCCTGATGAGGATAGGTTGAGAGAGCTAGGTCTATTCTCCTTGGAGAGGCGAAGGATAAGAGGTGAACCAATAGAGGTGTATAAGCAGTTGAGAGGTATTGATAGAGTGGATTCTCAAAGGTTTTTACCCAGGGCTGAAATGGTTGTCACGAGTGGTCACAGGTTTAGGGTGTTGGGGAGTAGGTATAGAGGAGATGTTAGGGGTAGGTTTTTCACTCAGAGGGTGGTGGGTGCGTGGAATCGACTGCCGGTAGTAGTGGTGGAAGCGGATTCGATCGAGTCTTTTAAGAGACGTTTGGATAGGTTCATGGAGGATAATAAGATAGAGGGTTATAGATGAGCCTAGAAGGTAAGGAAATTGTTCGGCGCAACTTGTGGGCCTAAGGGCCTGTTTGTGCTGTAGCTTTTCTATGTTCTATCTCCATCAAGGACGGTCACCTCAGCACTTCACTGTACCGCAAGCCCACAGATAACCTCACGATGCTCCACCTCTCCAGCTTCCACCCTAAACACCTTAAAGAAGCCATCCCCTACAGAGAAGCCCTCCGTATACACAGGATCTGCTCAGATGAGGAGAATTTCAACAGACAACTCCAGACGCTGAAAGATGCCCTCATAAGAACAGGATATGGTGCTCGACTCATCAGTTGATAGTTCCGATGTGCCACAGCGAAAAACCGCACCGACCTCCTCAGAAGACAAACACGGGACACGGTGGACGGAGTACCTTTCGTCATCCGGTACTTCCCCGGAGCGGAGAAGCTACGACATCTTTTCCGGAGCCTTCAACATGTCATAGATATAGACGAACATCTCACCAAGGCCATCCCCACACCCCCACTTCTTGCCTTCAAACAACCGCACAACCTCAAACAGACCACTGCCCGCAGCAAACTACCCAGCCTTCAGAAGAACAGTGACCAGGACAAAACCCTGCCACAGCAACCTCTGCAAGATGTGCCGGATCATCGACACGGATGCCATCATCTCACGTGAGAACAGCATTCACCAGGTACACGGTACATACTCTTGCAACTCGGCCAACGTTGTCTACCTGATACGCTGCAGGAAAGGATGTCCTGAGGCATGGTACATTGGGGAGACCATGCAGACGCTACGAAAACGGATGAATGAACACCGCTTGACAATCACCAGGCAGAAGTATACTCTTCCTATTGGAGAACACTTCAGCGGTCACGGGCATTCAGCCTCTGATCTTCGGGTAAGCGTTCTCCAAGGCGGCCTTCACGACAGACGACAACGCAGAATTGCTGAGCAGGAACTGATAGCCAAGTTCTGCACACGAGGACAGCCTCAATCGGGATCTTGGGTTCATGTCACACTCTCTGTAACCCCCACAACTTGCCTGGGCTTGCAAAATCTCACTATCTGTCCTGCTTGGAGACAATACACATCTCTTTAACATGTGCTTAACCCTCTCTCCACTCACATTGTCTGTACCTTTAAGTCTTGATTACCTGTAAAGAGTCGCATTCCAACCATTATCTTGTAAATTGAGTGTGTGTCTTTATATGCTCTGTTTGTGAACACAACTCCCACTCACCTGATGAAGGAGTTGCGCTCTGAAAGCTTGTGGCTTGTGCTACCAAATAAACCTGTTGGACTTTAACCGAGTGTTGTGAGGCTCCTATTACTCAGCCAGTTTCGGATCCATCTCTCCAAGTTTCCCTGAATTCCTTCTCAGTCTCCCATGTGAGACCTTGTCCAAATTCCATATAAACTCCATCAACTGCACTCCCTTGATTCACGCACTCCATCACATTTCCAAAAAATTCTATCAAACTTGCTAAGCATGGCCTCCCACCGACAAAGGCATGCAATCCATAGAAACCCTACACTGCAGAAAGAGGCCATTTGGCCCATCGAGTCTGCACCGACCACAATCCCAGCCAGGCTCTACCCCCATATCCCTACATATTTACCCGTGAATCCCTCTAACCTACGCATCTCAGGACTCTAAGGGGCAATTTTAGCATGGCCAATCAACCTAACCCGCACATCTTTGGACTGTGGGAGGAAACCCACGCAGACACGAGGAGAATGTGCAAACTCCACACAGACAGCGACCCAAGCGAGGAATCGAACCCAGGTCCCTGGAGCTGTGAAGCAGCAGTGCTAACCACTGTGTTACCGTGCCGTCCTAATAAACCATGCCTTTCCAAGTGGAGATTAAATCTCTCCTTCAAACTTTTCTTCAATAGTTTCCCTAACACTGATGTGAGACTCACCAGTCTATAATCGGATGGTTCTTCCCCCACACTTGTTGAAAAATGGAACCGCAATATCCGTCCTCCAGATCTCTGGCACTTACCCCGTGGCCAAGAGGAATTAAAAATCTGAGTCAGAGCCCCTGCAATGTCTTGCCTCATCTCCCACAGCAGCCTGGGATGCAATTCATCAGGGTTTGAGATTTTGTCCATTTTAAGCCAGTCAAAGCCTCCAACACCTCTTCACTTCCTACCTCAAACTGTTCAAGGTCCTCACAATCCCATTTCCTGAATTCTATGTTCACATTTTCCTGAGTGAAGTCCAATGAACAATGTTAACACCCTTTCAATGTCGTGCAGCTTCACGCATAGATTGCCCCCTTGGTCACCAATGGGCTCTCCTCTTACCCTGGTTAATCTGTTCACCTTAGTGTATTTATGGAATATTTTAGGATTCTCCCTAATATCGTTTGTTTGCAAGTCCTTTTTGATGCCCCTTTTCTGCTCTTCTAATTGCTTTCTTAAGTTCCTTCTTGCACTTCCTATATTCCTCCAGGGCCGCAGCTGAATTCCTCCATTTGGACTTCCTGAAAGCCTTTCTCCTCTTCCTCATCCAGTCCCGAATTGTCCTGGACACCCAGGCTTCTCTGAACGTATTGTTCCTACATTTCTCCCTGCAGGGAACATGTTGGAATGGTACAGTCCCATTTCCTTTCTGAATCCCCCCCACTGCTCCACTGTCGACTTTCCCACAAGAAGCTGTTCCGAGCCAAATTTGATCAAAGCCGGTCTTATTTTAATAAAATCTGCTTTCCCTCAACCCAAAGCCATCTTTTGCAGGCCTTCTTTCCTGTCCATAACAAACTTGAACTGTATAGGGGCGGTATGGTAGCACAGTGGTTAGCACTGCTGCTTCACAGCTCCAGGGACCTGGGTTCGATTCCCGGCTTGGGTCACTGTCTGTGTGGAGTTTGCACATTCTCCTCGTGTCTGCGTGGGTTTCCTCCGGGTGCTCCGGTTTCCTCCCACAGTCCAAAGATGTGCGGGTTAGGTTGATTGGCCGTGCTAAAATTGCCCCTTAGTGTCCTGAGATGCGTAGGTTAGAGGGATTAGTGGGTAATATGTAGGGATAAGGGGGTAAGACCTGGATGGGATTGTGGTCGGTGCAGACTTGATGGGCCGAATGGCACTGTAAGGTTTCTATGATTACTGTGATGTGGTCACTATCACTAAAATGCTCCCCTACCGCCACTTGGCACACTTGTCTGGCTTTGTACCCCAGAAACAGATCCAGGACTGCTCCATCCCTTCGTTGTGCCTTCTACATATTGATGCAAAAAAACCCTCTGCTGAATACATTTCAAGACATAGGCCCCCTCTAAATCTATACGACGATGCTAATTTATGTCGGGGAAGTTGAAATCCCCTAGTATAATTACCAATTATTCTTACAGACCTCAGTGAATAGTCTACATATCTGCTCCTCTATTTCCCACTGACTCTTTGGGGGCATATAATACACTCCTGGTAATGTGGCTGCCCTTATATTCCTAATTTCGACCCACAAAGCCTCATTTGAAGACCCTTCCAAGATAGTATCTCTCCTTATTGCAGTAATTGACTCCTTTGTTAATAATGCAACACTACCTCCCTTTTTTACACCCTCCTCTATCTCACCTAAAGGTCATATCCTGGAATGTTAAGCAGCCAGTCCTGCTCTTCCCTCAAACATGTTTCTGTGATGGCAACAATATCACACTTCTTTGTGTCAATACAAGCCCTTAAATCACATCTCACCTATTACACTACGAGCATTAACGTAAAGAACACCCAGCTTTGCCTTACTGTCTTCACACTCAACATAGTTGAACTCTGACTTGCAAGCTTTACAATAGCATGATGTGACTCTATTTTATTAATGCTCTCTATCCCCTCTCTGCCAGGCTAGTTTAAACTTCTCCCAACAGCACTAGCAGATCTACACACAAGGATGTTGGCCCCAATGTCAGTTCAGGCACCGACCTTCCTGAATTAGTTTTATATGTCACTAATTGCTCATATTTTGCAGGACCTTTCCACAGATAATCATCAACGTGCAGTATAAAGATGCCTGCTCGTTTCTCCTTCTGATATCGAAGAACATTCCTGCATCTGCCTTTAGCTGAAAACAACCCATTTCAACAGGATGGAATTAACAGAAAAATACCATACCCTCAATGGGTCATTCGGCCTATAACACACCAAATCTTCTCCATCACCACTTCGATAGTTTTGAAGATACTTTGCTTTGAAACTTTTCACCCTGCAAAAATTCAGCTCTTATGTCAATTGATCAACGTTCCTAGGAATATATTGCCAACAGAGCTGAGAAAATCTTCAAACTCAATTTTCCTGTGGTGGGGGAGTTCAGCCTGACACCTTGAACACCAAGGGACAGTGTTGTCGAGGGGAGTACTGTGATGCAGGCTGTTGGACTGGATGGGATTGAGGTTCATAAGGAGGAGGTGTTAGCAATTCTGGAAAGGGTAAAAATAAATAAGTTCCCTGGGCCGGATGGGATTTATCCTAGGATTCTCTGGGAGGCTAGAGAGGAGATTGCAGAGCCTTTGGCTTTGATCTGTGTGTCGTCATTGTCTACAGGAACAGTGCCAGAAGACTGGAGGATAGCAAATGTTGTCTCCTTGTTCAAGAAGGGGAGTAGGGACAACACTGGTAATTATAGACCGGTGAGCCTTATTTCTGTTGTGGGCAAAGTTTTGGAAAGGATTATAAGAGATAGGATTTATAATCAGCTAGAAAGGAATAATTTGATTAGGGATAGTCAGCACGGTTTTGTGAAGGGTAGGACGTGCCTCACAAACCTTATTGAGTTCTTTGAGAAGGTGACCAAAGAGGTGGATGAGGGTAAAACGGTTGATGTGGTGTATATGGATTTCAGCAAAGCATTTGATAAGGTTCCCCATGGTAAGCAATTGCAGAAAATACGGACACATGGGATTGAGGGTGATTTAGTGGTTTGGATCAGGAATTGGCTAGCTGTAAGAAAACAGAGGGTGGTGGTTCATGGGAAATATTCATCCTGGAGTTCAGTTACTAGTGGTGTACCGCAAGGATCTGTTTTGGGGCCACTGCTGTTTGTCATTTTTATTAATGACCTGGATGAGGGCGTAGAAGGATGGATGAGTAAATTTGCGGATGATACTAAAGTCGGTGGAGCTGTAGACAGTGCGGAGGGAAGTGGCAGGTTACAGAGGGACATAGATAAGCTGCAGAGCTGAGCTGAGAGGTGGCAAATGGAGTTTAATGCGGAAAAGTGTGAGGTGAGTAACTTTGGAAGGAGTAACAGGAATACAGAGTACTGGGCTAATGGGAAGATACTTGATGGTGTGGATGAACAGAGCGATCTGGGTGTCCATGTGCATAGATCCCTGAAAGTTGGCACCCAGGTTGATAGGGTCGTTAAGAAGGCGTACGGTGTGTTAGCTTTTATTGGTAGAGGGATTGAGTTTCAGAGCCAGGAGGTCATGCTGCAACTGTACAAATCTCTGGTGCGGCCGCATTTGGAGTATTGCGTACAGTTCTGGTCGCCGCATTATAGGAAAAATGTGGAATTGTTGGAAAGGGTGCAGAGGAGATTTACCAGGATGTTGCCTGGTATGGTGGGAAGATCGTATGAGGAAAGGCTGAGGGACTTGAGGTTGTTTTCATTAGAGAGAAGGTTAAGAGGTGACTTAATAGAGGCATACAAGATGATCAGAGGATTAGATAGGGTGGATAGTGAGAGCCTTTTTCCTCGGATGGTGATGGCTAACACGAGGGGACATAGCTTTAAATTGAGGGATGAGAGATATAGGACAGATGTTAGAGGTAGGTTCTTTACTCAGAGAGCAGTAAAGGCGTGGAATGCCCTGCCTACAGCAGTAGGGGACTCGTCAACATTAAGAGCATTCAAATGGTTATTGGATAAACATATGGATGATATTGGAATTGTGTAGATTAGAAGGGCTTGAGATTGGTTTCACTGGTCGGAGCAACATCGAGGGCCGAAGGGCCTGTACTGCGCTGTAATGTTCTATGTTCTATAAGTCTTTCTTCAAAGCCCAAGCTACTAGTCAAGTTTTAGTCTTGCACGTGTCATCAGGATGTGTACATTTTCTGTGCTTGTCCACCTGTGAGTTAAGCTGGTTGTACCCTGCCTGGTATTTCAGTATACACATCAAATTGTTTTCAAATCTTGTTTGTCATCCTTAATGAACTGATCTGCTGATTTGTTAGTATTCTCAATCTTTAGGATTTCTACTTCTCATGGCATTCCTAACATGTTCGTTGGTTCTTATAAATTCAAACTACGACCTGTACTCAGTCTCCTTTCTCTTTCTGGATTATTGCGACACAATCTGTGCCTTCAATGATCAGAGTATCCTTTGTCTGTCAATGATCTTTTCCTAAGCTGTGACTGCTTTCTGTTCCTCTTTCAGAACTCACCGGGCATTTTCTGGCCTTCCACAAGTTTACCTCATTCTGCCAATCCCTCGCTCTTGCCTCCTGTCGCCCCTCTTGCACATTCAGCCAATGTTTGTATTTGATGGTGGATTTTCCGATAGTGGCAGTACCCTCCATACACTGACCTCTACTGACATATATGTGACTCTACTGCCAACTTTGGGTAGTTTCCTTTGGGGTAAATATCCTTATCCTGTCTTTCAGTGACCCTTTGTTCATATTCAGTCATCCAATTATCTGCCACAATCTGCTTGTCATAACTGTCCACCCTCCACATGTGAATCGCATGGCACTTCTTCACTTCCTATGTCCTGATTAGAATCTGTAATAGTGCATATCAGTCCCAATTAGGCGAGAGAAATGTATCCTAACAGTTTGGTTCCAGTGTCCTAAAAAATACTCTTTTTCTCATCACTGCCCACAAACATGTCCAGGCCTTTCCAGGCCTTCTCTTTTGTGCCATATACCCTGCATTGAACTGTATTTCTGATGTAATGCCATAAGACTCTCTGAATTTTCCCCGAAATCTCAGTCTTAATTGTCTTTCTCCCTGCATGTAAGGTCGTCAAAAGCTCAAAATAAATTCAACCAATCTAGTTCGTTCGAAGACCGGGAAATGATTTAACATCACTGAAGGTTTTTTTGTGATTTCTCACATAAGCCAATTGATAGGAATTGTGATCCCCAACCATTTGAAATAGAATCATAGAATCCTGCAGTGCAGAAGGAGTCTGCACCAACCACAATCCCACCAAGGCCTACCGCCATAACCCCATGTATTGACCCCAGCCCCTGACATTAAGGGACAATTTAGCATGGCCAATCCTCCGAACCTGCACGTCTTTCAGACTGTGGGAGGAAACCAGAGAACCAGGAGAAATCCCACGCAGACACGGGGTATGCGTACGTGTATAAAAATGAATTATTTGTGTGGACTTGGTAGGCTAGTTTGGTGTCAGTTTACAGCTCCACTGGTCAATTCAGATTTTGTGAAGTGTTGCATCAATTACTGCATGATTTCTTCCACAAATTCCACTGCTAAAGGAATTTGTTGCTGTGTTCATCAGTACGATGTTCATGCTTTCACACGTGCTTTTTAAGTCATCATTGACAAATGCTCCAATTTCGCTGGTGCGCCCAATCCTGCTCCTATCCATTTTTCCATTACCTTGTCCACAATTACCATGTGGAACAAACTGCTGATGTAGTTGACAAACAATTTTCCTTTTGCTCCTACCCTTGATGTCACTGACACTGCTTTAACATTGTGGTTTAAAATATTAGATCCTGTTAAGGGGATATAATAATGTTCTGATTGTGTAATCTAAGTCTACAGATTTTCCAAAAATGATTGCCTTGTCGTGTTCTGTACATAATTTCATTTGAGCCTTTTTCATAAGACAGCTGACTCCATAGTAAAGGTGTTTCATTTTATTCTACAGCTATGCTGATAAAATGTCCAGCTTTGTCCCATGGAATCACCACTCTTTATTGATTTTAATGTGTTATTACCCCTGAGCTACGTAGAACTTTCACATCTACAACCTTACCTTGATTTTTAATATTTAGAGAGTGCATGTAGCTCTTTAACCAATCCATTCTACATACTACCGACATACACCCAGCGTCTAGTACAGTATACGTCTAGTACAGTATAATTGAATGAATTTGCATCTGGAATACATATCGCCAGACTAAAATTTCTGGTGACCAGTATGATTCCTTCTGACTGATCAGTATCTTCACCTTCCTCTTCTGATCCTTCCTAGTTACATGTCATTTCAAAAATCAAATTATTCCATTTTGGACAGTTCATCACATAATGATGTTTCAAGCCTTGTCTGAAGCACCAATGTATTATTCCTTGGTTATTCCTGAAGTTCATTCCCCTGCCATCTTTTAGAACTACCAAAAGGGTCTCTATCCACAATTCTTTGGATGACTGGGACCAGAGACCTGCTACTGCCAGCCATCTGATTAACCAGAAAAACTCAGACAGGAATCCCTCTCCTAATGGACACAGCAAACCTGGCTCAAGCAAATTACCGTTCTTTTAAGCGTCAAATATGTGCGGGACAGCTTGCTGAAGCCTGGGCGAGTTTCCCATCCGTGCCTTTCCAGGAAAACCGACCACAAGTTAAATAATCAAAACTCATTCTCCGCCCCACAACGTACCTGATGTTCGCGTTCACTCAAATACTTCTCCTTTGTTAACAACGAGCTGATTCCATCCACCCTTTCTTCAATCGCCTGTTCCAGTCTGCCCCGGTAGAACTTTGTCAACCGGAACAGCTGGGATTCATTGTACTTTGTCAAGAATTCAGTGTCTAGAAAGATGTGATCTGAGGTAAAATGCACAAAACAAAATGTATTATTTATTTTCTGATCAAGCTGCTCCATTCCTCTTATACCAAATGATATACGTGAGCCACATTGTCAAACACTCTGAAAATCCATATAAACATGTGCAGCATTTCGTCAATGTATTTATTTCCATCTTCACAATGTTTCATCTTATGTGTTGGTAGATTGGGCTCATGATTGGAAATTATAGAAACTTGGAAAATGGGAGCTGGGGTAAGCCATTCGATACTGCTCCGCCATTCATCAAGATCATGACTGATCATTCAACTCAGTAACCTGTTCCTGCTTCCCCCCGCATATCGCTTGATCACTGTAGTCCCAAGAATTATATCTAACGTCTGCATGAAAACATACAATGTTTTGGCCTTGGATAAGTGAAGAGTTATGGATGAATACTTGACATTTATATACCGTTAGGGAAAAGCATTACAATCATTTATTACTGTACAATACTACTAGACAGAACGCTAGTGTGTACATCTATAAGAGTACATGGAGAAAGCAATGAAGTGCCAGAGTCATTGGGGTGTATTCAGAGGATAATTGATTGAGACATGCCATTTTGTCCAGGACAATACCTTGGTCATCCCTCAGGTGAAAAACTGTGTTCAATCTTCGTCTTTAAATCTGGTGACGAATACTGAGACTTTGGAAAGGATGCAGAGGAGGGAAGCTTGGCTAATTTCCAAAATAAAGCATCTTAATAATCAAAACTGGTCAAGTTGGGACTCTACTTCAAAAAAGCCTAAATGATCTGAATTAGGTTATAAAATGATGCAGGGAGGAGTGTGTTGCCGCAACAATCTTTTCCCCATAAAATGTCATCGGGGAAAATTTTAAGCTGTGTAAGGTCTGATGTCAAGAGATGGTTCATTATCCAGTGAATAATAAAACTCTGGAAAAGGCTGTAACCTTGTGCAATTGTCACTGACTCAGTGAAACCCTTCAAGTGAGAGCTGGGAAGAACATCACCACTGATTAAAAAAAAGCAGATAAATTAGGGCAAGTGTGATTTCATGGACTAAGCTTTGATCACAGAGCAGAGAAGAATTTATATTCCCCAAATTGATCTGTCTGCATTTTTGTCTCACGCTTTGTCTCTCCGAGATGGTTAGATGGTTTCATGTGGAGTGGATAATGTGTTGGACCATAAGACACAAGAACAGTATTAGGCCATTCAGCTCATCGAGTCTACTCCACCATTCAGTGAGATCATGACTGCGCTGATAGAATTCTCAACTCTACACTCCCGCCCTATCCCCATTATCCTTAATCCCCTTATTGATTAAAAATCTGCCCATTTCAACCTTGAACATAAAATGACCCAGCCTCCACAGCTCTCTACAGTAAATCATCCATATATTCACTACATTCCGAGAGAGGAAGTTCATCCTCATCTGTCTTAAATGGGTGACCTTTCTCTGAGATTATTCCCTCTAGTCCTTGACTCTCCCCAAGGGGAAATAACCTCTCAGCAGCTACCCTGTCAACGCCTCTGAGCATCTTATATGTCTCAATAAGGTCATAGAATCAAAGAATAACTACAGTGAGGGAGGCCACTCTGCTCACTAAATCAGCACCCACTCTCCAAAGAGCATCTACCCCCCAATACTATGGACTCTTGTCATATTAAGGAGCCTTTCGTGCGGTACCTTATTAAATGCTATTTTTGCAATCCAAGTATATTAGATCTACTGGTCCCCATTCATCTATCCTGCTCATTACCATTTCAAAGAATTCTAATAAATTTGTCAGGCATGATTTCCCCTTCATGAAGCCATGCTGACTCAGCTTGATTAAATTTTGCGTTTCCAAATGCTTGCCTGTTACATCCTTTATAACGGACGCTAACATTTTCCCAATGACAGAAGTTAAGCTAACTGACCGATAGTTACCCGTTTTTCCTCGCTCTCCCCTTTTGAGTCAGGGTGTTCATCAGCAGTTTACCAATCTGTTGAGACTTTTCCAGAATTTAAGAATTATTGAAACATTATTACCAGTCTATCCACTATCTCAGTATCTAATTCCCATAATATCCTGGGACTAATTAGGTATCAGTTCTATTAGTTTCCCTAGTACTTTTTCCTCTAGTGATAGTTATTGTATTTATAAGTACCTTCTATCATGAAGACTGGCAAAAAGTATTTGTTTACCTCCTGTGCTAATTCCTGATTCCCAATTATTATTTCCCAGTTTCCTTCTCTCAGAGGCATGTGTTTCCTTTGTTCACTCTCTTCTATTTTATATACATATATATATTTAAAAAAGCTCTTGCTGTCCATTTTGATATTAATTGCTGGTTTACCCTCATACTTTATATTCTCCCTCCAGTTTTTTTGGTCATCTTTTATTGTTTTCAAAACTTTCCCAATCCTCTGACCTACCACTAATTTTTGCTGCACGACATGCTTTTTCTTTCAGTTTAATACTATCCTTAACTTCCTTTGTAAACTATGCTTGATTTATCCCCTTCCTACCTTACTGGGATATATCTGTGTTATGAACCATAAACTATTGTCACAAACATCTGCCATTGCTGATCAACCATCTTTCCTTCTAGACTCCTTTCCCAGTTCACTCCTGCCAATTCTGCCCTCATTACTTTATAATTACCCTTATTTAAGTGTTACATAGTTGTTTCTGATCCATGTTTCTCAGTCTCTTACTGAATGCTAAATTGTGCAATGTTATGGTCACTGTTTCCGAGGGGCTCTTTCACTATGAGTTTATTAACCCGCCTCATTACGCATTACCATTTCCAAAATAGCCTGATCCCTGATTGAATCCACAACATATTGTTCCATTGTTTTATTTTGTGCCGAGTACTATGTACATTTAAATAAAGAGCAATTACTTTTGCTTCATCATTTTTCCCTATTTGTTAATTTTTTAAATGCTTGTGCACTGTCCCTTCCTGTCACACTCTGGGTATCATTACTTAAATAGATGTCTTGTAATGCTGCCATATCCTTTTGCTTTGTAAGCCTACATATCACCTCTGCAGAACCCCCCCCCCCTCTCTATTTAGTCTAAAGCCCTCTCTACTTCACTAGTTGTGGGATTTGCAAGGACACTGGTCCCAGCACCCTTCAGATGTAGGCTGTCCCAACATTACAAACTCCACTTTGCTCAGTACTGATGCCAGTGCCCAACAAATCAAAATCCACTTTTCCTACACCAGTCTTTGAGCCATGAATTTATCGCTCTAATTTTATGTACCTGTACCAATTTGCACACGGCTCAGGTAATAATCCAGAGATTATAACCTTAGAGGTTTTGTTGCTTAAGTTAGTGCCTGGCTTGTTAAACTCTCTGTGCAGAACTTCTTTCTTTGTACTACCTCTGTCGTTGGTCCTTATATGAACTTACACGAATCCCCCTCCCACTGAAATTTCCTCTCCAACCCAGAGATCTCCTGAACCCTGACACTGGGCGGGCAATACAGACATCTGGACTCTCACTCCTTGCTACAGAGAACTGTGTCAATCCCACTCACGATACTTCCCCAACTACCAGTTATTCTTATGTGTTCCCCCTGCTTGCAATGGCTTCCTGTACCACAGTGCCATGGTTCATCAACTCAACTGCAATTAAATAGCACAAGAAAGATTGACCACAGAGTCTTTACCTGCCCAATGCTGTTATGTTCATTGGATTGTCAAATACAATTTGTTGACAACCATTTCAATCTCTCCTTAGATGCAACTATCACTAAATGCTTGCTTAATTAATCTGAATTAAGAGTTGATGGGTTTCCCCAAAACAGACATAAGTTACAAGTTCCCCAGTTATTCGTTGATTGTCTTTGCCTATGCTAACAGTATTATTTCAGTTGTTTTTAATGTGAAAGATGAATCGATAATTTTGCACCAGAGTCTGACTTAATTTAACAGCTTTGAGTGCATCATCATCAGGCTCAGGAACATCTCCACCCTAGCTATTTTTGATCAACTCTTCATCGTTTCTCTACAGTGACTGCTAATTATGGACCCAGTACCTGCACAACACATCAACAGTCACTTCCATCATCACTTATGGAAACAGAAGAATTGTTTTTTTAAATTCAGTTGTGGGATGTTGGCATCGCTGGGTATGCGAGCATTTATTGTCCATCCCTAGTTGCATTTGAGAAGAGGATGATGAGCTGCCATCTGCATATTTGGTACCTTTCCAAGTAATCATCTTCCAGTACTAGTTTCCTCAACTTCCTCTTCCATCTTCTACTATTTGCTGGACTGCAAAACCCATCAACAATTGTGCTGTTTTCTTTCCATTTCCTGATGTATACACATATGATTTCGACTTCAGCATCGCTCCCTGGAACATCTTTATGTTCTAAAGCTCCTCGCATCTCTATATCTTTCTTTTAACTTAAACATACTTTTGCCACCGAACCTTTATTCAGATGTTCTGATGTCTCTATGTGGCCCAGTGTCAATCTGCGCTTCTGTGTTAAAAATGTTGCATCATAAATGCAAGTTTGTGGTTGTTTTTGTAGTGTTGTCATGGAAACAGAATACCAGAAGACACAGGAGCAGAAACACTCCATTCAGCATATCAAATTTGCTCCACCATTCAATGAGATCATGACTGATCTGATATGATAATCCTCAACTCCACTTTCCCACTTTATTCCCACAACCTTTGATTCCATTATTAATTTAAAATCTATCTATCTCAGCCTTGAACCTACTTAACGACTAGTCTTGACAGTCCGCTGCCATCAAGAATTCCACAGATTCCTCATCTCTATCTTAAATGAGTGGCCCCGACTCTGAAATTATGCCCTCTTGTCCTAGAATCTCCCACAAGGGGAAACAACCTCTCTGCATCTATTCTGTTAAGCCCCCTGAGAATCCTACATCTCTCATAAAGCCTTAAATAATACTGGTTTGCACAATTATTTTTCTCTGATTGTCACAAACAACCAGACCCATCTTACTGATGCTCCTGACTTGCCAAATACATTTAGAATGTTTTGTACATTGATATACATAACATTCAACACCAGCTTCAATTCCTCAGTGTCTCGCACTTCTTTGCTTTTCATGTGCTGTATTTGCCAAGTGATTTCATCTTTTATGATTTCTAAACCTCTTTGCTCAGTAGTAACATCACAAAATCAGGAAATGAATTATATTTGAAAGGATTTTATGAAACTACCTGTAGATGTTGGATCGTCTCCTATAGTTTGACCTTCAGCCATGATGGTGACAGGTGTCCCAAATAAGTATGCTCTGTAATAAATATTAAATGGACAGGAAGTATTAGAAATATTAGCTTGAAAAGGATAATTTAGTTGTTAAACATTATATTAGTTCCTCTCCCCTGATTAATACAACAGCTGTTAGCTCTGGGATCCAGCATTTTCTGAATGTTACGATCAACTCTATAAGCGGTGTGACACAACAGCTGCCGAGTGAATTCAGCGAGTCCTGCTGATCTCCATAATCCAGCTTAAGATATACTCCATTGGCATAAACTCCGGACCAGGAAAGTGCACTGGTAGGATTTATTCCTGCAACCCTGGCCAACATCAGACTTATTCCTCAGTGGAGAATATTCTGCGGGTAAATTTGGAGCGGATGATCACTGATGAACCTTTATTCTGTTAAAACAATCTGATGACTTGCTGTTATTTTCAGTCAGATTTGTGTTTAACATTTTTAAATTGCTGATTTGTTACTTTAAACTTAAGTTCCAATAACATCAGATGATGAATATAATACTGATCAGCACACACAATATATGACCAGGTGTCATCCCTGCGGACTCCATAGGCAGTCACATTGTCTTTATGTCTAAGGTGATGCATCCTGCTCAGTTCCATTTGAATAGATTTGCCATATTTCACATGGTGTCAACACCTGACCAAAAAACATTACAGGAGTTGAGGACATTTACCACTATTCAGGGTGAACTGCAACAATTAATTTATTCCTTTCTGGCACAAAAGTAAAATTGGAAGGGAACCAAGCCAAAACATACAAGGGAAATTAGAGATAGCATTAGATCCAAGGGAGAGGCGTACAAATTAGCCAGAAACCCCCCCACGCGCTCCTCCCCCCTCCCCCGCGCGCACAACTCCCCCCCCCCCCCCCCACACACACAGGCACGCACCCCCCCCACCACACACACACAGGCACGCACCCCCCCACCCCCACACATAGCACTCCAATCTCACACGCACCCTCCCCACACATCCCTGCACACACACACACCCAGCCACAGCCACACACATACGCACGCAGCGCCCCTCCCCCCCCCCCCCCCCCCGCCCTCCACATACACAGAGATATGACTGGGGAATTATGCGATCGGATGAGGTTACGGATTGGAGTAAAAAAAGTCATGAACAGAGTTAAATGGAAGGAGATTTTAAAAGTAAAACTGAAAAGGGGCCGTGTGGGGGAGTGGTAGCGTTGTATTCAGGCAAGATGAGTGAACCAAAAGACAAAAAATATAAACTATGAACATTCCCTTCCACCTTGAAGAATCTTTTGTTTTTTTTTGTTTGGTTCCTTTGACTTGTCCCAATACAACCCCAGCCCTCCCCCATGTTGCCGCCTCTCCGTGTTGTTCAGCTTTGCTTCCACTGAGCACTGATCTCTGTTCTCCAATTAACACATTCTGCAGTAAGGGTACAGCAGTTATCATGGGTGACCTCAATTTGCATATTGATTGGGCTCACCAAACTGGCCACAATGCGAAGGAGGAGGATTTCTTGGAATGTTTTAGTGATGGTTTCTCGACCAGTATGTTGAGGAACCAACTGCAGAACAAGCCATCCGAGAGTGCGTATTATGTAATGAGAGAGGTTAATTCACAACCTTGTGGTGTGAGATCCTTTGGGGAAGAGTTCCCATAGTATGGTGGGATTCTTTATTAAGATGGAGAGTGACACAGTTAATTCTGAGACTGGGGTCCTGCACTTGAGGAAAGCTAACTTTGATGGTATGAGAAGTGCATTGGCTCGGAGAAGCTGGCAAAAGATACTTGAGGGGTTGACAGTGGATATGCAATGGCAGACATTTAAAGAACACATGGAGGAACTTCAACAACTGTACATCCCTTTCTGGCATAAGAGCAAAATGGGGAAGGATGCTCATCCATGGCTAACAAGGGAAATCAGGGATAGTATTAAAGCCAAGAGGAGGCATATAAATTGGCCAGAAAAAGCAGCAAACCTGAGGACTGGGAAAAATTGAAAATTCAGCAGAGGAGGACGACAAAGGGTTTAATTCAGAAGAAGAAAATAGAATACAAGATTTGCAGAAAACATAAAAACTGGCTGCAAAAGCTCCTATAGATGTGTGGAGAGAAAAAGACTGATGAGGTCAAATGTAGGTCCCTTACAGCTCGCATCAGGTGAATTCATAAATGGGCAATAAAGAGATGGCAGACCAGCTGAACAAATACTTTGGATCTGTCTTCACTAAGCAGGACGCAGATAACCTTCCAGAAATGCGAGGGACAGAGGGTCTAGCATGAAGGAAGAACTAAAAGAAATCCTCATTAGTCAGGAAATTGAATTGGAGAAATTGCAGGGATTAAAACCCAATAAGTTCCCAGGGACTGCTGCTCTGCATTCCAGAGTACTCAAGGAAGTGGCCCTAGAAATAGTGGGCATTGGGGATAATTTTCCAGCATTCTATGGACTCTGGAAGAGTTCCGGTGGATTAGAGAGTAGCTAATGTAACTCCACTTTTTAAAAAAGGTAGGAGAGAGAAAACAGGGAATAGACCAGTTAGCCTGACATCAGTGGTGCGGAAAATGCTGGAGTTAATTGTTAAGGATGCAATAACTGAGCATATGGAAAGCGGTGACAGGTTCAATCCAAGTCAGCATGGATTTACTGAAGGGAAATCGAGCTTGACAAATCTGGAATTTTGGGAGGTTGTGACCAGTAGAGTGGACAAGGGTGAACCGGTGGATGTTGTGTATCTGAACTTTCAAAAGGCTTTTGACAAGGTCCCACACAAAAGATTGGTGAGCAAAATTAAAGCTGATGGTATTGGGGGTAATGTATTGACATGGATAGAGAAGTGGTTGGCAGACAGGAAGCAGAGATTGACAATAAACGGGTCCTTTTCAGGCAATGTCTAGTGGGGTATTGCAGGATTCAGCCCTGGGACCCAGCTATTGACAATGTACATTAATAACTTGGATGAAGGAATTGAATGCAATATCTCCAAATTTGCAGATTACACTAAGCTGGGTGGCAGTGTGTGCTCTGAGGAGGATCCTAAGAGACTGCAGGGTGACTTGGACAGCCTAGCTGAGTGGACAAATACAACATAATGTGGATAAATGTGAGGTTCTCCAGTTTGGTGGCAAAAAAAGGAAGATTATTATCTGAATGGCGGCAGTTTAGGAAAAGGGGAAGAACAACGTGACCTGGATGTCATGATGGAACAACTGATGAAGGTTGGCGTGCAGGTACAGCAGGCGGTGAGGAAAGTTAATGGCATGGCGGCCTTCATAGGAAGAGGATTTGAGTATCGGAATAAAGATGTTTTGCTGCAGTTATACAGGGTCTTGGTGAGGCCACACCTTGAGTATTGTGTTCTGTTTTGGTCTCCTAGTCTGAGGAAGGGCATTCTTGCTTTTGAGGAAGTCCAACAAAGGTTCACCAAACTGATTCCTGGAATGGCAGGACTGACATATGGAGAGAGACTGGATCAACGAGGCTTGTACTCACTGGAATTTAGAAGAATGAGAGGGGATCTCATAGAAACATATAACATCCTGATGGGACTGGGCAGGCTCGATGTAGGAAGAATTTTCCCAATGTTGGCGAATTCCCGAACTAGGAATCACAGTCTAAGAATAGGGGGTATGCAATCCAGGACTGAGGTGAGGAAGAACTTCATCACTCAGAGTTGTGAACCTGTGGAATTCTCCATCACAGAAAGCTGTTGGGGCCGCTTTGTTAAATATGTTAAAGAGGGAGCTGGATGTGGCCGTTGCGGTTAAAGCACTCAAGGGATATGGAGAGAAAGACGGAGTGGGATACTCACGCACGATCAGCCATGGTCATATTGAATGGTGGTACAGGCTCAAAAGGCCAAATGGCCTATTCCTGCACCTAGTTTCTATGTTTCTAATATAAAATCAAATTACTGCAGATGCTGGGATAAGAAACAAAAAGAGAAAACGCTGGTCCAACAGCATCTATGGCAAATGGACAGAGTAACCGTTTCAAGGCTGGACAACAACTCAATTATGCCACTATTAACATTCTTTAGTCCCCAATGGTACCATTGACAACCTCTTAGAGCCTTCTTTACAAAATAAGATAAGATTTCTCAAAAATCTAAAAATAAAATCCACTCTTATGCTGTCTATAAAGAACTGTGTCTGTTTTGATTTTGCAAAATTAATAAATAACTTAATTGGCCTGAATTTATTTGAGCAAAAACACCATCATCTGTTCCAGGCTAATTCACATGGTAAATTAAATTGACAATACTACTTTAAATAATGATTAACTCATTTTAATGAATTGGAGACAGTTTTTACTTGAGAAGTTGCTCCTAATTTGTACCCAAATCATTTCTAGTCTAGTAGCAGCTAACCAGATGCTGATTTTCCAGGACCTTTGAAGAGAATAAGCCAGCGTGAATGAATTAAACCTTTACTGACCTGAGTAGAGGGGACAATTGAAGGTTTAGTGAGTGATACAAATGTTAAAACACAGGTTCTCAGTACTGTGAGTTCGAAAATAGGAAGAAGGACCTTTGATACAGAATGTGTTGATCCCAATAGTTTGTGTTCCTATTTTCTGTTCTGCAACAACACTCCAATCGTTCTGTGGGCAGACTAGTGGAGGACAAAAGGGCACTTCACTCTGAAATTGCCCAATGTAAAGTGAACTAGCCTCAATTACGGTTTGAGTCCATCTCACAGAACAGCTGCGCCTTCAGTGCTGGGGAACATAAACTGCGGGAAACAAGCAAGGAAAGAAAAAAGGGTTTAGCAGCTACGTCAACTTGACCTTGACAAAAGCAGGAATTTTGTGTCTTTTGAGTTCAGTGTAGATTTCACAAGTTATATCCGTTTTGTACTGAAACAACTGATCAGCCAGAAGTTCATTGTTTGACCTGTCACAAATTGTCAATTTGATCTATTTGTGACTCTGTGAGATTCTGAATTCTGCTCTCTGTGTTAAAACTGCTGTCAGCCTGCAGGATGGATTTTAACTCAAATATTCTTCACTTGCTTCAGAAGAGAGAGTGACCTTTCTGGTCAAACCAAATCTAACTAGTCCAACAACTCACGACCAATTAACTGTGAACAAAGTTAGACATAACTTGAATTTTCTCTCATTTTGTTCAATGAAATTGACACCATAAGAAAGGTAAATTGCTGCCTTTTCATCTGGGACACTTTGTACTAAAATTCTTCACAATTTCCCAATACTTGCAATTTGAACCCAGAGCCAACAGACAGTGTCTTGCCAGTGAGCAGAGGGAAAGGCAGTTTCTGCACATGAGCGTATTAAACATTGATTCTCAAATAAACTACACCTAAACATAAATTGTTGTAGTTACCAAAGGATTGAGTACTGACTTTCCACAGGCTATTCCTGTGCTGTAATCAGTATTTGACTGCAATAAACATAAAACCATAATCTGATCTCAGGCATGGATTGTGATATCATCTTTTACTCTTTTATTTCCTCACCAGTGAGGAATTCATTTGGACGAGAGCTGTGACCTAAAGTGACAGCCCAAACTCTCCCCCCTCCCCCTCCCCCACCGCACCCCCCCACCCCCCCCCCCCCCCCCCCCGCCCCGCCACAATATTTATCTTCAGCTGAACTCCTTTTTCACTTGTTCCAATCTACTGCTGTTTTCTATTGTAACAATACGAATGGATAAGTCCATTTCAATAACTTTGCTGGTAAGTTGACCCAGAGGATAAATGGTGGGGCTTTATGCAACTGTGTAAAGATATACTTTCAGACTTCATTAATGAACACAAGAAGTATTTATGACCTAAGGATTTTTTAGCATCCTCGTGGCTGCATCGTGCTCTGGTGTCTGTATTGTGAGTTCTAAAGTAGGAAGAAGGAGCCTCTGATCCAGAATGTGTTGATCCCAAGAGTTTGTGTTCCTACTTTCTATTCTGCAACCACCCTTCACATCTTTCTGTGGGCAGACGAGTGGAGGACAAAAGGGCACTTGTCCCGTGTTTTAACATTTGCATCACTCACTTAACCTTTAATTGGCCCCTCAATTCCGGTCAGTAAAGGTTTAATTCAATCACACTGGCCTATTCTCTTCAAAGGTCCTCGAAATTCAGCATCCGATTAGTTGCTACTGGACTAAAAGTGATTCAGTTACAAAATAGGAGCAACTTCTCGGAGTAACCCTTGATCTGTTGTGTGGACTTTAAAGGGACAATCGCCACACGCTAGCATCATTGGATGCATTTCAAATTTTAAAAAGCTTAAAAACATTTGAGAGAGACATTAAACCTCTCAGGATGTCTGTTTTGAGGACGTAAAGGATTGCATAGCATTATTTCAAAGAACAGTAGGGTAGTTATCCCTAATGTTCCTGGCCAATATGTATCTTGCCAGCAACATCACAAAAACAGATAGTCCAGCAAGTATTGCAGTGCAGAAGCTTGCTGTCTGCAAATTGCCTGCTACAATTGTTACATTATTTCACTGCTTTTAAGACTGAGTGACTTCAAAACTATAGAAATGTGAAATAAAAACAAAATGTTGGAAACACTGCAGATATTTTGGAAGGATTAAATTCCAGATGTTTTCAATCTTTTGTGTAAAAAGATTTGTAATTCCCCAATTTCCCTCCAAAAAGAACTGGTACTGGTTTAGGGTAACATCACCATGTTCTTGGCTTTCCAGAGGGAATAGTAACCTCTATCATTCCAGCATTTTGCATGCATCAATTAGATCATTCCCCGATCATCTGAATCAGTGTAACACAAGTCAGAATTATGCAATTTGGGAGCATGTCCTGAACATTACTCCCCTCCCCTATTTGTCTCCTAATTCCATTATTATTTCTAATCTAAGGGCAGGATGTTTCAGCCGTTGCTGCCGTGGGATCTTCCAGTCCCAAAGCCAACACTTTGTTGTGGGTTCTTCCGAGAAGGGCCGGCAAGCCAAGCAAAAGGCTGCAGACGTTGGTGAAACCAAAGATCCCACCAGCAGCCAATGGTTGTATCTGGCATGAGCAAACCTGCCACGAGCAGACTGGAAAATCCCAAACACGTCAGAAGCTGCCTCCAAATCCTAAACTGTCATTTTAGCCAATTATGTTCTGTGTGGAGCCTTCTCAAAAGCCATCCATAAATCTACGTGAATTACATCAATTTGATACTCATTTGTCTACCTTTTTAGTGATTTTCACAAAGATACCTATCTATTAGATTAGGCTGACATGACATACCTTTAATAATGTTACGCCGGCTTCCTCTGATCACTTGATATTTGCTCTTGTATGCAGTCACTCTATTGTGGGTGCCAGATTCTGTTAGTTTGTTCACCTTAAACTGACAAAGAACACAGAGTAATTACAGGCCCACCTCACCCACTGTAAATAATAGATGGATGAGAGCTATTTTCCAGTCTGACATTTCACTTGATCCAAGATTTGTGCTTTCAATCATTATGAGTAACTTCTGAAATTGTCATAACCATTTGTTTGGCACTCTAAACTTGCTGACATGAAACCTTACTGATTTATCTAACCCAAGACCCATTGGGCTATTCATTACCATTTGTACTGATATCAATGCTATAAATTCCTTCTTTGGCTTAGTTTTACTTGCCCTTTTATCATTGATGTTTAATTCTATTTCTCAATTGTGAAACTGGATAACAAACATTCATTAATAAATCTGTTTTTACCTTGTTAGTCATTACCATAACAGAGACTGGCAGCTAACATTGAAGAAATTAAAACCCATCTATACAATTTAAAGAATAAAAAAAAGAGATGGGTGATTAGCGAACAAATGGGAGATCTGCACATGGAGAAAGAGAGCATGGGGAAGGTACTAAACGAATTGTCTTTACCAGAAAGGAAGAGGATGCTACCAAACCCACAGCAAGAATAGAATATCTGAGGGACGTTGGTGTGGATTTGTTCAAGGCAAATCATTCTCGACTAAGTTACGAGGTTTCTGAAGAAGGAAAAGTTGATCAGGGCATTGCAGTTGACGTGATGTCTACCTAAAAGGTGTTTAATGAAGAATCACAGAACAGGCTTTAGTAAAGTTGAAGTCCACGAAAAAAAAGTACAGTGGCAGCCTGGACACAAACATGACAGCCACAGGAAAGAGGCAAGTAATTAACTGTTGTTTTCTGGACTGAAGGATAGCCAGTGGGTTTTCCCAGGGTTAATACGAAGACCACTGTTCTTGAAATGTATGTTAAAAACATTGACTTGAGTGTACAGGGCACGATTTCAACATCTACAGATGACATAAAATGCATTGTGAAGAGAATGGTGATTGGATGTCAAGTGGACATGCACAATGTTGTGCATCGGTGGGTATATGGCAGATAAAATTCAACACAGGGAAATACAAAGTCAAACATTTTGGCAGGAAAAACAACATTTAATAAAGGATATAAATCTAAAGGAGCCAGAGGAATGGAGAAACCTGGGGATGTCTGTGCATAAATTGTTGAAGGTAGCTGGGTCAGTTGAGAAAAAATTGGAAAGACATACAGAACCTTGCGTTTTAGAGATAGAGAAAGAGTATGAAAGCAAGAAAGTTGTGATGAATCTTTAAAAATACAGCTTCAGCCTCAATTAGGTGACTGGATCCAAATCTGGGCACCAAACTTTGGAAAGAACGTCACAGCTTCAGGGAAGTTGCAGAAATTGTGAATATTGCCAGAGATGAGGGACTTTGGTCACAAGCATAGATTTTAGAACTAGAGTTGTTTTGCTTTGAGAGAGGTTTTATAAAAGTGTTCAAAATCAGAAAGGGTCAGGGAGAAATAGTTGAAGAATAGACGGCGTCTGCATTCTGTTGCACTGAGGTTTCAAAAACACAGGAATTTGCAGTAAATCAGTACTTAAAGGGAATAAAAACATTAAAAACTACAGGAAACGGGCAGGAGAATGAGAATAACATTGTTCTTGCAGAAAGCTGGCCAAATTTGATGGGCTAAATGGCCAACTTTAAAGCTGTAATACAGAACTACGACACAAAAATAACACAATAGTTGTGCTTTGCCTATATTACAACAAATAATAATGGTAGTTAATATATTTTGGATCCTTACCTGTGCTGTGGCTCTTGATTCCAGAGTGTCTTGGTAAATTAGTGGCGTGGGTTCTCCAGGTTAATAAATACACCTTGGGTAAATATCATTTACACATCAGTCATAAACAAGACCTTCAGCCTGATCAGTGAAATTCCTCCCCATCCTATTCTTTCATATACAACTTGTTATGAGCTAGCCATAGTCTCATTTAGATCGAATTGTTCCAATAAATTACTGGCCATTTTACTCAAAGTCTAGATAATGTGTGGTGGCAGTGACATATACCCTACTCTTTCATGTGGGGTTCAAAAGATCTTGCAGAGGAACTATATCCTCCAGCTGGATGTAGTTTTATGCGCTCAGCTTGATTTTAATGCCCAGCACTTTATCTGTTTATTACAGGTTCATAAAAGACGAGAGAGGGCAAGGTGCAAAGATCACTTTACGTTCTGACATCAGAAGGAAGGGCAGACTGAGCTCGTGAGTTTAAATGTATTTTGCTTTTAATCACCAGCTTTTTTTTGCCCAGATTCTCACAATGCAATTATAATATTTGGTTCTTAACCTCTATTATTCATGGTATCTGGGTTTCTAACCAGATTATACAACCCTGAATTTGTAAAGTTTCAATACCAAGTTATTTTCCCACTAGCAGCAGGGCAATGATTATAATCTTCTGCATTTATAGCATCTATATGTTAATAAATAACAATCTTGGCCATATTTTAAAAAGTTCCTATGAATAGGAGAGTCTTTATTTAATCTTTCTTTTCAGTTTGTCAAACAATTCTATCGACTGAAAAAGAGTGAAAAATTCTGATTGTTAAATTCTGTGGCTAAACTAAAAAAACGGCCTGCACCATCCTGTACCATCCATGCATGATTTTCAACAAGTCAATCTTAGCATTGCATAATAATTAAAAGACATTGTTTTGTGTGCCTCATTTTTAATATTTTCTCCATACAAGGCAATGTACAAATGATAGCAAAGACAGAAAATTCTGGAAGTATTCAACAAGGCAGGTAGAATCTGTGGATCGAGAAACATTTCAAGTCGATGGTCTTCCATTATAAGTGGGAAAAGTTAAAAATGTAATTGCTTTTAACCAAGTGTAATGGGAGAGGGTGGAATAAGAAAAAATGGGCCTGTGTTAGACAGCCAGGAGAAATTAAATGAGAAAATGGTGGTGGGACAGAGCTAAAGGGAGTGGTATTCGGGCAAGATTTAAAAAAAGTCTGTCTAGAGGAGCTATGGATAGCAGAATGACGAACATTGCTGACTGAAAGCGACAAGAGAAAAGCAGCAGTAAAATCAAAACCTCCAAAGAAAATTCAAATAGGCAGAGATTAAAATTGCTGAATTCAATGTTGAATCTGGAAGGTTGGAAAGTGCTGAACAAAAAGAGGTGCTACTGCTCCTCAAGATCATATTGAGAGCTCCACTGGAACAGTGCAGGATGCAAAGGTCAGAGAGATTAGAGTGAGAGCAGTTAGGGAAATTAGATCCTGTTCAACTAACATGGGGGATCAGAAAGATGATGTGGAGATGCCGCCGTTGGACTGGGGTAAACACAGTAAGAAGTTTAACAACACCAGGTTAAAGTCCAACAGGTTTTCATGAATTCAGAAAGATCACAGATGTAGATGGGAAGAGACTGGACAAGGGGAGAAAAAGAGAGCTGAGATGGAACAGTTTCCAATTTCCTGGCCCTAACCACCTCCTCTTCACTACACCTCCAAATGGTACCAGAATGGTATGTGGGCTCTCTGTTTCTCCTTGGAATGCAGGCCCAATCAATCTCCACCAATGTCCCACTCTAGTTCCAGACATTGGTAACTCAAATTGCTGCCACTTTCTGCTCTCGCTCAGAACTGGAAAATTTTGTCAACCTTGGCTGCAATTTCCACCTTTTTCTCACCTTCACCTGATCCATCTTTTGTTGTTTCTTGACTTCTCTGTCTCCATTTGTGGGGATAGGTTGTCGACTAATCACTCAAACACTCTCGCAGCTACTTTGACTGCATTTCACCACGCCCTGCTTCCTGTAAGAACTCCATTCCATTCTCCCAGTTTCTCTGTTGCATCAATATGGATGATGCAAATTTCCATACCAACGCTTCTGATGTGCCCTTCTTTGACCTCAGTCCAGGAACCTTCATCACCCTACTTTGATTGAAACACCTTCAACAATGTCTGTCACACTTCCAAGACTTCAGCTCTTACCTCTTCTCCTCCTTCCCAGAGCTTTCCCTTGCCCTCAGTTTTCTACTCCACCGGCCTCCATATTCAAAAGGTCATGCTTCACCATTTCCAGTATAATGCCAGCAACTTCCCCTTTCAGCATTCAGAAAGGAGCATGGACACCCTGTTCCACTCCTCAATCATGTCCAACAACCAGTCCCCTTTCCACAGCACTTTTCCATGCAAATGTAGGAGATACAACATCTGCCATTTTACCTCTGCTCTCCTCCCAGCATAAGGTTTCAAAAAATGCGCCCAGGTGAAACAACAATTTACGTGAACGTCTTTCAATTTAGTATACTTTAGTGGCTGATCACAATCTGGTATGGCCTGAAGTGGAAAGACCAAATACAGACTGGGTGAGTGCTTTTCAGAACATCTCCATTCAATCTGTGAGATGATCATGAGGACCAGTCACGAGTCATCTTAATTCTCCACCTTGCTCCCATTCTATCTTGGCCTGCTACAGTGTCCCAATGAATATCAATGTTAGCTCAAGGAACAGCATCTTATCCATTGATCAGGTAATCTGGGCTCAACATTCAGATCAACAATTTGAGACTATATTCTCTACATCAATGTTTTCCTTTTTTTTGCAGGTTTTGCTTCGACTCTTGTTTTGCTTGTGGATGGCAGCTGTTCATAGTCATTCATATCTCACAGACACATCTATCTTTTGATTATCACTAGTCCTCTTCATCTTATTGGTCCAGAATCACCAACACTTTTCACTTTTTTAACACTCAGTTCAAATCAAATAAATAAACCCAGCAGTTGAAGAGGGAAGACTGATCAATAGCCATTTTTTACACTGAATGAAAGGAGGAAGATCATAGAGAACCTCATCATAAGACATAATAGGAGTAGGCTATATAACCTATTGAACTTTCCTTCCTGGCTGGAGACAATACACATCTCTTTAACCTGTGCTTAACCCTCTCTCCACTCACATTGTCTGTACCTTTAAGATTTGATTACCTGTAAAGACTCGCATTCCAACCATTATTTTGTAAATTGAGTTTGTGTCTTTATATGCCCTCTTTGTGAACAGAACTCCCTGACGAAGGAGCAGCGCTCTGAAAGCTAGTGGCTTGTGCTACCAAATAAACCTGTTGGACCTTAACCTGGTGTTGTTAAAACTCTTACTATATTTACCCCAGTCCAACGCCGGCATCTCCACATCATGAAAAACAAATTCCACAGATTAATAAGGGAAGAAATTATTCCTCATTTGTCTTAAATCCACTTATTTTGAAACTCTGCTCCCGGTGCAAGATTCCACCACGGAAGATAATATGCACTGAGTGCCGATCCTGTCACCTTCCCTCAGAATGTAATACGCTTCAGTAACTTCACCTTTCATTCTCCAAAACTTCAATGACCATAGACCCAACTTATTCAATATTTCCTCATAATAAAAACACTTCATTCCAGGAATCAGCCGAGTGAACCTGGAACTCTAGGTATGGTCTCATCAATGCACTGCACAGTTGCAGCAAGATTTCACTACTTTTATAATCCACCTCCCTTGCAATAAAGGCCAATCTTCCATTTACCTTACTAATTACTTGCTGTACCTGCATGCTAACGCTTTGTGATCCAGGTACATGGACATCCAATTCCTCTGTCCTACAAAATTCTGCATTCTTTCTCCATTTAAATAAAATTCTGCTTTTCCAGTTAGTCTTGCAAATTAGAAAACCTCACATTTTCCCACATCTACCAAATGTTTTGCCACGAACACAACTTATCAATACCCCTTTTCCAACTTACTGGGTGGGATTTTCACGAGTGAGACAGGTAACCTTGTTGTGTGTACTTGGCTGAGAGCCAAGATTCCACAAAAAGCATCACCTCTCTTTACCCAGTTGGGGAGAGGGCAAAACCTTCCCTGATTGACAGCTTTATGATGTTATAATAAGTTTTTTTGTGATCTTGTTAATGGTGCAATGTTTATTTGCACAAGATAAAAAGATGTAAAGTGCTCATAGATCTGTTTTTGATACTTTAATGGTCAGTTTTGTTTGATACCTCCATAGAGTTGTAACGACAGCAGTTTGGCTGAAAATAAAATTATGAATGGGTGCTTTGAAGCAGAACCATGCATGCTATTGTGTGTTAGTGAATTGGTTTGAAAGTGCTGAAGACTGGAAACCGGTTACCAGGGGAGTGCCACAGGGATCAGTCCTTGGTCCTCTGCTATTTGTGATTTTTATAAATGACTTGGAGGAGGGGGCTGAAGGGTGGATCAGTAAATTTGCTGATGACACCAAAATTGGTGGAGTAGTGGATGAGGTGGAGGGCTGTTGTAGGCTGCAAAGAGACATAGATAGGATGCAGAGCTGGGCTGAAAAATGGCAAATGGAGTTTAATCCTGATAAATGCGAGTGATTCATTTTGGGAGGACAAATTTAAATGTGGATTACAGGGTCAAAGGTAGGGTTCTGAAGAATGTGGAGGAACAGAGAGATCTTGGGGTTCATATCCACAGATCTCTGAAGGTTGCCACTCAAGTGGATAGAGCCGTGAAGAAGGCCTATAGTGTGTTGGCGTTCATTAACAGGGGGTTTGAGTTTAAGAGCCGTGGGGCTATGCTGCAACTGTACAGGACCTTGGTGAGACCACTTTTGGAATATTGTGTGCAGTTCTGGTCACCTCACTATAAGAAGGATGTGGGGAGACTGGAAAGAGTGCAAAGGAGATTTACCAGGATGCTGCCTGGTTTGGACGGTAGGTCTTATGAGGAAAGGTTGAGGGAACTTGGGCTTTTCTCTTTGGAGCGGAGAAGGTCAAGAGGAGACTTGATAGAGGTTTATAAGATGATGAGGAAGATAGATAGAGTGAACGTTCAAAGACTATTGCCTCGGTGAATGGAGCGGTAACTGGGGGGCATAACTATAGGGTTCATGGTGGGAGATATAGGAAGGATGTCCGAGATAGGTTTTTTACTCAGAGTGGTTAGGGTGTGGAATGGGCTGCCTGCAGGGATAGTGGAGTTAGAAACTTTAGGAACATTTAAGAAGCTATTGGATAGGCACACGGAGCACTTCGGGATGATAGGGAGGAAATAGCTTGATCTGGGTTTCAGACAAAGCTCGGCACAACATCGTGGGCCGAAGGGCCTATTCTGTGCTGTACTGTTCTATGTTCTATGCTACAGAATTCCTAGAGTGGAGAAGGAGGCTACTCGGCTCATTGAGCATGCACCAACAACAATTCCACCCAGGCCGCTTCCTCACATATTTAGCCAGCTAATCCCCCTGACACTAAGAGGCTATTTATCATGGCCAATCAACCTAACCCGCACAACTTGAGTGTGGGAGGAAACCAGAGCACCCGGCGGAAACCCACGCAGACACAGGGAGAACATTGAACTCCACACAGTCACCCATGGCCGGAATTGAACCCAGGTCTCTGCTGCTGTGAGTTAACAGTGCTAACCACTGTGCCGCTATGAGTCGGCATGGAGTGAGAAGACAAGGTAGTGGGTGGAGGAGATTAAATAGCATGCAGAGTAGTGAGGCACAGATGGAGGATTGATAGAGTGACAGAGACAGATGGGTCGATATGGCTGAGGTAAGAGCGATATGGAGATGGGAGAGAGTGAAGGATACAGATGATGGAGATAGACAGAGAGGAGAACAACTGGGAGACAGAGAGGAGAACAACTGGGAGACAGAGAGGAGAACAACTGGGAGACAGAGAGGAGAACAACTGGGAGACAGAGAGGAGAACAACTGGGAGACAGAGAGGAGAACAACTGGGAGACAGAGAGGAGAACAACTGGGAGACAGAGAGGAGAACAACTGGGAGACAGAGAGGAGAACAACTGGGAGACAGAGAGGAGAACAACTGGGAGACAGAGAGGAGAACAACTGGGAGACAGAGAGGAGAACAACTGGGAGACAGAGAGGAGAACAACTGGGAGACAGAGAGGAGAACAACTGGGAGACAGAGAGGAGAACAACTGGGAGACAGAGAGGAGAACAACTGGGAGACAGAGAGGAGAACAACTGGGAGACAGAGAGGAGAACAACTGGGAGACAGAGAGGAGAACAACTGGGAGACAGAGAGGAGAACAACTGGGAGACAGAGAGGAGAACAACTGGGAGACAGAGAGGAGAACAACTGGGAGACAGAGAAACAAATGGTGGAATTCTCCCAACCAGCCTAGGGTGGGTTTGGTAGCATGCGGGCGTAGTTGAGTCTGGCGGGAGCCAAAATGTTAGAAACCCTGAATGTAAAATCCCATTGCAACTCTCCAAAGTCAATTTGCATTCATTTGTATCTCATGAATGCTCATCAAAACAGCTGCCCACAGGCATCCTTAGTAAGAAGTCTCACAACACCCAGTTAAAGTCCAACAGGTTTATTTAGTAGCACAAGCTTTCGGAGCGCTGCTCCTTCAACAGGTGAGTGGGAGTTCTGTTCACAAACAGGGCATATAAAGACACAAAACTCAATTTACAAAATAATGGTTGGAATGCGAGTCTTTACAGGTAATCAAGTCTTAAATGTACAGACAACGTGAGTGGAGAGAGGGTTAAGCACAGTTTAAAGAGATGTGTATTGTCTCCAACAAGGACAGTTAGTGAGATTTTGCAAGCCCAGGCAAGTCATGAGGGTGACAGATAGTGTGGCATGAACCCAAGATTCCGGTTGAGGCCGTCCTCATGTGTGCGGAACTTGGCTATCAGTTTCTGCTCAGCGTTTCTGCGTTGTCGTATGTCGTGAAGGCTGCCTTGGAGAACGCTTACCTGAAGATCAGAGGCTGAATGCCCGTGACCGCTGAAGTGTTCCCCGATAGGAAGAGAACACTCTTGCCTGGCGATTGTAGAGCGGTGTCCATTCACGTAGCGTCTGCATGGTCTCCCCAATATACTATGCCTTGGGACATCCTTTCCTGCAGCGTATCAGGGAGATAATGTTGGCCGACTTGCAAGAGGCATGATACATTGGGGAACCGGGATCTTGGGTTCATGTCACACTATCTGTAACCCCCACGACTTGCTTGGGCTTGCAAAATCTCACTAACTGTCCTGGCTGGAGACAATACACATCTCTTCAACCTGTGCTTAACCCTCTCTCCACTCACATTGTCTGTACCTTTAAGACTTGATTACCTGTAAAGACTCGCACTCCAACCATTATTTTGTAAATTGAGTTTGCGTCTTTATATGCCCTGTTTGTGAACAGAACTGCCACTAACCTGATGAAGGAGTAGCGCTCCGAAAGCTGGTGGCTTGTGCGACCAAATGAACCTGTTGGACTTCAACCTGGTGTTGTGTGAGATTTCCTACTGTGCTTACCCCAGTCCAACGCCGGCATCTCTACACCACAGGCATTCTGTCAGACCTTCCAACCCTGTGGAAATTTACTTCAGTTGTCAGATCTAATTGCTAACCCTCAGAAACCCACCACCTCGTATCCACCTGCCCCACAACCCTACCCCTCAGAAACCCCCCACTCCATAATCCCCCTCAACTACTCCCCCCACATCCACCCGTCCATGGCAACCCTAATCCTCCCCCCACCCCAAACACATCCTCCCCACATCACCTTCTTGAGTCGGTTGGTAAGTGACTTCAGGCTTTTGTATCTTTATCCCGACGGAAGAAGGCGGAAGAGAGAATATCCGGGGTGCGTGGGGTCCTTAATGATGCTGGCTGCTTTCTGTCTAACTCGGCCTTAAAAATATTCAGTGATTTTGCCTCCGCTGCTCTCAGGGAAGTTAAACTGTTTTCATTTGAAAAGCGCGGTTTCCTGGATCCAATCCAACTTCCACATTTTAAAACAAATCCGCCATTTTCTACAGAATCCATCTATTTTCGCCATAAAACGCTCAAACGCAGTATATTGAGAATATAAAGTACCGCACACTGCGCGCTAACAATCTATATTTAATATTCTATAACACTGCAACTCGAATTATTTCTTACCATTGCTCACACACAAACACCCAGCTTCCCGACCGGATGCAACACTGCACCGGCGCGGTAGAGGTTCCCGACACTGCGCCGGCGCGGCAGGGAAGGTTCCCGACACTGCACCGGCGCGGTAGAGGTTCCCGACACTGCGCCGGCGCGGCAGGGAAGGTTCCCGACACTGCGCCGGCGCGGCAGGGAAGGTTCCCGACACTGCGCCGGCGCGGCAGGGAAGGTTCCCGACACTGCGCCGTCACCGCTGCTGACTCTGTTCCTACGACCAACGCAAGATGGCCGGCAGCTTCCTAAAAAGAGGACAAGATGGCCGGCAGCAGCAGTTTGCGCATGCCCACTAGACCGCGCGAGCGGATAATATCGTCTCAATAAGAGCAAATTACTGCGGACGCTGGAATCTGAAACCAAAAGAGAAAATGCTGGAAAATCTCAGCAGGTCTGGCAGCATCTGTAAGGAGAGAAAAATAGCTGACGTTTCAAGTCCAGATGACCCTTTGTCAAAGCTCAAATGTCATTTCAAACTGAAATTTGGGTCCCATGGCGGCCAGTGCCAGGCAGGGTGTGGGGAGTTGCTCGTTCCTTTAAATTGGTTCATTTTCTGTGGGCGAGATTTTGACCTGCAATGCCTCTGTCCTCACGCTCAGATTTGGTTGAATTGGCATCCTCTGAATAATCCCCCCACCGCTCGGCAATCACCCCCTCCATACCTACACACCGCCTTACCCTCCGCCTGTATCCACCTGCCCCTCAGTAACCACCTGCTCAAAAACCCTTTCAGAACCAGCCCTCCCACCTCGCATCCATCCCCCTCAGCAGTGCCGGATTTTGACTTGATGAGGCCCTAAGCGATATAAAGCTTGGAGGCCCCTTGTTAAAAAGTTACACCAAAAGGTCTCACAAAGGTGCGTACCAAAACAGGACCTTGGGTCGCCACAAAAATATTAAAAACATAATTATGCCTTTTAATTATTTAATAGCAAGGTATTTAAGTGAAAAATACAAATTATTTTCAAATGAATGTATTTACTGTTTACATATTTATCATTTGGCTGGCTTGATCTCATAGAAGAAATTTCATAGAAGCCCTACAGTGCAGAAAGAGGCCACCTGGCCCATGGAGTCTGCACCAACCACAATCCCACCCAGGCCCTACCCCCATATCCCTACACATTTACCCACTAATCCCTCTAACCTGCACATCTCAGGACACTAAGGGGCAATTTTAGCATGGCCAATCAACCTAACCCACACATCTTTGGACTGTGGGAGGAAACCCACACAGACACAAGGAGAATGTGCAAACTCCACACAGACAGTGACCCAAGCCAGGAATTGAACCCAGATCCCTGGAGCTGTGAAGCAGCAGTGCTAACCACTGTGCTACCGTGCCGTGCCGATCTCTCTCATGGATTTTGGTAATTTTGATAATTTTTTGAGTTGCTCTTCAAGCTGGTGCTTTTTCTTTTCTGGTATCCGATCTTAAATGTTCTCTTCAGTGTAAACCTTCTGAAATTTGTGAGGCCCCTGCGAATTGTGAGGTCCTAAGCTGTAGCTCGTTTAGCTTATGCTTAAATCTGGCACTGCCCCTCAGCAAACCCCCTCCCATTTCCACTTGCCCCTCAGTAACAGCCTGCTGAGCAACCCGATCCTTCAGAAACTCCACACTCCACCCTCAGTAATCCCCCCTCAGCTACCCCACCCCACATCCACCCATCCGTGGCAACCCTCCCCCACACCCTCCCCACACCCCCTCTGCATCCACCCACCCCTTGGCAACCCTAACCCCTACACCCCCCTGCATCCACCCACCTCTCAGCAATCCCCCTCTCAACAACCCCCAACAATAACACCCTTCAGTAACCGCCCACTCAGCAACCCTATCCCTCCGCAACCACCCCTCCTCAGCCCTACCCCTCCTCAGCCCTACCCCTCAGCAACCCTCCCTCAGCAACTAGTGGAAGGCAATGGCCTAGTGGTATTATCGCTAACCTATTAATCTAGAAACACAGCTAATTTTTTTTTCGGGGGGTAGGGGGAGGTGGGGGGGGGGCAGTTTCGAATCCAGCCACAACAGTTGGTGGAATTTGATTTCAATAAAACTATCTGGAATTAAGAATCTACTGATGACCATGAAACCATTGCCGATTGTCGGAAAAACCTATCTGGTTCACTAATATCCTTTAGAGAAGGAAATCTGCCATCCCTACCTGGTGTGGCCCACACGTGACTCCAGAGCCACAGTTGTTGACTCTCAACTGCCCTCTGAACGCTCACCACCACCTTCTCAAGGGCAACTAGGGATGGGCAATAAATGCTGGCCAGCAAGCACGCCCCATGTCACAGAAATGAATAATATAATCCCCCCTCAGTAACCCTCCCCCTCAGCAATTACCTGCCCACTCAGCAACCTGCCCCTCCTCCTCTCAGCAAACCCCCTGAATCCCACAGAGAACTGTCCAGATAGACACTGCTGTGTTACACAAGTGAGATGAAGACCCCTGTCCTGGCCAATGCCAGACACTACTGATCCGGCTCAGTGACACAGGAGGGTACGTGGCTCCAGCAGCACGATACTGTCTACGAAGCATTGAGATGGAGGCCTGGAACTGGTCTGCCCCTTCACAGTGGTCAACTGCGTTTCTGGAACTGTACAGACCTTGTCAGAAAGTTGTTGCACTCACCCCAAAGTCTCTGCAAACTGATGACTTCCTCACACACGCCACCCCTTAGCAATCAAATAGAGTCATAAAGGTTTACAGCATGAAAACAGGCCCTTCAGTCTAACTTGTCCTTTTTATAACCCCTAAGCTAGTCCCAATTGCCTGCATTTGGCCCCTATCTTACCCATGTAACTGTGAAAACGCTTTTTAAAAGACAAAATTGCACATGCCTCTACTACTACCTCTGGCAGCTTGTTCCGGACACTCACCACCCTCTGTGTGAAACAAATGCCCCTCTGGGCCTTTTTGTATCTCTCCCCTCTCACCTTAAACCTTGCCCTCTAGTTTTAGACTCCCCTACCTTTGGGAAAAGATATTGACTATCTTGCTGATCTATGCCCCTCATTATTTTATACACATCTAGAAGATCACCCCTCAGCCTTCTACGCTCCAGAGAAAAAAGTCCCAATCTATCCAGTCTCTCCTTATCATTCAAACCATCAAATCCTGGTAGCATCCTAGTAAATCTCTTCTGCAATCTTTCTAGTTTAATAATATCCTTTCTATAATAAGGTGACCAGAACTGTACACAGTATTCCAAGTGTGGCCTTACCAATGTCTTGTACAACTTCAACAAGACGTCCCAACTCCTGTATTCAGTGTTCTGACCAATGAAACCAAACATGCTGAATGCCTTCTTCACCACACTGTCCACCTGCGACTCCACTTTCAGGGAGCTATGAACCTGTACCCCAGGATCTCTTTGTTCTATAACTCTCCCCAATGTCCTACTATTAACTGAGTAAGTCCTGCCCTGGTTCGATTGACCAAAATGCATCACCTCACATTTATCTGAATTAAACTCCATCTGCCATTCGTCAGTCCACTGGCCCAATTGATCAAGATCCCATTGCAATCCGAGATAACCTTCATTGTCCACTATGCCACCAATCCTGGTGTCATCTGCAAACTTACTAACCATTCCTACTAAATTCTCATCCAAATCATTAATATAAATGACAAATAACAATGGACCCAGCACTGATCCTGAGGCACACCACTTGTCACAGGTCTCCAGTTTGAAAAACAACCCTCTACAACCACCCTCTGTCTTCTGTCATCAAGCCAATTTTTTATCCATTTCGCTACCTCACTCTGGATCCCGTGAGATTGAACCTTATGCAACAACCTACCATGTGATGCCTAATCAAAGGCCTTGCTGAAGTCCATGTTGACAACATCAACTGCAATGCCCTCATCCATCTTCTTGGTTACCCTTTCAAAAACCTCAATCAAATTTGTGATCACGATTTTCCACTCACAAAGCCATGCAGACTGTCCTTAATCAGTCCTTGCGTCTCTAAATGCCTGTAGATCCTGTCTCTGAGAATACCTTCTGACAACTTACCCACTACAGATGTGAGGCTCACAGGCCTGTAGTTCCCAGGCTTTTCCCTGCAGCCCTTCTTAAACAAAGGCACAACATTTGCCACCCTCCAATCTTCAGGCACCTCACCTGTGGATGTCAATGATTCAAATATCTCTGCTGGGAGACACGCAATTTCCTCCCCAGCCTCCCACAATGTCCTGGGATACACTTCATCAGGTCCCAGGGATTTATTTACCTTGATGCACTTTAAGACTTCCAGCACCTCCTTGTCTGTTATATGTACAATCTTAAAGACATCACTATTTATTTCCCCAAGTTCCCTAACATCCATGCTTTTCTCAACAGTGAATACTGATTAGAAATATTCATTTAGGATCTCACCCATCTCTTGTGGATCCGCACATAGATGACCTTGTTGATCCTTAAGAGGTCCTACTCTCTCCCTAGTTACTCTTTTGCCCTTTATGTATTTGTCGAAGCTCTTTAGATTCTCCTTTCCTTTATCTGCCAAAACAATATCATGTCTCCTTTTTGCCCTCCTAATTTCTCCCTTAACTCTGCTCCTCCACCCTCTATGCCCTTCAAGGGATCCACTTGATCCCAGCTGCCTCTGCATGTCGTGTGCCTCCTTCTTCTTCTTGACCAGGGTCTCAATATCCCGAGTCATCCAGGGTTCCCTAGTTCTACCAGCCTTGCCCTTCACTCGAAGAGGAATTTGCTTACCCTGAATCCTGGTTAACACACTTTTGAAAGCCTGCCGCATACTAGACGTCCCTTTGCCTTCCCACAGACTCCCCCAATTAACTGGGATCTGACACTGATGTAAATTTTCACAGGATTGGAAGGTCTGACATGGGCAGCTGTTTTAATGAACATTCATGAGATACAAATTAATGCAAATAGACTTTTCACCAGGAGGATCAGCCAGCCATTGGAGAGTTGCAATTGGATTTTAAACTCAGGGTTTCTGAATTTTTGGCCAACGATGCTGACATGCCACCAAACCAACCCTGGGCTGTTTGGGAGAATTCCACCATTTGTTTCTCTCTGTCTCCCAATTCTTATCTCTCTGTCTACCTCATCTCTATCCTTCACTCTCTCCCATCTCCATGTCTCTCTTACTTCAGCCATATCTATCTCCCCATCTGCCTCTGTCACTGGATCAATCCTCCATCCGTCCCCAGCATCTGTAACTCACTACTTCTTGCCTGCCCTCATCTGCCTCCCTATTTCCCTTTTTTTCTTTAACTATGCAACTCTCTCTGCCCTTTCTTCATTTCTCGATCCCTCTTTCACCCCAATACACCTCTCTCTCTCTGTCCTTTCCTTGTCTGTCTCACCATCTTTTAACCACAACCTTTCTTCCAGGGTTGTCAGATGGCCAAAGTGGCAAATGGAATTTAATCCTTAAAGTGTGAAGTGATGGGTTTTGGGAGAACTAACAAGTAAGAGAATGCACAATGAATGGTAGGGTGATGGAAGTACAGAGGAAGAGTGGTACCTTGGAGTACATGACCAAAGTTCCTTGAAGGCAGCAGGACAGGTAGATAAGATGGTTAAGATGCCATATGGAATGCTTGCCTTTGTTAGCTGGGGCATAGAATATAAGTGCAGGGAGGTCATGGTGGAGTTGTATAAAATGCTCGTTCGGCCACAGGTAGAAAACTATGTGCAGTGCTGTTTGCCACACTATAGGAAGGATGTGATTGCATGAGAGAAGGGCAGGGGAGATTCACCAATGTTGTCTGGGCTGACGTGTATCAGCTATGAAGAGAGGTTGCTTAGGCTGGGCCTGTTTTCCATGGATTTGAGAAAGCTGCGGAGCAACCTGATTGAGGTGCACAAAGTTTTTTAGAAGGAGGCCATTCGGCCCACCAAGTCTGCACCGACAACAATCCCACCCAGTCCATACTCCTGTAACCCCACATATTTAACCCACTAGGCCCTATCCCTGTAACTCCACATATTTACCCCATTAATCCCTCTAACCTACACATCCCGGGACACTAATGGGCAATTTAGCATGACCAATGCATCTAACCAGCACGGCTTTCGGACTGTGCGAGGAAACCGGAACACCCGGAGGAAACTTACTCAGACATGGGGAGAACATGCAAACTCCACACAGACAGCCACCCAAGCCGGGAAGTGAACCCAGGTTCCTGGAGCTGTGAGGCAGCAGTGCTAGCTAACCATTGTGCCACTGTGCTGCCTCATATAGATTTAAGGTAACGAACAGGAGATTTAGAGGTGACTTGAGGAAAAACCTTTCAGCCAGTGAATGTTGGGAACCTGGAACTCACTGACTGAAAGGGTGGTAGAGACGGGAACCCTCACACCATTTAAAAAGCATTTAGATGAGCATTTTAAAGACCAGAGCATACAAGGCTACAGACCAAATGCTGAAGAATGGGATTAGAACAGGTAGGTGCTTGATGACACGATTGTCCGAAGAACCTCTTTCTGTGTTGTAAAACTCTATTTAACTCCCTGGCTCTGCTCTGTATATATTCCACCTGTCTCTCCAACATAGGCTACTCCTCTGCTTCTCGCTTACGTTTTCATCCATCTCCACGCCCGCCCCCACCCCGCCATGCTTATCTGTCGTTGAATCTATCCGTCCCTCTCACTCAATCCGATGCCCACGTTCCTCACATCTGTCAGTCTCTCACTCTCTCACGACCCCCAGTTTCCCACCCTATCCCGCTCCTCCATCTTCCCATTTGCCTCTCCCCAGTGGGTCCCCGGCTGCTTCCCTCTTTCTTCGCCATCCACCTTCCCACCATTTGTCTCTTTAGGTCTCTCTCTATCCCCCTGCTGTTTCTCATCCCAGTCTACCCAGCTGGTCTCAAGACTTCTGCCTCTCTTTCTGTTCCCCACCTTTCTGTTTCATCCCATGTGTCTGCCTCCCATTTTTTTTCTCCGAAGTTACCTTTGCTTTGATTACTTTCTCCCTCTCCCCTTGCCTGACTCCCCCAATGTCCATAAAGCCTGAGTGTCTCCTCCCGCCGCGTCCCCCCAACCATCTCATCCTACTCTCTCTCTCCCACCTCAGTTTCGATTTTCCTATTCTGTGTCTGCAATCTGCATGCGCCATGCCTGAAGAAAATGAACTCCAAGCTTCCAAGAAGGGCACCAAAAAAGCCCAGAAGGAACCGCAAAAATAAAGCGGTAAGGGGAGGAGGGGGAACGAGGAAGGAGAGTTACAGTCTGTGCATCTACAAATTGATGAAGCAGGTTCACCCGACACCGGCATCTCCTCCAAGGCCATGAGCGTCATGAACTCATTTGTTAATGACATCTTTGAGCGCATTGTGGACGAGGCTTCCTGCCTGGCCCATTACAACAAGTGCAGCACCATCAACTCCCAAGAGATCCAGACTGCCATCGCCTGCTGCTGACTGGGGAACTGGCCAAGCACGCGTGTGTCAGAGGGGAGTGGGGGGGGGGGGTTGACCAAATACACCAGCTCTAAATAAAACTGTACAATGCACTGATAAAAAAATGCACGAGCTAAGTGTGTGTGTATTTCCTCTTTTTGCTTTCACCCGATCAGTTTTCCCTTTTTTCAGCCTTCCACGTGTCTTTATCAATAAGTCTGTCTGTCCCCTTCCTCTATGATTTGCCTTCAACAGTTACTTTTTGCAATGCACTCTGACACATTGTTACCTTGGCAACAGAGGAAGTCATCCAGCAAAAATTACTGAAAACGGAAATAACAAAAGCAACATCACGTATGCTGAGTCCAGTTCAGAAGGTTCTCGCTGAACATTCAGCCAGTTTCATTTAACAATAAAGCTGCGATCCCAATAACAGACTATTTACATCACCAAAACCTGACCCTGTGGATGCACTGAATATACCATCATTACCTGCTGTACAGGACAGTAAACAACAACAAATCTTCAGAAATGCAGCAATAGGATAGTCACATTCTCACCTCTAAATTTCTAACTGTCTGAAGCTACCTAAATGTGCATCAATTAATGGGCACCCTTCCTAATGAAATACTGAAATCAGTGGGAAAAAAACGTTGTGTTCCCTGCACTCCCGAAAAATAAAAAAATGAATCAACATAACCCAGTTCGTGTTCAGAGGTGCATGGAACATGGTTTTTATTTCCTGCCGAAAACAGGTTCACACAAAGTACAGCTGATTGTGGTGAACAAGGACAGAAATGAATGTAGAATGTATCAGAATAAACAGTGCTGTCAGTTTAACAAGAACACCCTCAGTGAGTTGGCGGACTGGATCAGGTAGCCACGGTGAAACACATAAAATAATCCATTTTAATCACATTTAAAGTGTATATTGAAAATTTGACATTTTGTTATCATTTTCACACTGATTTATATTTTATTCGTAACTATTGAATATAACTGCAGTTGTTACATTGATAAACAATGAGAAATAACTGAATAGTGAAATACAACTTGTGAGTGAGACCTGTTAGTTCCTTAATTTTGATGGTTGTATGCGAAAAATATATTAATTTGGTAACAATGACTGGCACTGCAGTAACACAGAGCGGATTCTCGCACATCAATAACTTGTGTAGCCCACTAGATATAACCTGAGATCAGCTTTGCAAATCCATTTCCTGCTCCACGGGCCAAAGTATTTTTATTTGGAAGCCACGGGCACGTGTTGGGGAATGTTGAACTGAAAGAAAACTAATAAAAGAAAGCTCAGAAAAAAATAGATTGTTATTTATTGTTTCAGATTCCTCAATCTGGATCAAGACACAGCAAAGATGACTGAATCTTCCTCGGACCTGGACTAAACATTTATTTCAAAAGAAATAATGCCCAACATGACAGCACTCCCTCACTCATACGGGATTTTTTTTTGCAAAAAATGCATCAGCCATAAAATATCTGAAAGTGGCATTACAAAATATTTCAAATCGTCATAACAAGAAAGTGCAAAGTTATTCACATTTTCCCCAGAGATCAAGATGCATTCTGAGGTGCTTCAGTTCAGCAATGAGAACATTACCAACATTTCAATATTTCCGGTACAGAGAGTACAAATCTGTTCAAACTATATGCATTGGTCATGTTGTTCCCTGAGGTGCTTCAATACAGTTAGAGGCCGAATGAACAGTGGGATTGCTGAATTAAGAGGTGATTAAAGACAGACGTGAGGGTTTCAGTAGCAGGTGAACTGAGGCAGAACGGGATGAGCAATGTGATGGACATGAAAGGAACGTATTAGATGACAGAGCAAATATGAGGCCTGAATTTCATGTCAAGGTCAAGCATGAGACCAATAAATCTCCATTTGGTTTTGGTTATTCGAATTTTCTATTTCTTTATAGATCAATAAAATGGTAAATCTCATTGCTTGTGGTTCTAAGCGTATTTCATGATTTTAAATCAGTGATTTGTACATTTTATATGTTCAAATCCCTTCAGAAAGCAGACAAGCTCCACTTGTTACTCTGTGTTTTGACCTCACTTCACATTTAATTTCACAGTTTAATGCTGGATAAAGTCTCTCGGTGGTCAGACTCTTCCAGGCTCATTCACACCATTTCCTGCCTTTCGATGTATTGTCTACAGGACTGATGTTCATTAGTATAAAAATTACTTTTTCTTACCTTCCTCCCATATCAATCTATGTGAACTCTTTGAATCAGAAGGTTCTTTCTGGTTAGTGCTCTCACAATCCTGTGCTGGTTTATTTGCTTGCCCCTCAGTCTAAAATCCCAGTCTAAAAGCAGCTGTGGATCTTTCTCATCGTTCCATCTTTCACTGGGGCATCTAGTTAAACGAAGACAGAAAGTAACATAACAATTCACTGTGTGACAAAGAATGACACTTTCCTCATATCCTCAATCCGACCACCTGAGCTTCCAGCAACTATCCGGTGTTTGGATAGTAATGTCATAACCCAGCTCTACCCATCTTGTTTTCAGTTTTATGTACAATTTCCTCATCTCACTATCACATATTATCAGCCCCAGCTACTCCCAGTCTTGCCATTCCTGATTATTTCACACACCGCCCAGTTCTCCAATGTTGCAATTTGTGGTTTTGACACTGTGACTCTTACAGCAGTGCTGGAACCAAAACTGTCTCTCGAATTACTGAGATCACAAGAGGACAAGTAGCTGCTGGGATTCTGCGCAGGTTCAAGGTTAAGCCAATAAATGCTGTTTGTTTTTGGCCCTTTCCTCAGACTCACAGTCCGTCATTTGGGACATCCTGCAGATCCCAGAGATCCAGATCAAAACGTGCCGCCCATTGCCTGAGAATTAGACAGACCAGTGCTGTCTGATCTCACTGAGTCTATCTCCCCTGGTAATACAGTCTGATTTCACTGCACTCCAGTGGAGAGCAGTCATTCCTGGCTTGTGCCTTATCGATGGCTGCCGGCATTTCCACTCCATCTGACGAAGGAGCAGTGCTCCGAAAGCTTATGGTATTTGCTACCAAATAAACCTGTTGGACTTTAACCTGGTGTTGTGAGACTTCTTACTGTGTTCACCCCAGTCCAACGCCGGCATCTCCACATCAGGCCTTTTCCCAGTCAGAAGGCGAGTTGCTCATCTCAGAATTCCCTGCCTCTGACATATTCTTGTAGCCACGCTATTTATATGGCTGGTCCCGTCAGTTTGTGATCAATGGTAACCACCAGGCTGGTGATAGTGGAGGGGTCAGCGATGGCCATTCAATTCAGGAGGTGTCCAGGTTCTCTGTTCTTGCAAATGGTCATTTTCTGTCATTTATTTTGTGTAAATGTTACTTCCCACTTATCAGCTGTCAGGAATTTAAGTAGTGCATCTCTGCTGCTGAAACGACACGATCTGTAGTCACATTAGCAGAGTGTTTCGAAGGATGTTCGGGTTCCTCGATCGAATCATACAATCCCTTCAGTGCAAAACAGGCAATTAGTCTGCACCGACTCTCTGGCAGATTATTTTATCTAGGTCCTCTCCCCCACCCTTTCCCTGTAACATTTCTAATGGCTAATCCAGCTAAACTACAGATATTGGGCCACTAAAGGGCAGTTTAGCATCGACAATTCACCGAACCTGTACATCTTTGGACTGTGGGAGGAAACCAAGCACCCAGAGAAAACTCAGGCAAACACAGGGAGAATGTGCAAACTCCACGCAGGCAGTCATCCCAGGCTGGAATTGAACCTCTGGGTCTCTGGAGCTGTGAGGTGGCAGTGCGAACCATTGTGCCACTGTGCCATCCATCTTGGATCTTGAACAAGCAACATCTCCTGAATAAACCTAAATATTGTATGTTACAACGCATGAGTTTGGCTCCTCATCGCATTTCTCTTTATGCACTTTGCTGATCAATGCTTCACAGAAAGAAGAAACGTGATGATGGGGATGGAATACTAAGACAAAGGAAAAATATAACTTTGACTGGATCAATCAGAGACAAGGGAAGGAAGTTGCCAATGCAAACAGGTTTAGAAAAGATAAGCATGAGGAAGGAATGAACAAAGGTTCATAAACTTGCGTACCATCTAAAGAGAGTGGGTAGTTTTGCAAGTTGTGGTGTATGTGCACATGGCAAATTCGTGAGAATGGAGACTCGCAATAAAACAATGAAAGGTCTGTGAGATCCATAAGGCACGCTGCCTGGATTTTCTAATCTATTGGGATGGTGGTCATCTTCTTGAAGCAGATAGGCACTCAGATTGGTATAAAGAATGGATGAAGATTAGGCAAGAATTAAGGGGCATAAGATGGGAACAGAAACTGTCAGGGAAAGGCACTCATGAAAAGTGGAACTTTTTCAAGGAACAAATACTGTGTGTCCTTGATAGGTATGTCCCTGTCAGGCAGGGAGGAAATGGCCGAGTGAGGGAACCATGGTTCACAAAAGAGGTGGAATGTCTTGTAAAAAGGAAGAGGGAAGCTTATGTAGGGATGAGGAAACAAGGTTCAGATGGCTCGATTGTGGGTTACAAGTTAGCAAGGAATGAGCTGAAAAAGGGGCTTAGGAGAGCTAGGAGGGGCATGAGAAGTCCTTGGCGGGTCGGATCAAGGACAACCCCAAGGCTTTTTACTCTTTTGTGAGGAATAAAAGAATGACCAGGGTGAGGTTAGGGCCGGTCAAGGACAGTAGTGGGAACTTGGGTATGGAGTCAGTAGAGATAGGAGAGGTGAAGAATGAATACTTTTCTTCAGTGTTCACCAAGGAGTGGGGCCATGTTTTTTTTAGGAAGGGAAGGTGTTACAGGCTAATAGGCTGGAGGAAGTAGATGTTCGGAGGGAGGATGTACTAGCAGTTTTGAATAAACTGAAGGTCGATAAGTCCCCTGGGCCTGATGACATATATTCTAGGATTCTTTGGGAGGCAAGGGATGAGATTGCAGAGCATTTGGCTTTGATTTTTGTGTCCTCACTGTCCACGGGGATGGTGCCAGAGGACTGGAGAGTGGAGAATGTTGTTCCTCTGTTTAAGAAAGGGAATAGAAATGACCCTGGTAATTATAGGCCAGTTAGTCTTACTTCGGTGGTTGGTAAGTTGATGGAAAAGGTCTTTTGGGATGGGATTTACGAACATTTAGAAAGATGCGGATTAATCCGGGATAGTCAGCACGGATTCGTGAAGTGCAAGTCGTGCCTCACAAATTTGATATAATTTTTTGAGGAGGTAACTAAGTGTGTGGATGAAGGTAGGGCAGTTGATGTCATGTACATGGATTTTAGTAAGGCTTTTGATAAGGTCCCCCATGGTCGGCTTATGATGAAAGTAAGGAGGTGTGGGATAGAGGGAAAGTTGGCCGATTGGATAGGTAACTGTCTATCTGATCGAAGTCAGAGGGTGGTGGTGGATGGAAAATTTTCGGACTGGGCAGGTTGGTAGCGGAGTGCCACAGGGATCAGTGCTTGGTCCTCTGCTCTTTGTGATTTTTATTAATGACTTAGAGGAGGGGGCTGAAAGGTGGATCAGTAAATTTGCTGATGATACCAAGATTCGTGGAGTAGTGGATGAGGTGGAGGGCTGTTGTAGACTGCAAAGAGACATAGATAGGATGCAAAGCTGGGCTGAAAAATGGCAGATGGAGTTTAACCCTGATAAATGTGAGGTGATTCATTTTGATAGGACAAATTTAAATCTGGATTACATGGTCAAAGATAGGGTTCTGAAGACTGTGGAGGAACAGAGAGATCTTGGGGTCCATATCCACAGATCTCTGAAGGTTGTTCCTCAAGTGGATAGAGCTGTGAAGGAGGCCGAAAGTGTGTTAGCTTTTATTAACAGGGGGTTGGAGTTTAAGAGCCGTGGGGTTATGCTGCAACTGTACAGGACCTTGGTGAGACCACATTTGGAATATTGTGTGCAGTTCTGGTCACCTCAATATAAGAAGGATGTGGAAGCACTGAAAAGAGTGCAAAGGAGATTTACCAGCATGGTGCCTGGTTTGGAGGGTCGGTCTTATGAGGAAAGGTTGAGGGAGCTAGGGCTGTTCTCTCTGGAGCGGAGGAGGTTGAGGGGAGACTTAATAGATGTTTATAAAATGATGAAGAGGATAGATAGAGTGAACGTTCAAAGACTATTTCCTCGGGTGGATGGAGGTATTACAAGGGGGCATAACTATAGGGTTCATGGTGGGAGATATAGGAAGGATATCAGAGGTAGGTTCTTTACTCAGAGAGTGTTTGGGGTGTGGAATGGACTGCCTGCAGTGATAGTGGAGTCAGACACTTTAGGAACATTTAAGCGGTTATTGGATAGGCTCATGAAGCACACCAGGATGATAGGGAGTGGGATAGCTTGATGTTGGTTTCAGATAAAGTCGGCACAACATCGTGCGCCGAAGGGCCTGTTCTGTGCTGTACTGTTCTATGTTCTATGTTCTAAGATGTCTATGAATACTCCTGCCAGTTGGTCCATGCAGGATCTGAGTGCTCATCTGTGTACCCCAACCGGGCCAGTCACTTTCGATGTGTTGGCCTTCGAGAAGGTTGCTCTGACATCTGCAATGGTGACCTCGGGCACAGCTTTGTCTGAGGCTTCTGGACTGGAGGGGTGTGCTTTTGGTGACCTCTTGCTCAAAACGGGCATAGTTTGTATTAAGCTCATTGGGGAGGGGTGCATTTTTGCAGACGGTTTTACATGCCGTCATCTTGTAGCCTGTTATGTCTGGCAGAACTTGCCATAGTCAGCAAGTGTCCATATGGCTAGCCTTGGACTCTAGCTTGGTCCGGTGCTGTCTTTTGGCATCTTTGATTACGCCAATGTGAACAATGACATCTGCCTGTTTACCCCCCCATTTTGGAGGGAACTAGGGTGAAGGACCTCATGCAACCAGTTTCAAAGGAAAACGATTGTGTCAATCAGGCATTGAAGCACCCCATTCGATATCAGAACCCTAATGTCAGTGCTGACTCTACGAGTATTAAAGAACATACTCCAGAAAGGTGCAGTTGCCAGTGGACGGATTACTGCAAGCAATGTCAAAGGACACAGCCAGGGGGAAGTTTTAGGAACAGACCAAACGTGTGCTGCCTAGGAAGAAAGCTGAGGCTGGTACATGTGCACACCATGCAGGTGTTCCCCTCTTTCAAAGACAGAGACACGACAACTGAATCATATTCTAACAATGAAAGTTTCCCTGATAACGGTGGAATTACAAGTAAATGGCCATCCCTTGAAGATGTAAGTAGACAAGGAAGCTGCAGTCTCCGCTATCAGAGAAGACACCTCTACAAACCCCAATTGGGCAGCCAACTCCTTGAGGCTGGAAGATATGAAGGCAAGGCTTTATACGGAGAAAACTTTACAAATAAAAGACACTACAATGACTCCAGTGACTTATAGGCATCCATCAGATCATTTCACACTCAGGAAGGAGGTACAGAGGAGAGGGTGTCACAATATTGATTTGGAAATCAATTACAGCAATTAGCAGGGACAGCATCTTAGAAGGCTCTACTGATGAAGCCGTATGGGTGGAACTTCAAAACCAAAAAGCAGCATTCACCTTGCTAGGAATGTTCTTTACGCTGTCTGACAGTCTGAGGAAATAGAAGAGCAGATATGTAGGCAAATTTAATACCAGAGTAAAATTAATAGGGTAGAGACAGTGGGGGATTTCAACACAGCACACAGTACTCCAGTTGCGGCCTCACCAGTGCCTTGTACAGTTGCAGCAAGACCTCCCTGCTTTTATATTCTATCCCCCTCGCGATAAAGGCCAACATTCCATTTGCCTTCTTGATCACCTGCTGCACCTGCAGACTGAGTTTTTGCGATTCGTGCACAAGGACCCCCAGGTCCCTCTGCACAGTCGCATGATGTAATTTTTCACCATTTAAATAATATTCCAATTTACTATTATTTCTTCCAAAGTGGATAACCTCACATTTGCTAACGTTATATTCCATCTGCCAGATCCTCGCCCACTCGCTCAGCCTATCCAAATCTCTCTGCAGACTTTCCGTGTCCTCCACGCAATTCGCTTTCCCACTCACCTTGGTGTCATCAGCAAACTTGAATACCCTAGATTCAGTCCCCTCCTCTAGATCATCTATGTAAATGGTAAACAGAAATCAAAGTTCAAAACTGAGGGAAAGCTGATTTTAACAAGAACAGATATGATTTGGCCAGAGTGGACTGGAAGCAGACATTTTTAGGTAAATCTGTGACAGAACAGTGGGGCGCATTCAAGAAGGAAATAAGGAGAGTACAGGGCCAACATGTTCCAATAAGGAAAAACAGTGGGACCAAATCATCCAGAGAGCCCTGGATATTGAGGGATGTACGGCATTAGATGAAGTGAAAAAGGGAGGCTTATGGCAGATATCGAAGGTTCAAAACAGCACAAGCCCCAGAGGAGGAGAGAACGCAGAAGAGAGAAGTTAGAAAAGGAGTTAGTAGAGCAAAATAGGGAACATGAAAGGATATTGGCAGGTATAATAAAGGAAAATCCTAAGTTATTTTACAAGTGCATTAAGAGTAAAAGGATAACTAGAGAAAGAGTAGGGCCCATTCAGGATCACAGTGGTAATTTGTATGTGGAACTGGAGGACGTAGCACAGATTCTGAATGAATACTTTGTGTTGGTGTTCACTAATGAGAGAGACAATATGGGTATAGAAATCAGAGAGAAGTATTGTGACACTATTAAAGATATTAAGATAGACCAAGGCGAGTTTCTTAATGGTCTGGCAGGCTTAAAAATAGATAAATCTGCAGGGCCAGATAAAATGTATCCCAGGCTGTTGAGTGAGGCAAGGGAGGAAATGGCAGGAGTGCTGGCAATAATTTTCAATTCCTCACTAGCCACTGGAGAGGCGCCAAAGGACTGGAGGACAACAAATATGGTACCATTATTCAAGAAGGTACTAAGGGATAAACCAGGAAAATACAGGCCATTCAGTCTAACATCAGTGGTGGGGAAAGTATTGGAAGCAATTCTTAGAAACAGAATTAATCTGCATTTGGAGAGTCACAGATTAATGAAGAACATTCAACACGATTTCGTTCAGGGGATGTCATGTCTGACCATCTTGATTGAATTTTTTTGAAAAGGTGACCAAGTGTGTAGATGAGTGCAATGCATTTATCGTAGACTTTGGAGACTTCAGCACGGCGTTTGACAAGGTCCCACATGGGAGACTGATAGGAAAAGTAAGAGCTCAAAGAATCCAATGAAATTTGGCACAATGGTTCGCGAATTGGCTAAGTGGCAGGAAGCAACGAATGATGATCGACGGGTGTATTTCTGACTGCAAGACAGTGTCCAGTGGGATTCTGCAGAGATCAATGTTGCGGCCATTGCTATTTGCGATTTAGATTTGAAAGTAGGTAGGTTGATCAGTAAGTTTGCAAATGATACTAAAGTTGCTGGGCTGGTAAATAGTGAGGAAGAAAGTCTAAGATTACAGGGGAATATAGATGGGCCCATCAGATGGGCTGATCAGAGTCAAATGGAATTCAATCAGATATGCGTGAGGTGATGCACTTGGGCAGGACAAACAATGATGTGGAGATGTACAAAATAAACCTGTTGTACTTTAACCTGGTGTTGTTAAAGCTCTTACTGAGGACAAACAATGTCAGGGAATACATGATGGGAACACTGTGGCACATCTGGGAGGTGGGAGAGTATCGTACATAGTATGTATAGAGAGGTGGTCACAGCTCAGGCTCAGATTGCATAGGCATGCACGAAATGTGTGACCACCAGGCAGAGCAAGGGAGTGAGGCAAGCAGTGCAGGATTCTCCTGTGGCTATTCTCCTGAAAAGCAGATATACCACTTTGGATACTGTTGAGGAGAACAACCTCTCAGGAGAAAGCCGCAACGGAAGCTTGACTGAATTTTTTTGAAGAGATGACTGCAGTTTGTCCTGCTGCACAGAGGAGAAGTAAAACGTGTGAGAATGCAATAGGTATAGGGGATTCAATTGCAAGGGGAACCAATAGGTATTTCTGTGGCCACAAATGAGACGCAAAGATGATACGTTGCCTTCCTGGTGCTAGGGTCAAGGGTGTCTTGGAGTTGCTGCAGGACATTTGGAAGCGGGAAAGCTGAACAGCCAGTGGTCATGGTACAATTTGGTACCAACGGCATAGTTAAATAAAGGGATGTGGTCTGGAAAGCAGAATATTGAGAGTTAGGGAGAAAGTTGAGAAGTCGCACTTCAAAGGTAGTGACCAAAGGATTATTACCAGTGCCACGTGCTAATCAGAGTAGGAATAGAAGGACACATAGGATGAGTATGTAAGGGACTGAGGAAAATTTGTGGGGAAGACAGTTACCAGTGTTCTTTATCCCTGGTGGGCTTCAGTGTCCTGTTTGCAGGGTGGGTGCTGTGAACAGGATGCTGTTGGTTGAGTGATGTGGGCTGGGCCAATGGGATTGCACTGGGGGCGGGAGAAAAAAAAAGGCGCCAGGAAGTGAAGAGGCAGAGAGCTGAAGAGGCAGAGAGCTGGAGGGAGAGGCAGAGCTGGAGAGGAAGAGTGCAGAGAGAGAGAGGCAGAGCTGGAGAGGCAGAGAGCTGGAGAGAGAGGCAGAGCTGGAGAGGAAGAGTGCAGAGAGAGAGAGCTTTTTCCAGGCAGGGAGAATTCGGTTTGGAGTGAGAGGCAGCCAGGCGTTCCCCTGCCTGTTCTTTTCATTACTGCCGAGGAGGACAGCCTTCAGCGCACTCGACCTACTTTGCTGCACGGATAGCTCGCGGCACCTCTGCCTCCTGCGGCATCATCTTCCACACGTGTGTCTCTCCTGGACTGTGCGTGGGTGTCGTGAGTAACTGGTGGGGACTATACAGTCCAACTGGATCAGTATCTACGAATGTGTTACAGAGGATGAGTTTACCCCATATGTGCACCAACGGTTGAAGATCAGAGCTCACTGTTTTATGTCTGTTAATGATATGTGTTATTAAATTTATTTTTGATATTCCGACTTACAATGCTGACATTTATGGGTAAACAGGGAATTAGCCAAATCAACATCAACCGCTAGGAATTCGGGATCCTGTTGATTGAATATTTAAATAGTAGCCCCATATAGTGGTCTGCAGGGGGTTACATTTTTGGAGGCACCGCTGGGATCATTCCTGTTTACCCATGCAGGTCAAATATAATTTTTTTTCTGTCAGTCAGTAACAGTTAACCCAGTAATTACAACAGGAAAAGTTTTTACAGTGTTAGCAGCTCACTTAAGACAATGGATTTTTCTCAGGCCGCTGACTGGAGCCGCCAAGTCAGCGGCCTGAGACCATTGCTGGGTCTTAAACACAGTGAAAGTCTTTGGTCGCACCAAGATTTGTGGTCACCGTGGGGATTCTACTGGCACACAGTTGTTCATACTAGCGGAGACTAGCATTGATTTAACCCCTGACACTGTACCTCCAGATGTAGGTATTGAAGGAGAAGCTGGGCCATGGGCTGTACATACGCTAGAAAGCCTTGTCACACAGGATGCTGAAGAGGATGCTTTCCATACAAAACTGTTGTTACTACTACAACAGGAAGGCAAGTCGATGGAGGATTTTCAGGCCATAGTATCAGAAAATCAAGCTCCCAAAGTGGATGTGAACATGGATTTAGTGACTGCTATTGGCAAACTGGTGGACAAGTGCAACCAAGTGTCTACCGATGGGCCTAGCTACAGAAAGCTGAGACTGTTTTCAGGACTGAAACCTGTACCACCAGGTGAGGAAGAATACGATGCCTGGATGGAGCAGGCTACCCAGATGATCAGCGAGTGGCAATGCACTGACGCCGCCAAGAGACAGCGTATAGTGGAGAGTTTAAAAGGGCCTGCTGCTGACATCGTTCAATTTTTGAAAGTTAGCACTCCCACTGCTACGGCCAAAAATTATTTATCTGCTCTGGACACAGCTTATGGCACCACAGAGAGTGGAGCCGACATCTTGGCCAAGTTCAGACACACATACCAGGATGAAGGAGAAAACCTCTCTGCTTTTCTATATCGCCTTGACAAACTTCTCCATCGTGCTCTTCTTAAGGGAGGAATTACGGCTGCAGACATGAATCGAGCTCGGATGGAACAGCTAGTCAAGGGTGCACTCACTCGAGACATGGTTGCTCTGCGTGTAAGGATGAGCCACACCCTGGACAAACCCCCTTCCTTCTTCCAGCTGATGCGGGAGGTGAGAGAGGAAGAAAATTGGATTAGCGCCAGAGAAGGGGTGAAAGCAACTGCTACCGCAGCCATCGCCAGTGTACCGCAGTCCTCAGCTACGTCTGAGTTGAACAGCCTACGAAATGAGGTAAGGGAACTGACTTCTCAGGTGGCCAGACTGTTGAGTGCCGTTCCAGTTACCCCCACATCTGAAAGTACGACAGCAAGGACTGGGTCCGTACAGCAGGCGCCAGAAGCTGCTGTTCGGGACGCGTCGCCCCGAGTGAAAATGTCCAAACCACTGCCGGCAGGAATCTTTTGCTACAGGTGTGGGCAAGATGGGCATACAAGGAGAGAGTGCAAAGAACTCGAGGATCTGAGGAAAGTGGATCAGAAGCTGATCAAAGCAAGCAGAAAGCAGGGAAACTTCAGGAGCCATGTGAAGGAACGGTGCTTGGTTCCGTGTGAAATACGTTCCACCCACTGTCCACCCCCAGCGAAGGAGGGCTCAAAACAGTTACCTGCAGGATTAGTGGGGCCCATCTCTGGTGTACCTGTGCAAATAGAAGGAGTTTATGCAAGAGCTTTGCTTGACAGTGGCTCCCAAGTAACCATTTTGTATCGCAACTTCTACGACACCTACCTGAAACACTTACCTCTCCAGCCACTTGAAGACCTGGAAATATGGGGTTTAAGCTCTCACCAATACCCATATGATGGCTACCTGTCCATACAACTCGAGTTCACTGCCGCTGTAACCGGAGTGCCGCAGACAGTTGACACTTTGGCCTTAGTATGTCCTGACACTGTGAAAGATAACAACATTGCCGTGCTGGTGGGGACAAATACCCGGCTAGTGAGAGAGTTGGTTGAGTCCTGTAAAGAACAGGCGGGAGAACGCTTCTTGGGTACTTTGACCATACACCCCGTCCTCCGAGAAGCTTATGAGACACTCACCCAGTCTGAAACAACAGAAGAGGTAGACAAGCATGGTACTGTGTGGTTTACCCAGCACAAGCCAATCACCTTGCAACCAGGACAAGTGTTTAAAGTCACTGGCCTCCCAAAGTTTCCTGGTGATTTCACAGACCAGCTAGCACTGACAGATCAGCCTATTGACACTTTTTCCCCTGAAGAGTTGTGGGTGAGGCCTGAGGTTCATCCTGCATCAGTTGTTTCCAGCAGACGCATTACTGTGACTGTGAAGAACCTGTCATCCAGAGAAATCTCCTTGAAACGTGGGACTCCAGTAGCCCATATTTTTCCAGTAGCCCCTGTTTCTCTGCCGAGGGCACAGTGCACGGATAAAGCTGCAATTGAACTGACCCCTTCCTCTTTTGATTTTGGAGCCTCTCCTATGCCAGAGGAGGCAAGGAGGCATCTCTGTGAGAGAATGATGGAGAGGAAAGAGGTTTTCTCTCAGCACGAGTGGGATGTAGGTTGTTCTAAAAGCACCAGACATGAAATAAGACTGAAGGATGCAAGGCCCTTCCGAGAGAGGTCACGTCGTTTGTCGCCTGCTGACTTTGAGGATGTGCGCCAGCACTTACAGGATCTACAAAGCCATGGCATCATCTCTGAAGCGCGTAGTCCCTACGCATCGCCAATAGTAGTCGTACGCAAGAAGTCAGGGAAGGTACGAATGTGCGTGGACTACCGAACCCTTAACCTTCGAACAATACCGGACCAGTACACTGTCCCAAGGATAGAAGACGCTCTTCACTGCTTGTCTGGGAGTAAATGGTTCACAGTCCTCGACCTGAGGAGCGGGTACTATCAAATACCCATGAGTGAGGCTGACAAGGAGAAGACTGCTTTTATCTGCCCGTTGGGTTTTTATCAGTTCGAACGCATGCCTCAGGGAATTTCAGGAGCACCGGCCACTTTTCAGAGAGTCATGGAACATACTGTCAGCGACATGAACTTTCTGGAGGTGTTGGTGTACCTGGATGATCTCATTGTGTTTGGACGAACCCTCGAAGAACACGAGGAGCGGTTGCTCAAAGTGCTTGACCGGCTCCAAGAAGAAGGTCTGAAGCTGTCGCTTGACAAGTGCCAGTTTGGCAGGACTTCTGTCACCTACGTTGGACATGTAGTGTCGCAGGACGGAATAGCGACGGACCCATCCAAGGTAGAGGCTGTTGTCTCCTGGCCAAGACCCCAAACGGTGACAGAGCTCAGATCCTTCCTTGGATTTTGTGGCTACTATCGCCGCTTTGTCAAGGACTTCTCCAAACTCTGCCGTCCCCTCAACGGACTCCTTCAAGGATATCCTCCCCGTCCCCGCTCCAAGGGGAGTCAGACTGCAAACTCACCTGACAAGACTTACTTCAAGCCTTCTGAACCCTTTGGCTCTCGGTGGAGTGAGCAATGCGAACATGCTTTCCAAGGACTCAAGACCCGGCTCACCAAAGCCCCTGTATTGGCGTTCGCGGATCCACAGAAGCCTTACATTCTGCACGTGGATGCTAGCCTAGACGGACTAGGTGGTGTCTTATACCAAGAGCATGATGATGGTCTACGCCCAGTTGCATTCATCAGCAGAAATCTCTCGCCATCTGAGAAAAACTATCCAGCACACAAACTGGAGTTTTTGGCTCTCAAGTGGGCTATTGTGGATAAGCTACATGGCTATCTTTATGGAGCTACTGTACAAGTCAGAACGGACAACTATCCCCTGACCTACGTCACAACGTCAGCTAAACTGGATGCCACTGGTCATCATTGGCTCTCAGCACTGTCCACCTACAACTTTAGCCTTAAGTATAGACCAGGCCGGCATAACCTTGACGCAGACTCGTTGTCTCGACGTCCACATGACAGCATGACACCAGATGATGAATGGCAAGAAATCCCAGTTCCAGGAGTGCGGGCTCTCTGTCAGACGGTGTCGAGTAGCACACGAGCAGGACACTCCTATCCATGTGTGATTGAACAAATAGGGGCTCATGTGTCTGCAGTTCCCAAGGCTTTCTGTCATACCGTTGCAGTAGTAGCTGATCAGCTGCCCCCTTTCAGTCCAGCAGAGCTTCAAGCTGCTCAAAAAAGCGACCCGTGTATCGGAGAAATATGGCTAGCTGTCAATCAGAAGGCACCAGCAAGTCAAATACAGACAAACCATCCTGATCTTACACTTCTGAAACGAGAGTGGGGGAAGTGGTCAATCGAGCAGGGTCTGCTTTACAGGACAGTCAAACAGTCTGACCTACGCTTACGGCGACAGCTTGTGCTCCCCAAGCAGTTCCACCGTATGATTCTGAAGTCACTGCATGACAACAATGGACATCTGGGATTTGACAAGACCTATGCACTCGTCTGTGACAGATTCTTCTGGCCCCGCATGAAGCTAGACGTAGAGACCTACTGCAAGACATGTGAACGCTGCATTAAGAGAAAGACTCTGCCACAGAGAGCAGCACCACTTTCCCACATCCAAAGTTCAGGCCCTATGGATCTTGTATGCATTGACTTTCTCTCCATAGAACCTGATTCCCGCAATGTGTGCAATGTGTTGGTAGTCACTGACCACTTCACTCGTTATGCACAAGCATTCCCAACCAAGGATCAGAGAGCCATAACGGTTGCCAGAACTCTATGGGAGAAATACTTCATTCACTACGGCCTACCAGCTCGCATACATTCAGACCAGGGTCGGGATTTTGAAAGCCAGTTGGTGAGAGAGATGTTGACCATGTTGGGTGTGAGGAAATCAAGAACTTCACCATACCACCCACAAGGTGACCCTCAACCAGAGAGGTTCAATAGAACCCTGTTGAAGAGGCAGAGAGCTGGAGAGGCAGAGAGCTGGAGGGAGAGGCAGAGCTGGAGAGGAAGAGTGCAGAGAGAGAGAGGCAGAGCTGGAGAGGCAGAGAGCTGGAGAGAGAGGCAGAGCTGGAGAGGAAGAGTGCAGAGAGAGAGAGCTTTTTCCAGGCAGGGAGAATTCGGTTTGGAGTGAGAGGCAGCCAGGCGTTCCCCTGCCTGTTCTTTTCATTACTGCCGAGGAGGACAGCCTTCAGCGCACTCGACCTACTTTGCTGCACGGATAGCTCGCGGCACCTCTGCCTCCTGCGGCATCATCTTCCACACGTGTGTCTCTCCTGGACTGTGCGTGGGTGTCGTGAGTAACTGGTGGGGACTATACAGTCCAACTGGATCAGTATCTACGAATGTGTTACGGAGGATGAGTTTACCCATATGTGCACCAAAGGTTGAAGATCAGAGCTCACTGTTTTATGTCTGTTAATGATATGTGTTATTAAATTTATTTTTGATATTCCGACTTACAGTACTGACATTTATGGGTAAACAGGGAATTAGCCAAATCAACATCAACCGCTAGGAATTCGGGATCCTGTTGATTGAATATTTAAATAGTAGCCCCCATATAGTGGTCAGCAGGGGGTTACAAGTACATGGCTGAAGAGATGTTGTGAGGGGTAGGGTTTCAGATTCCTGGAGAACTGGGGCTGGTTCTGCAGGAAGTGGGGGCAGCACAAACTGAATGTGTTAAACCTGCGCAGGTTCAGGACTGATGTCCTACAGGAATATTTGCGAGAGTGGTTGGGGAGGGTTTCAACTAAAATGACAGGGAACTTATTCCCCTGTTGAGGGGAAGGACCTCTCGGGAGAAAGCCCCAATGGAAGCTTGTGCAAGGATTTAGAGGAGGGTGAATCAAAGTCAAAATCCAAAGACAGAAAGTGGAATAAGAAAAGTGATAGGCAGTGACACCAAGTGTCAGATTCTAACAGGGCCTCAGAAACAAAAATATAATGGGAATGAGACCACTAATCACATAATCACAGAATCACAAATTGTACTTGATCAAATCTTCATTTCTGAACACAATCTTCTTCTCAGAGATTCCTGTGAAGGCCATCTCACCAAGCTTCAGTAACACATCACGGGGGTTTACAATCTCTCGGCCATGGTTTCTTCAGAATGCTGTAAATATATTAGGAATATAGATGGGCGACTGTCTTGGGAATTGCTGCTGTTTCCTGTCTCTTTGTGTAAAGAAGGGGCCCAGTGACAGACCGAGGATTCAGCAGTAGGAAGGGTTGTAGCAGGTGCTGTACAGGATCTCATTCTCTTCCACGTATTTGAAAACAGCTGCTGCCAGTGTCTGATCTTCAAAAAAGCTTGTTGAAATATTCCTTTCATTCATCCTCAAAAATCCCAGGATTTCAGACCAGACACTGATCTCAGCATTTTCCAATAAATGTAATGCTGTTCACTAGCACTGAACACCCTGGGAGCAGCTTGTGATGTATTAAACTGAACACAATGTCAGACACCTCACCCGAGCATTCGGGATCTGTGCATATGTGCTGAGCTTCTGTATTTCTCCCATTGTCAGCAAAACCAATACTGGTCTTGAATTCATCCAAACCATCGAATATAAACAACAATCTTTTTGGGTTCTTTCAGAGCTTTCAGAGAACATTCCCAAAGTAAGGATACTGATGCATTATCAGATTCCTTAGGTTTATTCTGCAATTGATGGTGTCCAAATCCCGGATTTTAAAAATGAGAACAAATTGAAAATGTTGGTATATATTCCCAGTGGTCCAGTCATAAAAAATCTTCCATACCAGTGTTGTTTTTCCAATTGCCGGGACCCCACTCATTGCTGCTGAATTCCCAGATTTGGATTTTCTCTGGGAAAATCTGCTCTGGAACAATTGATCAGTTTGGACTTTTTCCAGTTCTCTTCGGAGATGTTTCTTTCTCCATTCTTCATGGTCTTGGCCTCTTGCCAGTAGTTCATGTTCTACAAGTGTCCAATCTCGAACATTACAAATGATCGTTAGCTCAGTGTACCGATCAACCAGCTGGAAAATCTTAACTTACTCCTTGATTAGGATAGTGTTCAATCTCAGTGTTTCAGTTTGTACCCGGAGTGTCTCCTTGTGTTTCTGTTGAACATCTTCAAACAAAAAAAAGGATGTTTCACAATGTTTGTTTGTATTAATTTAAAAGTACTTTTTAAGACCGTTTAAAAATGTTCTAAATATTTATGCAAGATTTAATTCAGTTTCGTTGGGGATGAATATAGAATTTAAACTCAACTCGAAGACAGAGGGTGGTGGTGGATGGAAAGTTTTCGGAGGCAGGTTGCTAGCGGAGTGCCACAGGGATCAGTGCTGGGTCCTCTGCTATTTGTGATTTTTATTAATGACTTAGAGGAGGTGGCTGAAGGGTGGATCAGTAAATTTGCTGATGACACCAAGATTGGTGGAGTAGTGGATGAGGTGGAGGGCTGTTGTCGGCTGCAAAGAGACATAGATAGGATGCAAAGCTGGGCTGAAAAATGGCAAATGGTGTTTAACCCTGATGAATGTGAGGTGATTCATTTTGTAGGACTAATTTAAATGTGGATTACAGGGTCAAAGGTAGGGTTCTGAAGACTGTGGAGGAACAGAGACATCTTGGGGTCCATATCCACAGATCTCTAAAGGTTGCCACTCAAGTGGATAGAGCTGTGAAGAAGACCTATAGTGTGTTAGCTTTTATGAACAGGGGGTTGGAGTTTAAGAGCCGTGGGGTTATGCTGCAACTGTACAGGACCTTGGTGAGACCACATTTGGAATATTGTGTGCAGTTCTGGTCACCTCACTATAAGAAGGATGTGGAAGCGCTGGAAAGAGTGCAGAGGAGATTTACCAGGATGCTGCCTGGTTTGGAGGGTCGGTCTTATGAGGAAAGGTTAAGGGAGCGAGGGCTGTTCTCTCTGGAGCGGAGGAGGTTGAGGGGAGACTTAATAGATGTTTATAAAATGATGAAGGGGATAGATAGAGTGAACGTTCAGAGACTATTTCCTCGGGTGGATGGAGCTATTACAAGGGGGCATAACTATAGGGTTCATGGTGGGAGATATAGGAAGGATATCAGAGGTAGGTTCTTTACGCAGAGAGTGTGTGGGGTGTGGAATGGACTGCCTGCAGTGATAGTGGAGTCAGACACTTTAGGAACATTTAAGCGGTTATTGGATAGGCTGATGGAGCACACCAGGATGACAAGGAGTGGGATAGCTTGATCTTGGTTTCAGATAAAGCTCGGCACGACCTCGTGGCCCGAAGGGCCTGTTCTGTGCTGTACTGTTCTATGGTCTATTCGCAACCTCGCAGAAAATTAACAAATCGTCAAATTTTCACTTAATTCAAATACTTACTGAACATGGAGATTTCTGTGAAAGATACTATTCTGAAAGGTGCTATTCAGTACTATAACAACTCATTACACGTCCTCGTGTGATCTTGGTTATGAGGCTACCATGGTTCTCCTGCATCACGCTTTGGAATAAGCTGTTAATAATTATCTTCTGCACACTTGGGAACAAAACATTGGCTTTCACCAGAATGTGCTGTGAATGGTCAGGAGGTTCATTGTTTCTATATCTGATCTTGGGAGGTTAGCTGGGAATTAATTTACTATCTCAGACACGTCCTCTGCCCCCACGTGCAAATCTCCTTTTTGATTCCTAAACAGCTCAACACCTTTTATATAGGACAAAGATGCGATAGTTCAGCGATTTGATCGGAATAAAAATACTGATCGTGGTCAGTAGGGAAGGGCTATTCTGTCGAGATGCAACTGCCCAAAGTGCGTTCCCATGTGTCAGAACCTCCAGAAGCATAAAATAACTGATGTGCTTCAAAGTGCTGGAACGGGAATTGAAATCCACTGGAAAAGCTTTGACTTTCCTTCTACTCGTTGGTTACGCATGGGAAGTTGCTGGCTGTCCAACATTTATTACCCATCCTTACTTGCCTCAGGGCATTTGTGGTTCTCTGGAGTCAGGTGTAGGCCAGGCCAGGAAAGGACAGTAGATTTCTTTCTGTGGAGAACGTATGTGAACCAGACTGGTTTTTCCAACAATCGGCAATTGTTTCAACATCATCAGTAGATTCTTAATTCATGATATTTATTTGTTGAATTGAAATTCCACCAGCTGCATGTGCTGCGATTCGACCCCGGGTTGCCAGGCTATTAGCTGAGTTTCTGGATTAATTCACGAGCAATAGTACCACTCGGCCATCGCCTCGCCAATTTGAGGCTGCTGTTCCAAAGTTGATGCACTGGGAGCATCGACTAACAGGATGGTAAATAAGGAAGTTTACTCCAGTTAACATCGAATCCGGCAATGGAGCTCCGTTGAGGAAATGTCACTGCGTGGCAGTGAGGGTCTCAGCTAAGGTATACAGTGTATACCAATAGCCTTGGAATGCTTCTAAATTAACAGTGGGGTAGAGGTCCTGGCGTGAACAATAGCACATTTAATGGTGAAAGAACAACCGTCCGGACAAAACAGTAGAAGCAGAAGTCATCATGATGGAATTGTTTTTGTAGCTGCCATAAATTACGGTTAAAGCCAAACGGGAGACTACATAGAAAGAGGTAAACAGTAGGGGCGTAATTGATGTGTATTCTGAGATGTCTGAGAGGGACCAGGCAGCGTTATCATATAGGTGGATTGGCACAGAAAACTGAGTCTGACAGCAAACAGAGCCTGGAACATGGGGAGAAAAGGAAAACAATGCAAGATATATTTTTAAAAACAACATTGCTTCTATTTGTGTTTAATATTTAGCCACAAGTACCGCTGAAGTACTAATGTCTAATCCGTGGCCTAAATAAGGGGATAGTAGCGATGCACTGGCTGCAGTTGAAATAATAAATTAGGGTTATTGACTCGGACTGGTCATGCTGTACTTGGGCTCAGTTGTTCTCTTTGTTCAGAACATATACATTTAGAAACTCTCTCAGCTACCAGCCTCTGTAACTTGTCTCACATGATTGAGGTCCCTTAAATTTGTTTGGATGATAAGAGTGGCCTCCACTGTATGTGAGCTGATTGACAATGTCACTGTGGTTCAGAGCGCTACTCCAGTAGGGGGAAGCACATCAGAACGTGGTGCTACAAGGGGTTGTACAGTGAGGGGGATTGACACTGTTCTCTGCAACAAGGGACATTGGTCCTGTGTTGCCTGCCCTAATTTTCAAAATAATGAACTGACCGTGACACGAAGGCACATGGATGTTTAATAAAGCAGTAAATCAGCAGATAAGACTAGATGCGATAGAGGTCGCGAAAGGCCAAAACCTAAGGTGCTGTATCTGAATGCAAACGACAGTCAAAACAAAACAGGCAAACTTGTAGCAATAGAAATTCGTAAGTACGAAAGGATAGCTCTTGTTGAGACATTCCCACAGGTTGACGCAATTGGATCCTGAATATTAAAGGATTGTTAGAAGGATGTCTTAAAAACAGGTGGTTCTGTTAATTAATGATGGCAACGCCTCTTAGAGAGAGAGACCTAAATTGAGAAAATCGGGATGTAGAAGAAGGTTGCGTTGAAATGAGAAATTCTAAAGGCAAGAAGTCAATTGCGGGAGTGGTGTGCAGGCTGCCGGATTATAATTAGTCTGTAGAACGAGGTTAAACAGAGATAAAATGGGAGCATGTCAGAAATATACCAGAATAACCATGGAAAATTTTACCCGATATGTAGATTTTCAAAATCGGTTGAGCAATGGTGACAAAGATGAAGAGTAAATAGATATTTTCACGATAGTTTCTGTGCACTGCAGTTTCGAGACAGCCACATGACAGGGTATTCTCGACCTGATATTGTGCAATTAGATTCGATTAATTTGTAACTTCAAAGCCAATGTACCCGCTAGGTAGGAGTTTGAGTAAGAAAAAAATAAGCTTAAGACTAATATTTTAAACTTTAACATGAGAAATTATGAGGACATGAAAGCGGAGCTTGCTCAAGTGAACTGGCAAACATGCTGAAGAGATGGATGACCAGAAGTTAAGTGGCAAATATTCAAACGGATATTTCAGAATACTCAAACAAACAGGTTGCGATGAGAGTTAAAAATCCAAGGGTCCATCATCTGTGTTTAACTGAAAAAGTCCACGTAATATTCAAATTATAGAATACGTATTTGTGCAAATGTAGGTGCAGACTAGAATGTTGGGAAGACCATAAATATGTCAACGAATTGTGAAACGGACTGATAATGGGGAAAACCGGAGTGTGAGAGAAAGCTGGCCAGCAATATATATGATGACACTAAAAGCTTATGTTGATATTTAAATAAGAGTTAACAAAATGAGCAATGGACCCATAGAATGTGCGTCTGAGTACCTGCTAAGCGAAAGCAGGGACCGATAGATTAATTGATGAGGAATCACATATCTACCTTCATTATGGAGGCCAGAATCACAAATAAGGAAATTACAAGGATGGAGAGGAACTCAGGAAAATTGCGATCAGCGGGGAAGTGGCATTTAGCATATTGTGTCTGCAGGCTGACATTCATAGAGGCATGGAATCAAGTATTTTTACAGCACGGAACGGAAACTTTCAGTCCATCGTGTCTGCACAGGCTGCAAACAGAGATACACAGCTTGCCCCATCCTCCAACGCCACATCCATAGTCTTTAAAATCATCAATTTCGAATATGCATCCAGCTCACTTCTGAAATCTCCTTTGCGATCCGCCTCCACCACTCTCCCAGACAGTACATTCCAACTCCTAACTACTCTCTCCGTAAGTGGCTTCCCCTCATCTCACTCCTAGCTCTCTTGACGACCACCTTGAAATTGTGGCCCTAATCACTGACATTCCACCAGTAGGAACAAAATTTCATTCTTTGCCCTGTCAAAATTGTTCATAACTTTGAGACACGGTGGCACAGTGGTTAGCACTGCTGCCTCATTGCGCCAGGTACCCAGGTTCAATTCCGGCCTCGGGTGATTGTCTATGTGGAGTTTGTATGTTCTCCCCGTGTCTGCGTAGGTTTCCTCTGGGTGTTCCAGTTTCCTCCCACAGACCAAACATGTGCGGGTTAGGGTAATTGACCATGCGAAACTGCTCCATTGTGTCAGGGGGACTAGCAGGGGGTAAATACTTGGCGTTATGGTGAATAGGGCTTGAGTGGATTGTAGTTGATGCAGACTTGATGGGCCGAATGATTCCCCCCACCCCCCTCTGCACTGTAGGAATTCTATGATTCTATGAAGATCACCTCTTCATGTACGCTGCTCCACTGAGCATGAGCGAAATTTCTCTAATCTCCCCTTGTATCTAAAATTCCTCATTTTTGGCATCATTCCAGCAAATCTTCTTCGCACTATCTCACGGAACTTATCCTTAAATAGGGGGCCAGAAATATACACACTACTCTAACTGCAGTATGGCCAATGATTTGTAGAGGTGAGGCACGACTTCCGAGCCTTTATATTTATGTCTTTATTTATAAATCCACGCATCGTATACACCACTTGACAACAGTTTCAATTGCCTGGCCATCTTCAGAGAATAATGCACTTGAATGCGCAGGTCTCTCTGCTCCTATATTACCCTCCATGTTGTACCATTGGACGTATATTCTCTCCCCATGTCTCTTGCACAAAAATGCATTATCTCACATTTCTGATGCACTGAAATTCATCTGCCTGCTATCTGTCCAGTTAGTCAAAATGTCATTGTCCTTCTGAAGTCTCTCAGCATCACCCTCACAATTCATTATTCACCCTAGCTTCGTGTAATCTACAAATTTAGAGATTTTGCGCTCAACGTCCACTCTAAGTCGTTTGCATGAATCAGAAAAAAAACAAGTGTCATAACACTGGGGATCAACAGTTAGAACTTGTCTCTAGTCAAATAAATACCCATTTCTACCCACTCTCTGTTTTCGATCTCTTAGCCAACTTCTAATCTGTGCCGTCAAGGAAGGATCAATCACAAGCATTTCTAATTTTCCAATCGGCTGCAATGTGGTGCAGTAGCAAATGGTTTCTAAAAGCCAAATAAACAACATCCACTGTATTAAGCTTGTCCACTGCCTGTGTTATCTCATCAAATAATAGAATTCATTTTGTCAGATATGACCTATCCTTGTCAAAAACATGTTGAGTGTCTAGCATTAAAGTATTTTTCTCGAAGTGTAAATTTTTCTTTCGTCAAATTATGTCCTCCATCTGTTTTTCCACTATCGTTGTCACTTCACAGGTCTGTAGTTTCCTGTGTTATCCTTTGCCTCTTTCTTAATAAACAACGTCACATTTCCAATCCTCTGGTCCCCCGGGACTAATTATATGTTCAGAGAGGCCTGGAAATTTTCTGCAATGGCTCCACACTTTGCTCCCTTACCTCTCTCAGCAATCTATGGTGCATCCCATTCTGGTCTGGCGAATTCTTTACCTGGAGTGCTGCCAGCTTTTATGGCACCTCTTCTTTATCGATCTCTATAATGCTCAGTTTCTCAACACCCACATATGCAACTGGATCATTGTCGCCATCTTCTCATTTGGTAAAGCCAGAAAGAAAATACTTATTTAGTACCTCTGCTATACTATCCGCTTCAGTGTGCGATTTACCCTGTTGCTTACGGGCCCCACTCTGCCCTTAACTAATCTTTTAGCATTCATATGTTTGAAGATCATTTGGCGTTTGGTTTTAGTGCAGGCTGCCACTCTTTCATTTTGTTTCCTTTTTCTTCCTCTTAGCCTTTCCTATTGCAGCCTTAGACACCTTATTGTGTTTGGCGCATTGTTCCAGATTTATAGTGTTATTCCTAATCGAGGTGCTGAATGGCTTAACCCAATATTTTGAAAGAAGCGGCTAATGAAAGAAATAATGGACTGGTTTTCATTTTCCTGACGCCCTGAGAAGGTTCGAAATATTCCCTAGCAGTTTGGGAAGGTTCAGTTAGATTGGAATATCGCAAATGTAGCTGCTTTATTAAAAAACGGAGGGAGACAGAACACAGCGAATTATTAGTCATTTGGCCTAACATATTTTGCAGCGAAATGCGAGAAGCCATTATTAGAGATGTTGTATCAGAGAAATTGGAAATTATCAAGGTAAACAGATAGGAAGGAAGAGGGACAGAGAGTGTGCATGTGTGAATGCACATGAGTGAAAGAGAGGAACAGAGAAAGTGAAGGAGAGAAAACAGAAGAGAAAGCAATATGGAGATAGGATTTGACGTTTGGAATAAGTGAAGAACCACGGTGGAATAAGCATTTAGAGGCATAGAAGGGAAAGAAAAGTTAAAAGAAATCAGAAGTGGCAATTATCTAGAAAATAGAGATAGAGATTTGGAACATGAAAATTTAGTGGCGTGTGTTGAGTCGTGGTGAGATCAGTGAATCTGGTCGAGAATGGGAGACAAATCAGGACAGGGCAAGTTGGGGAGAGAGAGCGTAATGCATCATTTGAGAACGAAAGGGAAATCTGATTAATTCTAATAATTTGTGAATGAAAAGTGTATATATAATGAGCAAAGCAAGAGAGATATATAAGGATAGATAGATAGATAGATAGATAGATAGATAGATAGATAGATAGATAGATAGATAGATAGATAGATTGATTGATTGACATTAAATGTATATATAAAATGAAAATTTGATTAATATATTGCCAAACAAAATCCATTCATCTTCAGATTAGTTTCCCTTTTGCTTCTGTAAGCCGGTTTTCCGGTCTTTCTGGGAAGATGTAAGGAACTGAGAATTGAACCAAAGGGGCCATAGGAGCGACTGTGTCTGCTGTTTTCTGGCCCTTCTATTCATATTCTGTCTATCCTCATTACACATTTAAATCAGCTCCGCCAACTGTTCAACCCGTAACCTTTCTTCTCGGCTGTCTTGCCCAATTAACTCTTAATTTTATTTATATCTGGGAATCTGCATGCCACCTTTCGCCAGTGCTCCGCTACCCAATGTTATGTGTGACTCCACCTGCATATTCACAGATCATCCGAACATTTCTCACACTTTTACCCCATTGCTCATTTTTATGCCTGACTGCTTCTGTTAATGTATTTATAGTCCTCTGAAAGTCTGCTGCATTTCTTTTTTTTAACTCTTGTTTGGTGTAAGAGATGTTGTTAACTTTATTCTGTTAACTTTATTCTGATCCGACATCGATTTGTTCACTCGTGCCAATTTTTAATCATTCAGATACTTTTCTTTCAGTCGTTTGCTTGACGCCACATGCACCATACCTCTTGATCATTGAGCTCTTTCAGTCTTTTTGTTTATTAATTAATTTTTGCATGAATGAGACTGGGTATTTCACCATGCTCTTCAACTCCTCTCTGAATTTGGACTGAGTTGCCACATAAATCAATGTGTTTGTGCAGCAATTTAAATTTCGCAGCATATATGCGATAGTTTCAAAATTGTAAGAAGAATAATCATCAAAGTAATCATCAACATCAAAAAAATATAAAACATACACCAACCACAAGAGTATGAAGCTGCCAGATATGGTGAAGATTAAAATGATAGACTTTCTTCTGCTCTCCATCTCTGGGTCACTGTGATTCTCTATCCTGTTCTGACCCCTCAGTCCCTTACGGACTCGGCTGGCCACGAGAATGTGTCTGACTGTCAGAGCATTAAGCAACAGAATTATCCCGAATGGTATCAATGGGGTTAAAACTTTTTCAAAATTTCTAAACCCAATCCACCTGGGGTCAGTAAAATAGCTCCGCTTGTTATCACAGCGCCAGGGAACATTATCAACAATCCTCCGAGGTTCAAATCTGAAGTAGATGGGAATGTTTTTCAAACAGAGTAATGTGCCGCTTGTTGCTAAAACTATTGATGCAATTTTCTTGGTGCAATATGTCGATTTGAACTTTTGACAACAAATGACAACAAATCGATCAAAAGTGAATGTGACGGTGAACCAGACAGAACAGTCTGTGGCAGCACGTAGCATAACATAACGAACACTGCACACAGGGGTGATTCTCAGGAAATTTGTTCCAAAATAATATGCATTAATTCGCTTCAAAATGACCTCAGTAATAATGACCATGAGATCCGCAGACGCCATTGCCATCAGGTATCGAGTGGTGCAGATGGAGAGGCCACAATTTCCACGGGACAGAATCACGATTGCCGCTACGTTAACTGAACGACAGAAAAGACAAAAAAGTGTGGAAGTTAATTATCCGCTTCTGAGCACAGACATCATGGAATTCAGCGTCAGAAAATTGAGGGTTAAGATCAGATTTTAGGTTACTGAATCTCAACTATGACCTCAACTACCCACAGGCAGCAACTTTCCAGGTACTGCTACCACACTAATCCACCTTCCCCCAGACTCGATACAGTCTATCACTTAGTAGAGTCCATTTATTTAAAGCCGTTTCCCGTGATAATGTTACTTGTATCATAAATACTTTAATGATTTCTATTTAGAAAGCGGTTTAATGAGATTATCTGCTTGTGTTCAAAGGGCATGGGTGACTTTCTACGGCAAGGTCATTATAAAAAATTAACCTATATTAATTTATATTGTGATTAAGCAACAGTAATATTCTGTTTCGGTTTCTCACTTTCAAATCCCAAGAATATTAAATCTCTGCTCCAGGTGCACATATTTTGAACGACAGTACAGCAAATATTGAGATGAGAATTAACTGGAAACAAATGTCTTGTCATTTGCACAGAACAGGTTGATATTTCATATAATTGAATTGTTTGCAATTATACAGGGTTATAAGAGTTGAAAGGTGGATTGGTGAAGAATAATATTACATGGTAACCAGCGCTCCCTGGCGTTATATGCTCCACTCCAATTAGTCACCACACTCAGTGTAATGCTACACTGACAGATAACCGGAATAACTCATTCTTATGAGATTCCTACTCTGTTGTTTGACTCAACAGCTCAGGGTATTGAGAGGAATGCAATAAGAACATAAGAACATAAGAACATAAGAAATAGGAGCAGGAGTAGGCCATCTAGCCCCTCGAGCCTGCCCCGCCATTCAATAAGATCATGGCTGATCTGACGTGGATCAGTACCACTTACCCGCCTGATCCCCATAACCCTTAATTCCCTTACCGATCAGGAATCCATCCATCCGCGCTTTAAACATATTCAGCGAGGTAGCCTCCACCACCTCAGTGGGCAGAGAATTCCAGAGATTCACCACCCTCTGGGAGAAGAAGTTCCTCCTCAACTCTGTCTTAAACCGACCCCCCTTTATTTTGAGGCTGTGTCCTCTAGTTTTAACTTCCTTACTAAGTGGAAAGAATCTCTCCGCCTCCACCCTATCCAGCCCCCGCATTATCTTATAAGTCTCCATAAGATCCCCCCTCATCCTTCTAAACTCCAACGAGTACAAACCCAATCTCCTCAGCCTCTCCTCATAATCCAAACCCCTCATCTCCGGTATCAACCTGGTGAACCTTCTCTGCACTCCCTCCAATGCCAATATATCCTTCCTCATATAAGGGGACCAATACTGCACACAGTATTCCAGCTGCGGCCTCACCAATGCCCTGTACAGGTGCATCAAGACATCCCTGCTTTTATATTCTATCCCCCTCGCAATATAGGCCAACATCCCATTTGCCTTCTTGATCACCTGTTGTACCTGCAGACTGGGCTTTTGCGTCTCATGCACAAGGACCCCCAGGTCCCTTTGCACGGTAGCATGTTTTAATTTGTTTCCATTGAGATAGTAATCCCATTTGTTATTATTTCCTCCAAAGTGTATAACCTCGCATTTCTCAACGTTATACTCCATTTGCCATATCCTCGCCCACTCACTCAGCCTGTCCAAATCTCTCTGCAGATCTTCTCCGTCCTCCACACGATTCACTTTTCACCGAGCTGATTTGCAGGGCGCTACAAGGACATGGCTGATAAACTGGCTACCTGCAGATTTACAAACATTCTCGATTTGTTTTCATTCAATTAATTATTTAACCGAATTGCCAGAGCAACATGCAGGGGTACAAATCATCTGACTCATCTGACTCATCTGATAAATAACTTTTTCATAAAGAGCCCCTGCAGCTAAGAGCAATCGATGAAACAGAATATTAACGCAGAGGAAAATCAAGAAATTTCATGAAGTTTTATTATTGAAGCTGTGACAATTCGATCCAATTAAGCATTATCATTCACATAATAATAACAAAAACAAGCTCATGCACAGGTGCACAAAAACACATTTGGTTTTGGACACTTACCGGGAACACCAACTACGGCAAGGACCAAATAGAATATTTTCCTGACCAATTGAATTGGTCGATGCATTTTCTATGTGAATTGAGTCAGCCCCTTTGTGCAGCAGACAATGTCTCCGAATTAAAGTCTGAATTGAAGTCACACCTGTGCATGAACTTTATACACTCGAAATCTCCAGAGACTGATTTTGCAAAATTATTCAATTGGATTTTCAAGTGTGAACAAAGAGTTGCGTTAACTCCCTGTAGAGAGAATGTACGAGACGCTGAGACTTACTTCGTCTACTCCCTACCTCATAGACTTGGTAAGTATGGTCACATTGTCATAACTGCAGGCTGAAATAAACAGCAGTAGAAATGTTCCCGTCAACATCCTGACTCGCATCGCTTGATCTCGTATTGTTTCAGAGAGGACATTCACTCCGGCTCATCATTGAGTAATTAAATCCTTCATGACAGAATCTCCTTTCAGATGATTTGTACCCCTGCATGTTGCTCTGGCAATTCGGTTAAATAATTAATTGAATGAAAACAAATCGAGAATGTTTCTAAATCTGCAGGTAGCCAGTTTATCAGCCATGTCCTTGTAGCGCCCTGCAAATCAGCTCGGCGAATTTCAATTCCTCATCTCCACACCATTATTTTGCAAATTTCCATACTGCTGCTTTTATCAACTTACTGCTGATGGAAATTGGCTCCGCCACACTCTTAGGCTGTTCATTTCAGATCCTAAACCAATGCCGTGAATAGTATGTCTCTCCGAGTTCACCATTAGTTCTATTGAATTTCAACTTAACCCAGAGTCCTTTGATTTTCGACATGTATACCTTTCGGAGTATTGGTCGACGAAATTTTAAACATTCTATCCGTTGGAACCGCCCTCCCCCCCACCCCTCCCCCCTCCCCCCGCAACCTTTCAAATTTCCATTCAAAGTTCTATTTTGTAAGGGGAACATTTCCAGTTTCAGTAATCTCTACGTAACACGTGGACAGCCTTCAAAATAAAAAAGTAACTTTAATCAATTTCTTCACTGTTTCGAAATCCCTCAATTTTTTCCTCAAGTATCGTGTGCAGAATGGTGCAGGAATTTCAATTGTCCTCTATTTCTAGCAGGCGCTAAACAACACATGTTCCAGATGTTACCTCTTCATTGGACACATTGATGTAGTGTACTTGGAGAATTACGTGTGTCACATGGCCTATTTATGAGAGTTGTAATGTGATCATTCAGTGACGTCACGGTGGTCGTCACGGTCTGCCAGTCGTTTGGGAATTGAAGCCTGGACAGAGCTGACCTGGAAACAAAAATAGAATTTCGAAGCAGGAGTAAGCCATGCAACCTTCGATACCACTCCGCCATTCACTTTGATCATGACTGATAATTAAATTCAATATCCCCCATATCCATCGATCCCTTTAGCCTCAAGAGCTAGATCTAATGTCTTCCTGAAATCACACAACCTTTTGGTCTCCACTTCCTGTGTCACACATTCACCACTCGCTGAAGAAATTTCTCCTCACCAGAGTCCTAAATGATTGACCACTTGCCCTCAAACTACAACCCCTAGTTTTGGACTCTCCAACCATTGGGAAGATTCCATCTGAATATACCCTTTCTAATACAGTTAGAATTGTATAAGTTTTTATGAGAGCCCCTCTCACTCTCCTAAACTGGATGCGTGTAATTCTAACGGATTTCGTCTTTCCTCATTTGACAGATCTGGCATCCCAGTAATCAGCCAGGTTAACCTTTGCTGCACTCTCCTTTAGCAAGGATATCCTTCCTCAGAAAAGAACACCAAAACCGCACACAATACTCCAAGTGTGGCCTCACAGACGGCCTATTCAATTGCACTAAAACATGCATATTCCTATATTCAAATCCTCTCGCTATGAATGCCAACATATCTTCACTCCCTAGTTTACCCAGGCAATTGGGTGATTACATCTTGAATACTGACTCGAGATTAGGTCACATTAATTCAGAATGAATATCTGTCTCTGGAAGCAGTTAAGGGAACGTTTGTTGGGTAGATTCCTGGGGTGAATGGATATGTCTTCCGAGGAAAGATTGAATAATTTGGAATTGTCTTCCTTTGGGAAATGGAACTCATATTATTGAAATATGTAACATTCAGTGTCAATGTATGAATTTCCACAGATACAACCATTATTTGATGCAGTTCTGTAGCTGGGGGATACAGCTGTCAGTTAAATGTAAGAGGTCCACACAAGCTTAGTAGAAATAGCAGGCATGTAATGAGATAAGATTCACAAAGGCGAATGTAAATCCCTTACATTCAGAAACGGGAGAATTCACAATGGAGAACAAATAAATGGCTGAGGAAATAAATTATTACTTTGTTTGTGCCTTCACAAAGGAAGACATGAACAATTCACCAGAAGTTTGAGCGAAACGAGCTTTAGTGAGGAGCTGAAGTTATCAGCATTATTAAAGACTCATGCATGAGGACACCAAGGTCTCACTGAGTATCCATCTCTCTCAATTACACCCATTCAGGTAATAATCTATCTCACTATTATAGCTACCAACATGAATAACATTACATTCATCCACATTATACTGCATCAGCTATTTATATGACCACACACTCAGCATGTCCAAATCAAGGTGAAGCATCTCTGCATTTTCCATCACAGCCACCCTCCCACCCAACTTTGTATTGTCTGCAAACTTGGAGATAACAGATTTATTTTCCTCTTTCAAATTATTAATAAATAATGTGTCTAATTAGCCCCCCGCACAGATCCCTGCAGTACCCCACTAATCGCTGCCTGCCAATTCATAAAAGAACAATTTATGCCAATTACTTGCTTCTTATCTCCGAACCAGCTTTCCCTCCATCTCAAGACATTACCCGCAATGCCATGCGCTATAACTTTACACAGTAATCTGTTATGTGAGACCTTGTCGAAAACCTTTTGAAAGTCGAAATAACCGCATCCACCGGTTCTCCTTGGTCAACTCTATTAATTACATGCTCAAAGAATTCCAATAGGTTCGTCAAGCACAATCTATCCTTTGTAAATCAATCCTAACGTTGCCATATTTCACCACTGCTTTCCAAATGCTGAGCTATGAAATCCTTGATAACGTGCTCTGGAGTAACTTTCCCAGTTCTGACGTTAATTTCACTGGCCTATTGTTTTCTGTTTTCTCTGATTCTATGTTTTTGAGTCGTGGGCTTACATTTGCTACCCACCATTATGTGGTACCAGTCTAGGTTCTAAAAAACTTTGCAACACGAATACCAGAGGATCTACTATTTCCAGGGCCTCTTCCTTAATTACTCTGGGATGAATATTATCAGATCCTGGAGATAGACCCACTTTCAATCCCATCAATTTCCATGAAACCCTTTCTTTACTAATGCTGATTTGCTCACTAAAGCTCGTTTCGCTCAGAAATCTAGCAAATTGTTCCTGTCTTCCTTTGTGAAGACAATAGCAAAGTAATAATTTGTTTCCTCGGCCATCTATTTGTTCTTCATTGTGAATTCGCCCGTTTCCGAATGTAAGGGATTGGCATTTGTTTTTGTGAATCTTATCGCTTTGCATGCCTGCTGTTTCTACTAAAGCTTGTGTGGACCTCCTAAATTTAACTGACAGCTGCATCCCCCAGTCACAGGCACCGCATCAAATAATAGTTGTATCTGTGGAAATTCCTACATTGACACCGAATGTTATATATTTCAATAATATGACTTCCATTTTCCAAAGGAAGCTAATTGGAAACGATTGAATATTTCCTCGAAAGATATATCCATTCACCCAAGGAATTTACCCGGCAAATGTTCCCTGAACTGCTTCCAGAGGGCAAATATTCATTCTGAATTAATGTGACCTAAACTCGAGCCAGTATTTAGGATGTGATCACTCAATTGCCTCATCCCTTTGTAGCATAGCACAGCCTTGCACATATTTGCTGACCTGTGCTAAATAATGACGAGAAATATTTATTCAGGATCTCACCCCACTCTTCTGGCTCCACGCATTAATGGCCTCGTTGATCTTGCTTTAATCAGTTGTGGAATAGAGTATAAGAACAAGCAGGTAATCTTGGAGACGTACAGGACGTTACTTCGGCTACCGTTGGAGTACAGTGTTCAATTCTTGTTACCTCAATTACAGAAGAATGTGATAGCACAGGAGAATGTTCACCAGAATGTTGCCTGGAATGGAGCATTTGTGCTATAAGGAGTGAAAAGCTTCAGTTGTTTTCTTTAGATCAGGCAAGGCTAAAGGCGGGGGAACATCATTGAGGTATATAACATTATGAGGGAAATGGATAATTTGAGCAGAGAGCAGCTGTTCACCTTGGTTGAGGGGTCAATTACGAGGGGGCATAGTTTTAGAGTAAGGGGCAGGAGATTCAGACGGCATATGATCAAGAAACTGTTTCACTCAGGGGGTGGTGGGAATCTGGAATGCATTGCCTGAGAAGAATCATTAGAACCTTTAAAAATATTTGAAGAAGCACTTGAAACATCAAGGATATGGCACAAGTCCAGAACAATTAAATTATCACACCTTTAGTGGTAGTTATTGTCGGTGCAGACTCACGGGGTCAAATGGCCTTTTCTGTGCTATATGACTTTATGACTCTATTTCCATGAATGTTTAACGTCGACCCCAATGACGGTTTGCAATTGTGTGCAATCAGACATGCGGGATACAATTAAATCCCAGCTTTTCTAATTCCATTAAGAGGGAATTAACACAGCTGTCGTCAGCTGCTTTCTCAAACTTCAAGAGAAAAATTTTGAACAAATTTTCAACTTGTGTATCCCTGTGGAGATCATGGCGGTTGTATAATAAGTGCCCTGATAATGCATAACAAGAGTGTAATCCGGAGACATTGCTTGCTGCACGATAGAGCAGAATCACTTCAGACAGGAAAATGCATAGTACAGTTCGAACCGTCCGGAAAATATGCTATTTGATTCTTGCTATATTTGGCGTTCCTGGTAAGGGTCTATAAATAATGAAGTTGTGTAAGTCTGTATGAGCTGTTTTCTGTATTTTCTGCGAATGATATTGTTACAGGGATTGAATTGCGACAGTTATACAGACACGCAGTCACTATAACAACGTTATAATAACGTCATAATCATGTTAGAATAAAGTTAGTTAAATTTCCTGATTTATCTGAGCTCTTTATTTCGTTATCTAATTGCTTCTGATTCACAGGCATTCTAAAGTAATTGCACATAGGAACATAAGAACTAGGAGCAGGCGCAGGCTATTTGGTTCCTCGCTATTCAATAAGGTCATGGCTGATCTTTTCGTGGACTCAGTTCCACTTACCCTCTCACTCACCATAACCCTTAATTCATTTACTGATCAAAAATATGTCTGTCTTTCCCTGAAAAACATCCAACGAGATAGTCTCAACTCCTTCACTGGACAGGGAATTCCACAGATTCACAGAACATCGGGTGAATACGTTTCTCCTCAAATTATCCCTTAATCAGCTCCCCCTTATTATGAGGCTCTGCCCCCTAGTTCTGGTTTCACCCGCTAGTGGAAACAACCTGCCTGCTTCTATCTTGTCTACTCCCATCATTATTTGATACTTTTTTATGTGCTCAGCCATTATTCTTCTGAATTTCAATTAATTACTTAAACACGGCAAAGTATTTTTTTTAACAGATATCCATCTTTGTATGTCCAATTTAAGCCATATCCCAAAGACATAAATCTTACTTCGGTACCAATTAGCATGAAACACAGATATGCTCACGTCGATGCTAGGTTGCCAGTCTTGTAACCTCTCTGGCCAGATACAGAAAGACACCTGCCTTCTGAATCTCATGCAGCAATTTCCAGAGAAAGACACATCCTCAAATAGTGGAATTTCCAAAAAGAGACGTAGTTCCTGGCTGATCCCAGTCTTCTGATCTCAGGGATACACAGAGCTATTTCTTTACACAGCTCCCAAAAAAAGCTGCTGAGTTGGGTTTCTGTCTGTGAGCTCAATCATGTGACTAATACTGTCAATCAACCTAATCGGTTACGCGACACAGTGGTTAGTCCGGCTGCTTCACAGATCTAGGGACCTGGGTTCAATTCCCGGCTTGGGTCTTTGTCTGTGTGGAATTGGCAAGTTCTCCCCATGTCTGCGTGGGTTTCCTCCGGGTGCTCCAGTTTCCTTCCATAGTCTAGAAAGCGTGCTGGTTAGGTGCATTGACCCGAACAGGCGCCAGAATGTGGCGACTAGCGGTATTTCACAGTAACTTCATTGCATTGTTAATGCCTTACTTGTAATTAAAAATAAATAAACTTAATAAATCTCCAGTAGAAAACAGTAAATTTACACCACTTATTATCCCAGATTCAAACAAACATTTTAGCAATAAAATACGTTATGGTGCTGCAATAATAACAGGACTGCTGGATGCAAACAAAATGCCACCGATAATAAAGCAAACTGCTGAAACACATTCTGCACAAGAAACAGGACCGAAATGTGTGTCTTAAATGCACAGCACCGTCACATTCGTAATTTTCAGTTTCCCCTCTCTCTCTTACAGCAAATTTAATGATAATTGTGATTGTCTTCCGGGGAAAGTGTGGACTGTCTGCTTGTACCGCTCATTACCTGATAGACATGGCAATGGCAGATGTCCTGTCAATTGTCACTGAGGTCATGATCAACCGAATCCATAATTATTATTTCTCATGGATTGTTCTGAGATACACCTCTGTCTGCGTGTTAATTATGTTCTTCCCCTTATGGCCATAGACTGATCTGTATGGTTCACCATCAGTTTATCTTTTGATCGATTTGTTGCAATATGTTGCCAGAAGCTGAAAGCTAAATACTGCACCAAGAAAACGTCAGCTCTGATCCGAGGAACAGCCGGTATTCTGCTTTGTTTAAAAAACATTCCCCTCTACTTTATATTTAAACCAAGCAGGATAATCAACAATGTGGCAAACTACTGTGCTGATAAATAAAGTTGCTTCATCGACCCTTTTTAGATTGGATATCGAATGTTTGATAAGGTTTTAACCCCATTTCTCCAATTTGCTTCAATTGTGTTGCTTAATGCTCTGACAGTCAGACACATTTTAGTGACCAGTCAAATCCGTAAGACATTAAAGGCTCTGAGTAAGGCAGAGAATCACAGTGACCGGAAATGAAGAGCAGAAGGACGTTGATCATTGTGTTATTCAGCATATCCAGAAAATTCATAATCCTGTGGTTTATGTATATGTTGTTATTTTTGTTGCTGTCCATGAACACTTAGATGATAATACTTCTTATATATTTGAGAAAGTTTCATATATGCTGCGGAATTTATGTTGCTGCACAAATGCATTTATTTATATGGTGACTCAGTCCAAGTTCCGAGAACAGTTCGTGAATTTGTTGAAATATCCAGCTCTGTCAATTATTAAATTGATGCATGAACCGAAAAAACAGAGGGCAGTTCAAAGTTCCAGTGCGCTGTGGCAAGAGAGGAATGCAGGAACACCGGAAGGAAAACCCTGAGGAGTAGAACACTCCAAACATCTATTTGCAATGAACAGGCACTGGCATTCGGAGAAACGGACATAAACCAGCCAGGTGCTGAATCTGGACATTCTCTGATTATCATGAAATATAACAGGAGGCATGTGCCTCCTCCACCTCCTTACATCTTCTCAGAGTAAGGGGGAAAAATTCAGAAAAGCTGAATGCTGCATATTGTGGAAATTTGTGTGCGTCCTGACATTTTGTTTATTTATGTACTGATAGAAGGGCAGTATGGAATATGTGTGACTTTCATTACTCCCGTCTGATCTCTAACACTTCTCTTCCTCCCTCTCTCCAGTTCCCCCAAACCCTCCATAAGATAGAGCATCAGTGGGTGGGGTAAGGAAGAGGGGGATGGGTGGCGGTTGAGAGGAGCTCTGTGGGAAGCTCAGAACTAGAACGGGTGCAAGGGCAGTCAATTGGTTTGGGTTGGCAACCTGAACTGACAACCCCTAAGACTTAGTTCGGCTGTGGCTCATCACATCCACTGATCTGTGACTCTATAAGATGGGATTAGTGCGTCTTTAGAGGTAGTTATTGTCGCTGCAGACTCGATGGGCCGAATGGCCTTTTCTGCGCTATGTGACTCTCCCAGGTAGCTGCCTGCAGCTGATGCTGTCTGCTTGCAGACTGTTCAGATTTGACCTCGATTTTAATCTCGAACCATAGATTCATAACATCACAAAGATCAGTTTATTTCAATTCCATCAGCTGACTCCTTCCTATCATGTCCCCTGCTCAAACCTTCATAAATCCCGTTGCTCAAACCGGACCTAACTGTTCAAGTAATCAGCAAGGCCTTTCTCTGTTCTCCAGAACTCGAGGTCATTAAACTTTTGTTGCCTGTCACTGAACTCACACTAAGTTCCATGCCTCAAACTTTCCTTCTTCATCTCTCACTCACCATCATTCTCATGCATCCTGACCTACGTATTGTTCTCCATCCAGTTCAAGTAAAAAAATGTTGAATTATTTTGCTCTGTAATCTCTCCCACCTCCTGCAACCCTCGCGAACTTGGTCAACTCACCCAGTCTCTCCAATCCTCGCTATCTATGCAACATCCTCCAACTCCTACAATCTTGCATGTGTTTGTAAACTTCTCTAGGGTCTGCTGCTCTGTTTTTGTCTGTAACCTCTTCCAACTGCTGCAATCGCTTCTATCTCTGTAATGTCTATCAGCTCTTACAATCCTTCCTCAGTCTGATGCCACTATTCCCTGGCAATTATCTAGATATCTCTCGCTCTCATTCTTACTGCCCAACTCTATCTCTCCCTTCCTCGTCCTTGTCCCTTCCTCTCGCGTTCACCCCTCTCACATTCTTCTGCTCCTCCTTTGCATTCGGCTCGAAATTCACTTTCATACTTTACCACTCACTTATCGTCACTCTCTTGTTGCTCCCACGCTCTCTTCCATCTCTCTCCCCAACATATCCAGTCTCTCCCTCCCTCGCATCCACCAATCATTTCCACTCATTTTTCTTTCTCTTTCGCCCTCCATTTCTCAGTTTCTTGATCACCCTTCTGCTTCTCTCGTTTTCTTTCGTCTTAATCTCACCATATGTCTCTCCACTCTTAAGATCTTCCCTCAGTCAATCAACTCACGCCCGAACGGTGTTTAATGATACAGTGTTTCGGTTCTTATTCTACATCTGAAGGGCTGTTTAGTTTCCCTGGAAATTCTGATTGGACAAGATAAAATTGATTGAATCTTGAATTGCAACTTGATATACGTACCCATAAGTCATTGTTTGGGGCATTTTCAGGGGTTTTAATGTCTATCTAACCGTGTCCTGTATGTTTGGTGTGATTGATGTGACTGTGTAGAAGATGTTTTAGTCTGTATCTAGGCCCATGCTGTATCTGCTCTGGGAGCATTTGTTGTTGGCAATGTAGAGGGAGATTTAATCTTAATCTAACCTTGTATTTGGGAGTATACATTGGCAACAGGGGAGAGGGAACATTTCTCTTTATCTAACAACAGTAATGTACTGCCGTTGGATTGTTTGAAAGGGACTATGGAAAGGGAGCTTTATTCTACAGATAACCGACTGTAGTTCCCGTCCCGTGAGCATTTGACATGACACTGCAGACATACCTGTATTCTACGTTTAACCCCACATTCCTCCTCCTACAATTAACAGTAGAAGTCTAAGGAGCATTTTGTGAGCCGTGTAATGATAGTAGAACAATTGGTATAAAATGAATAGGGTTTTTCTGCAAGATGCTCCGAAACTCATTTTCATTCTGAAAGCTTCAAGACTTTTAATACAATTCTAAAGCGAAACATTCTATATGTTATCACATAAAAGATTATGACACAAGGTATATGCACACACCTGCTGCTCTGGTGGTTTGATGTAATTGCCTGGGCCAGGCAAGACAGTCGCTCGAAATAGATAATTATCAGCTTGTCAATCGGCAACTGGGGCAGCGGTTAGCCTCTCTGCCGCTGAACAAGGAGCTGCCGGTTCACCTCGCACCTTGGACGCTTCATGGCCATGGAAGGAGCATTCATCATACAGCCAACAGTTTGAGTGAAAAACCTGTAAAAGTGGGAGAGACTCCTGGTCAGGCACGAGTGATATGGAGCTTCTGGTAATAGTTTAACGGTTTGTTCCACGTAATACCTTGCTGTGGACAACATATCTGTCACTAATAGAGGCAGAGATTGGCAGAAAAGCTTATTATTCGCTTATTATTCAAAAATATACAGGTACGTTAACAGGTTATCCACTTTGACAAGGGGAGTTGAAGAGCAGAATTGCATTGACATGGAAGGATGAGGAAAATGTTCTGAGGGAGATTGGCTGCCCTTCTACATGTACCATAAAATGAAAACAAAATATAATTGGGAAGACAGCTCACTGGCTCAGTACTGAGAATAGAGCCACAGTCAGAGACTCAATACTGAGAATCGTGCCACACGGCCAGAGTGTCATCACTGGGAATAGTGCCACAGTCAGAGATTCAGTACTGAGTATGTTGCCACACAGTCTAATCTTCAGAACTTGGAAAAGTGCCACACAGTCAAAGGTTCCATGGTGAGAATGATGCCCCATGTCAATTCTCAGTGTCAATCCTGAGAAGAGGGTCAGACAGTGCGAGGTTCAGTACTGACATTCGTGCCACATAGTCAGAGGTTCATTACGGAGGATAGTGCCACACAGAAACTCAGTACTGAAAGTAGTGTCACTTGGTCAGAGGTTCAGAATTGACAATAGTGCCACACAGTCAGACGGTTGGTATTGCGAATAGTGCCACACAGTCAGAGGGTCGGTGCTGAAAATGTGCAACATAGTCAAAGGCTCGGTGTTGAGGGAATACACCACTGTCATGGGATCAGTACTGATGGTATCGTGCACTGTCAGAAGTTCAGTTTTGAGCGAGTGTTGCACTGTCAGAAGGACAGTACTGTGAAGAAGTTGTACTGTTGGAAGGTCAGTACTGGGGGAATGTTAGACAGTCAGGTTACCAGTACTGAGGGAGTGGTGCCCTGTCGGAGGATCAGTACCGAAGGAGTGCAGCACTGTCACAGGTATAGTGGTTTTTAACCACCGCACAAACAGTATAGATCAGTCTGGAGGGAGAGCTGCACTGAGGAGGGCTGCACTGTTTGTTTGTCAGAATTGAAGGATTGCAACATGGTCAGAGGGTGACACTGAGAGACCATTGCACTGTCGAAGCCGTTGAGGGATCGCTGCAGTTATGCAGGCTCAGTACTTTGGGGGTGCAGTAAATGTGGGCGGCAGTTCTGAGGTTGAATAGCATGTGGAGTTTCAGTGCTCTGGGTGAGAGGATCAGTAGTCCGGATGCTGCCTCAACGGCGGCTGGCGGGATAGGATTGGAGGGGGGCCATTCTATGAACCAGCCGCACGGCCTGATACATAGTTGCCACTACTCTCTACGCTGTCAGCCCATAGTTACTACTATTCTCTGCGGTCTCATGTACCATCGGTTCAGACGTGAAATCGAAATGCAGTCTGCCTTCTTAGATCAATGTAGGAGATCAACAGCCAAGGTGCAAGAAGAACAGGGGATTTCTCCACTGTGCCCTGGACCCAATAAGTATGTTTCAACCATTATCACTGAAAAGGATGGTGATAGGCTTATTATCAGAGTGTTGTGTCTGGAATTTTGCTGTGTGCAATCTGTTTGATTCGATTTCTAACTGGCAACAGTGATCCCACTTCAAATAAAATATCGTAAATTGCTCTAATGAACTTTGGGACGTCCAGAGACCGTGGCAGGTGCTATAGAAATTCAGATATTTCCCTTTCTGAACAGCTGCATTCCGTTCATTGTTTTATAGAAACCCTACAGTGCAGAAGGTCATTTGGCCCATCGAGTCTGCACCGACCACAATCCCACCCAGGCCCTACCCCCTTATCCCTACATATTTACCCGCTAATCCCTCTAACCTACGCATCTCAGGACACTAAGGGTCAATTTTAGCATGGCCAATCAACCTAACCCGCAGATCTTTGAACTGAGGAAGGAAACCGGAGCAATCGGAGGAAACCCACGCAGACACGAGGAGAATGTGCAAACTCCACACAGACAGTGACCCAAGCTGGGAATCGAACCCAGGTCCCTGGAGCTGTGAAGCAGCAAGCCTAACCACTGTGCTACCGTGCCGTCCCGGTGTAGGTAATATCACAGAGCTGTTAGGAAAGGGAAACACGAACATTCCCAGTGACAGTTTAGGAATGGCGATTTTGTTCACACTTAGCATCGTCTGTGCCTTTGAGTGGAACGTGCCTTTCTCCTTTTCAGTGACAGAAGTCATGGATTAGGAAGGTGTTATGGAAAGAGACTTAGATTGCAGAACGGAACAGTTGACATATTTTGCTGGCAGTCAGCGAGCAGGATTGAGGGCACGTGGGAAAATCCAGAGTGGTAACGCTCTCCACGGATCTGGATACAGGCAATTGCATTGAGGTTTAGATAGAGAGAAATATAACACGGGCCAGAATCCCAGGGAACAGTGCACAGAATTTGAACACTGTGACCCAGAGTGATGGAAAGTCTGGAATGAAGCTCGGTCAGGAGGAACATATGAATGGAGGCAAAGAATGAGGCTGAGACCGTCGAGAGAAAAACAAGAGAAAATTTCAATCATGGACTGAAGTCAAAATCTTCATCACGAAATAGAGTGAAAGAGAGAGAGTGAGAGCAAAAGAGGTGACAGAAAGAGTTGGGAGAGAGAGAGTTCAGAGTGAGTCAAGGAAGGAAGTCAATCATCACCAAGAACAATTTTCACCGGACCTTCGAAGACAAAAGTTCTGGAGTGGGTTTACTCTCCAGCGAACGCCAGAAACCTGAGCCTTGGAATGTGTGGGGGAGAGGTGACAGGGAAGGAAGCTGCATTTTCAGAAAAACAGGATGGAGGCAAGGCTTTAGATGCGTGTTTTAGAGGGAGAGATAGATAAACAAGACGGAGTGGAGCAAAGGTGGGAGGAATGGACTGAGAGGGTTCGGTGAAAGTGGAAACAGGGACGGGTCGTTTGAATGGCTATGAGAAATGGAGTGGTGAGTCGGGAAATGAGGACGCTTCCTATTACAGTCATGTAAGGAAAGGAATGGGAGATCTGATACAAACAGAGAAATGAGTTGAAATTCATACTGGAAAGACAGAGGAGTGCTTCATGTACAAAACACACCAACGTAATCGATTTATCACATATTACTCCCGATTATGATCTCTACCCAGTTCCTGAAATCCCTGTTGTATGTTCGACCTACCGTCGTCCACTTCATTGCCCCTACTTCCATTAAATCCCTCCCCACTACTCTTTTTCCATCACCCCAACCTGCTCCTCACAACTCCTCTCCTCCCTGTTATAATTCAGGTCAGAAACTCCAAAGTGTTTTATGAAGTCCGCCTGGATCTTATGTTTTGCAATTTCAATTTGGCGAGGGTAAGCATGAAATATTTCAGTTCAGGTATGATTCAACTGACCCACTAGGGACATTTTATCAAACAAAGTTTTCTTAAGAATTCAGTTAACATGCGCGGAATAAAAATAGCAATAGCCTTTCCCAAATGTCAACAAGAAAAAAAAATCAACCATGATATTTTGTGAACCATAACAGCTAAATACCGTTCCAACCAAACAGATTTCATAAGCAAAGCACTTGTCACAGGATTAGCACAGAAAATACGAATGCTCACGTCATTCTGAGACTTAGTCCTTTGGTTGGCTGTTGTGGTTCTCTTGATACACGCACAGACAAGTTTGGAGTCGGAACAGTTTTCCGAAACACTGGGGAGAGAGAGACTCTAGCTACAAGCAAGCAAAACACAAACAACAAGATTTTCTGGAGACCTGCTTCCATCTAGCCAGGAAAATTTACAATTTCAGGGAGAGAGAGAGAAGCACCGTTTTCCAGCCTAATGTCCAAACACCTTCTAAACTAAAACAGCATCCAAATTGAAAATGAAAGAACTCCTGTCACCTACACTGTCAATCATTCTCCCCTCTCCCCTAATAATGCAGGGTCAAAAACACATCCCAGAAAGCACCGGAGGCCCAGAGTAAAAAAAACAGAGCACCATTTAATCCGAAGCAGCAATAAAATGACTTTTACAAAGAACAAAGAACAATACAGCACCGGAGCAGACCCTTCGGCCCTCCAAGCCCGCGCCGCTCCCTGGTCCAAACTAGACCATTCTTTTGTATCCCTCCATTCCCACTCCGTTCATATGGCTGTCTCGATAAGTCTTAAACGTTCCCAGTGTGTCCGCCTCCACCACCTTGCCTAGCAGCGCATTCCAGGCCCCCACCACCCTCTGTGTAAAATATGTCCTTCTGATATCTGTGTTAAACCTCCCCCCCTTCACCTTGAACCTATGACCCTTCGTGAACGTCACCACCGACCTGGGGAAAAGCTTCCCACCGTTCACCCTATCTGTGCCTTTCATAATTTTATACACCTCTATTAAGTCTCCCCTCATCCTCCGTCTTTCCAGGGAGAAGAACCCCAGTTTACCCAATCTCTCCTCATACCTAAGCCCCTCCATACCAGGCAACATCCTGGTAAACCTCCTCTGTACTCTCTCCAAAGCCTCCACGTCCTTCTGGTAGTGTGGCGACCAGAACTGGACGCAGTATTCCAAATGCGGCCGAAAAAGTCTACATCTGCAACATCAGACCCCAACTTTTATACTCTATGCCCCGTCCTATAAAGGCAAGCATGCCATATGCCTTCTTCACCACCTTCTCCACCTGTGACATCACCTTCAAGGATCTGTGGACTTGCACACCCAGGTCCCTCTGCGTATCTACACTCTTTATGGTTCTGCCATTTGTCGTATAGCTCCTCCCTACATTATTTCTACCAAAATGCATCACTTCGCATTCATCAGGATTGAACTCCATCTGCCATTTCTCCACCCATCTAGCCACCTCCCCCTTTATCCCATGAGATCCAATCTTTTTCACCAGCCTACCATGAGGGACTTTGTCAAACGCTTTACAAAAGTCCATATAGACGACATCCACGGCCCTTCCCTCGTCAACCATTCTGGTCACTTCTTCAAAAAACTCCACCAGGTTAGTGAGGCATGACCTCCCTCTCACAAAACCATGCTGACTATCGTTAATGAGTTTATTCCTTTCTAAATGCGCATACATCCTATCTCTAAGAATCTTCTCCAACAACTTCCCAACCACGGACGTCAAGCTCACTGGCCTGTAATTACCCGGGTTATCCTTCCTACCCTTCTTAAATAACGGGACCACATTAGCTATCCTTCAATCCTCTTGGGACCTCACCTGCGTCGAGTGACGAGCCAAAGATTTGCGTCAGAGGCCCAGCGATTTCATCTCTCGTCTCCCTGAGCAGCCTTGGATAGATTCCATCAGGCCCTGGGGTTTTGTCAGTCTTTATATTCTCTAACAAACCTAACACTTTCTCCCTTGTAATGGAGATTTTCTCCAACGGTTCAACACTCCCCTCCGAGACACTCCCAGTCAACACACCCCTCTCCTTTGTGAATACCGACGCAAAGTATTCATTTAGGATCTCCCCTACTTCTTTGGGCTCCAAGCATAATTCCCCACTTTTGTCCCTGAGAGGTCCGATTTTTTCCCTGACAACCCATTTGTTCCTAACGTACGAATAAAATGCCTTGGGATTCTCCTTAATCCTGTCTGCCAAGAACATTTCTTGACCCCTTTTTGCTCTTCTAATTCCCCGTTTGAGTTCTCCCCTACTTTCTTTGTACTCCTCCAGAGCTCCCTCCGTTTTTAGCTGCCTGGACCTAACATATGCCTCTCTTTTCTTTTTGACCAGTCCCTCAATTTCGTGGTTATCCACGGTTCTCGAATCCTACCCTTCTTATCCTTCTTTTTTACAGGTACATGCCTGTCCTGTAGCCCTAACAACTGTTCCTTAAAAGACTCCCACATGCCAGATGTGGATTTACCCTCAAACAGCCTCTCCCAATCAAGAGCTGCCAATTTCTGCCTAATCCCACTAAAGTTAGCCTTCCCCCAATCCAACACCTTACCCTTGGGACACCACTCATCCTTTTCCATCACTATTCTAAAGCTAACAGAATTGTGGTCACTATTTGCCACATGTTCCCCGACCGAAACTTTGAAGACCTGACCGGGCTCATTCCCCAGTACGAGGTCTAGTATAGCCCCCTCTCTAGTCGGGCTATCTATATATTGTTCTAAAGAGCATTTTACAAATTCCTCCCCATTCAGAGTCCCAGCTCTCAGCGATTTCCAGTCTATACCAGGGAAATTGAAGTCTCCCACTACAACAACCCTATTTTTCCTGCACCTGTCCAGTATCTCCTGACATATCCGTTCTTCCACTTCCCCTGGGCTGTTGGGGGGCCTGTAGTACACCCCCAACATAGTGACTGCGCCCTTCCTGTTTCTAAGCTCCACCCAGTGTGACTCGTTACACGACCCCTCTAAATTGTCCTCCCTCTGCACCGCTGTAATCTGCTCTCTAACTAATACTGCTACTCCCCCATCTCTTTTGGCCCCTCCTCTGTCTCGCCTAAAACACGTGTACCTCGGAATATTCAGCTGCCAGTCCTGTCCCTCTTTCAACCAAGTCTCTGTCACCGCAACCACATCCAAATTCCTCGTGAGCATTAAGGCCCTAAGTTCGTCTGTCTTACCTGCTACACTCCTTGCTTTGAAGTATAAGCACTCCAGACCTCCAGGCCCAGTGAGGTCATCCTCCCCCAGAGTGCTCTTCTTCTTTGCCAGCCTTGTCCCAGCCCCATGCTCGTCCCCAGCCTCTACACTTGTAGACCTAATATTTTGATCCCCACCCCCCTGCCATACTATTTTAAACCCCCCCGAACTGCACCAGCAAATCTCCCAGCCAGGATATTCGTGCCCTTCCAACTTAGTTGTGACCCGTCCTTCTTGTACTTTTAGCAGACACCTCGGCAAACAATGAAAAAAACAAAGCTGCTTAGACTCGCCGTGAACATTATTTTAAAAAAAGATTATTAAAGGCACACTCATGTTTCATTCCTTCCCGACACCCTCGCCTCCTATCTTCAGCCCTCTATGCTTCACCCTTCCCCTTCATCCTCCTCCTCTCAACCCTCCTCTCGTCACTCCTGCTCAGTCGCCCCCCACTTTACTCTCGTCTAATCACTCCCCTCAACTCTCCTCTCCTCTTCCCTTTGCTCCTCTGTCTGCTCCTCTCCAGGCACTCTCAACTATATCTTCATCGCAACAACGGTACCCATCTTTGCTATTCACCTTCCCCTCCCTCTCTCTATGTATGTATATACGTGTGTGTGTGTATGATGTATATATGTCTGTATGCATGGATGTACGTATTATGTGTGTATCTATCTATCTGTCTTTCGATGTATGTATCTATGTATGTGTGTATCTATATATGTATATATATATATGTATGTATGCATGTGTTAGCGGGAGAGAATCTCGAAGAAATCACTCTATGCTGAGGGTTGGCCCTCGCATCGAATGGTCTTCTTCCACCTGTGGGGAGCTGGCCTCTGGTAAAGCCCAGCACATATCTCCACCGAACAAATGAAAAACATCCATTCTTACACATTTTTTAAACATCTACACAGCAAATCCTGGCTGGACACCATCGAATAATATCGATTATAGAATACACACATTATGTTACATAATCAATGAAATCAAAATTACGTAAGGTAGGTTTGTGCATAATCAGCTCGTGGTCTCATGGTTAATGATTCATGGCACCTCATTAGTGTTATCTCCTCTCCCCCATTTGGAGTCCTTGAGTCTACCATGCTCCTTGTTCTGTCGGCCTCCCTATCACTCTCTGTGAATGCCTTACCTAATCTTGCGTGTCTGATTTTCGTAAAGAAACAGGACCATCTACTCATACCAGTCACCATTATCCCTATGAATATTCTTCCTGTCCGCGGTAAATGTCTCCATTGTCTACACAAGCTCGTGTTCAGAGATGCGATGAACCCAGCTCATTGTGTTCAGGAATGTGGCTAACCCACCAAACAGCCATTTGCGTCTTTTAATATTCTGAGCATTTTTAATCTGTTCAGTCTTTTCTTTATGATCGTACAGTGGTTCTTAGATTACAGATTCACACAAATTCAGGTTTACACAGCATCGATCCCCAGAAATATACTTTTGTGCAGACACCCAAGCACGAGTGCTATTCCCACTAAAACTTCTCTCTAAACATTCCTTCAACATATAAATCTGTCTGTTCCATCCTTCCGTCCGTCCTTCCGTCCACCCATCCAACCATCCAACCATCTCTGTCTCTCTCTCTCCTTGTCCAGTTCTCGCCCCTTTCCTCCTCACCTTATTACTCATTTCATTCGTTGCTTATCTCTTTCCTCCCCTCTCCAAACTCCACTATCTTCCAGTCTACTCCCCTCTCCTCTTCAGTCCTGTATTCTGCTGTTTTACTCTCCTTTCCTCGCCTCTACCTTTTTTTCATCCTTGTCCTCAGCTCCTAATGCTGCCTTTACATCGGCTCTTTTTCTTTTCCATCCCTTCCTCACATCTTTTTTGTAATACTTTCATTCTTCGTGCAAACTTCTGGCATGGACAAACGTGGTTGTTCATCGGTAATTGTTGTTGTGAATGTAAGAGTAAGCCACCATCCTCAACACTGCAACCCATATGATGCTGCTCCACGGCCACAGCTTGTGGGAAGACCTTTTCAGGATTCTGAGCCAGCAACAGAGAAGTTAATGCCAAATAGGCAGTTTTGTGGATGCCTTGGACACATCTGTTGCCTTTGTGATTCTCGGTTAGCAGAGATTGTGCGATTAGAGGGGACGGTTAGTGGAGCCTCAGTGTTGTTTTGCAGTTCATCTTGACTGCGACAGCCAGTGAATTATTGGTGGATGGAATGAACGTCTAACTTGGTGAATGGGATGATATTGAATCGGACTGTCTTGTTTAGAACGGTGTCAATTTCCCTGAATGTTATTGGTGTTGCACTCATCAAGGCAAGTGAAGAATACTCCATCACATTTGTGACGGTTAGAATGTGAATCACTTCAAAGGGCACTGACATTTCCTCTCACTTCCATTTTTAAGCAGAAGATAACCAGTGCCATATTATTCCGACCACCACATTTTCTGTAATCCGATTTATTCGAATAATTCCAGAGCAAAATCGAGTTGAACTAACTCCAAAGTTTAGTTCATTGCACGCATGCAAAAAACCGTGAAAAGAACGCCCGAATCTTCTCCCTCTGTACTCATAACAGAAAGGGCCGTATAGAGAATAGGAGGTTTCACAGGAGAGAGTCTTTCGAGAAAATAAATATTATTTCACGTGAAATCCCGAGTCCAGAAAAAAATTCCAATGAGGAGTTTTTGCTTGAAAGTCGGCCGACTGAGAACCACGACTCAAACTTGCGGATTTCCGGTGACGCCACAAGATGAAGTAGGCAAAGAGAGATAAATCAGTGTTGTAGGTGATTCTACAGTTTCCGACTGGGTTAGATGGAGGTCCATTTTTCAGATTGGCCATGACCTGCTTGGCTGTGGTTTGCCAGTCAAATGTTACACAGCAGATCGGACGGCACAGTGGCACAGTGATCATCACTGCGCCAGAGACCCGGGTTCGATTCCACACTTGGATGACTGTCTGAGCGGAGACTGCGCATCACCCCGGTCTCTGCGGTCATTTCCTCCCGGTGCTCCCGTTTCCTCCTACAGTCCGAAAGGAGTGCTGGTTAGGAGCATTGGCCATTCTAAATTCTCCCTCAGTGTGCCCGAACAGGCACAGGAGTGTGGCGACTAGGGATTTTCACAGTCATTTAATTGGAGTGTTAATGTAAGCCTACTTGTGACACTAATAAATAAACTATAAACTGGAGCTCACAGCTTCTAAAGGCGACACGAAGCTGTTCAACAAGCTAGAGTCTTAGCGCAGGTGAACTTGCAACGTCATAAACAAAGGATGTTGATCCAGTGTGTGGCAATGTCCTTTGTAGCGCAGACTGATAACATCTGACCCATTATTAAAAGAGGCGTTATTTCTGATGGCCTCTTGTCTGCGAATTCATTGTCTCCATCGACTTAAATACCCGCAAGCTAGATTTTTGAAATGCAACTGGCCTTCTGGTAGCTCCCTTTAAAATTGGTGTCTGCAGACCCAGGTGAACTGGTAGAAGCTGCCAAAGAACAATGAACAAAGAACAATACAGCACAGGAACAGGCCCTTCGGCCCTCCAAGCCCGCGCCGCTCCCTGGTCCAAACTAGACCATTCTTTTGTATCCCTCCATTCCCACTCCATTCATGTGGCTATCTAGATACGTCTTAAACGTTCCCAGTGTGTCCGCCTCCACCACCTTGCCCGGCAGCGCATTCCAGGCCCCCACCACCCTCTGTGTAAAATACGTCCTTCTGATATCCTTGTTAAATCTTCCCCCATTCATCTTGAACCTATGACCCCTCGTGAAGGTAATCACCGACCTGGGGAAAAGCTTCCCACCGTTCATCCTATCTATGCCTATCATAATTTTATACACCTCTAGTAGGTCACCCCTTATCCTCCGTCTTTCCAGTGAGAACAACCCCAGTTTACCCAATCCCTCCTCATAACTAAGCCCTTCCATACCAGGCAACATCCTGGTAAACCTCCTCTGCACTCCCTCTAAAGCCTCCACGTCCTTCTGGTATTGTGGCGACCAGAACTGGACGCAGTATTCCAAATGCGGCCGAACCAACGTTCGATACAACTGCAACATCAGACCCCAACTTTTATACTCTATGAACCGTCCTATAAAGGCAAGGATGCCATATGTCTTATTCACTACCTTCTCCACCTGTGATGTCACCTTCAAGGATATGTGGACTTGCACACCAGGTCCCTCTGCGTATCTACACCCTTTATAGTTCTGCCATTTATCGTTTAGCTCCCCCTTCGTTAGTTCTGCCAAAATGCATCACTTCGCATTCATCTGGATTGAACTCCAGCTGCCATTTCTTTGCCCAAATTTCCAGCCTATCTATATCCTTCTGTGGCCGCTGACAATGTTGCTCACTATCTGCAAGTCCAGCCATTTTCGTGTCGTCCGCAAACTTACTGATCACCCCAGTTACACCTTCTTCCAGATCATTTATATAAATCACAAACAGCAGAGATCCCAATACAGAGCCCTGCGGAACACCACTAGTCACGGGCATCAAGCCGGAAAAACACCCTTCCACTACCACCCTCTGTCTTCTGTGACCAAGCCAGTTCTCCAGCCATCTAGCCACCTCCCCCTTTATCCCATGAGATCCAACCTTTTATAGAACATAGAATAGTACAGCACAGAACAGGCCCTTCGGCCCACGATGTTGTGCCGAGCTTTATCTGAAACCAAGATCAAGCTATCACACTCCCGATCATCCTGGTCTGCTCCATATGCCTATCCAATAACCGCTTAAATGTGCCTAAAGTGTCTGACTCCACTATCACTGCAGGCAGTCCATTCCACACCCCAACCACTCTCTGCGTAAAGAACCTACCTCTGATATCCTTCCTGTATCTCCCACCACGAACCCTATAGTTATGCCCCCTTGTAATAGCTCCATCCACCCGAGGAAATAGTCTCTGAACGTTCACTCTATCTATCCCCTTCATCATTTTATAAACATCTATTAAGTCTCCCCTCAACCTCCTCCGTTCCAGAGAGAACAGCCCTAGCTCCCCCAACCTTTCCTCATAAGACCTACCCTCCAAACCAGGCAGCATCCTGGCAAATCTCCTCTGCACTCTTTCCAGCGCTTCCACATCCTTCTTATAGTGAGGTGACCAGAACTGCGCACAATATTCCAAATATGGTCTCACCAAGGTCCTGTACAGTTGCAGCATAACCCCACAGCTCTTAAACTCCAACCCCCTGCTAATAAAAGCTAACACACTATAGGCCTTCTTCCCAGCTCTATCCACTTGAGTGGCAACCTTTAGAGATCTGTGGATATGAACTGCAAGATCTCTCTGTTCCTTTCTTTTGCACCAACCTACCATGAGGGATTTTGTCAGACGCTTTACTAAAATCCATATAGACGACATCCACGGCCCTTCCCTCGTCAACCATTCTAGTCACTTCTTCACAAAACTCCACCAGGTTAGTTAGGCATGACCTCCCTCTCACAGAACCATGCTGACTATCGTGAATGAGTTTATTTCTTTCTAAATGCGCATACATCCTATCTCTAAGAATCCTCTCCAACAACTTCCCTACCACGGACGTCTAGCTCACCGGCCTATAATTTCCCGGGTTATCCTTCCTACCCTTCTTAAATAACGGGACCACATTAACTATCCTCCAGTCCTCTGGGACCTCACCTTTGTCCATTGACGAGACAAAGATTTGCATCAGAGGCCCAGCGATTTCATCTCTCGTCTCCCTGAGCAGCCTTGGATAGATTCCATTGGGCCCTGGGGATTTGTCAGTCTTTATATTCCCTAAAGAAACATAACCTTTCCTCCCTTGTAATGGAGATTTTCTCTAACAGGTAAACACTCCCCTCTGCGATGCTCCCAGTCAACACATCCTTCTCCTTTGTGAATACCGACGCAAAGTATTCATTTAGGATCTCCCCTACTTCTTTGGGCTCTCAGCCTAATTCCCCACTTTTGTCCCTGAGCGGTCCTATCTTTTCCCTGACAACCCTTTTGTTCCTAACGTATGAATAAAATCCCTTGGGATTCTCCTTAATCCTGTCTGCCAAGGACATTTCGTGACCACTTTTTGCCCTTCTAATTCCTCGTTTGAGTTCTTTCCTACTTTCTTTGTATTCCTCCAGAGCTCCCTCCGTTTTTAGCTGCCTAGACCTAACGTACGCCTCCATTTTCATTTTGACCAATCCCTCAATTTCCTGGTTATCCACGGTTCTCGAATCCTACCCTTCCTATCCTTCTTGTTTCCAGGCACATGCCGATCCTGCAGCCCTAACAACTGTTCCTTAAAAAGACTCCCACATGCCAGATGTGGATTTAGCCTCAAACAGCCTCTCCCAATCAACAGCTGCCAATTTCTGCCTAATCCCACGAACGTTAGCCTTCCCCCAATCCAACACCTTACCCTTGGGACACCACTCATCCTTTTCCATCACTATCCTAAAGCTAACAGAATTGTGGTCACTATTTGCCACACGTTCCCCGACCAAAACATTGAAGACCTGACCAGACTCATTCCCCAGTAGTAGGTGCAGTATAGCCCCCTCTCTAGTCGGGCTATTACATATTGTTCCAAAGAACTTTCTTGTACGCATTTTACAAATTCCTCCCCATTCAGACTCACAGCCCTACGCAATTTCCAGTCTATACCAGGGAAATTGAAGTCTCCCACTACAACCACCCTATTTTTCCTGTACCTATCCATTATCTCCTGACATATCCGTTCTTCCACTTCCCTTGGGCTGTCGGGGGGCCTGTCGTATACCCCCAACATAGTGACTGCGCCCTTTCTGTTTCTGAGCTCCACCCAGAGTGACTCGTTACACGACCCCTCTGAATTGTCCTCCCTCTGCACTGCTGTAATATGCTCTCGAACTAATACTGCTACACCCCCACCTCTTTTGGCCCCCCTCTGTCTCGCCTAAAACACTTGTACCCCGGAATATTCAGCTGCCAGTCCTGTCCCTCTTTCAACCAAGTCTCTGTCACCGCAACCACAGCCAAATTCGTCAGAAGCATTAAGGCCCTAAGTTCGTCTGTCTTACCTGCTACGCTCCTTGCATTGAAGTAGATGGACTCCTGACCTCCAGGCCAAGTGAGGTCATCCTCCCCCAGAGTGCTCTTCTTCGTTGCCAGCCTTGTCCTGGCCCCAAGCTCGTCCCCAGCCTCTACACTTGTAGACATAATTTTTTGATCCACACACCCCTGCCGTATTAGTTTAAACCAACCCGAACTGCACTAGCAAAACTCCCAGCCAGGATATTCGTGCACTTCCAATTTAGGTGTGACCCGTCCTTCTTGTACAGGTGCCATCCTCTCTTGAAAACTTCCCAGTGAGCCAGGAATATTAAGCCCTCCCTCCTGGACCAGTCCTTTAGTGAAGCGTTCAATTGTACTATCTCCCTATTCCTAGCCTCACTGGCCCGAGGCATCGGGAGCAGCCCAGAGATTGCCACCCTGGAGGCCCTACTTTTTAGCCTATTCCCCAACTCCCTGAATTGCTCTCGTAGGATCCCCCTGCTCTTCCTATCTACGTCATTTGCACCAATGTGTAGAATGACATCCGTTTCTTTATACTCCCCTTTTAATATGCCTCCTATCCGCTCGGAGACATCCAGTACCCCAGCACCAGGTAGGCAGACAACCATCTTGGAATCCTGTTCGCACCCACAGAACCGCCTGTCCGTGCCTCTAACCGACGCATCCCCCACCACTATTGCTCTCCTAATCCCTCTCTTTCCTTTCCGAGCCACAGAGCCTGACTGTGTGCCAGTGACCTGGTCACTGTGGCTTACCTCTGGAGAGTCATCCTCCTCCACACTATCCAAAACAATATACTTGTTTTGGAGGGGGACAACCACAGGTGACCCCTCCACTAATTGTTCACTCGCCTCCTCTCTCACACCTGTTGCCGAGCCCTTCCTATTATGAGAGACATCCACTGGAATACTCTCTGGTACGTTACCCTTATGACCTTTACTCCTCCTAACTGTGACCCACGTGTCTTCCCCCTGAGGCCCCGGTGTAACTACGTGCCTATAACTCACGTCTATTTGTCTCTCATTCTCCCTGACTAGACTAAGGTCACCAAGCCGCTGCTCCAGTTCCCTGACGCGGTCCCTCAGGAGCTGCAGTTCCATGCATCTGGTGCAAATGTGAACCTCCGGGCGGCTAGGTGTTTCCAGGAACACCCACATCCCACACCGAAAGCAAAACACTGGCCTATCACTCATAGCTACCCTTTTCCTTTATAGGATTGGAAAAGGAAAAAACCTACCCCGCTTCGCCCTTTCCCCTGAAGCCCTGTGAGCCAAAGCCCTTGCAGCTCTCACTCTGCTTCCCACTCACTCCACTGCCCGCTCCCGACTCTGCCCGCTCTATACTGCGGCCTCCCTTTTAAACCTCCCGTGCGCTTTAAAAAAAATACAAATTTTCCTCCCACGTCACCCTCCCGATACATAACTGGGTTTGGCATTCCGAAATTTATTTTGTCCTCGAAACTCGCAGATAACTTCGAGCGACAAGTAGGGTGGTGGAGGCAGCCACGCTGACATCGTTTAAGACTTACCTGGATAGTCACATGAGCAGCCTGGGAATGGAGGGATACAAACGATTGGTCTAGTTGGACCAAGGAGCAGCACAGGCTTGGAGGGCCGAAGGGCCTGTTTCCTGTGCTGTACTGTTCTTTGTTCTTTGTTCTTTGACAGGGTCAGCCATTCTAATTATCTTTTTTAACCAAAAAACATCAGCTTAAATAGAGGACATAGTACCAAAGATTTTTTTCTAAAAATCTACAGGATTAAGTTCTGTTCCGCCATAGTCCTCCCGCCCTCGAAGAAAAAAAATCCCTTCCTTTTTACTGTGTGTGGACTTGCGAAACGAAAGCGGAAAGAAGAGGTGTGCAGTCATTATTTCATTGATACTTGAAAATCAAATACGCAACTAGCAAGGGCAAAGGCAACGGCCTGCTTCCCGGCAGAAGTTTACACATGGAATAGAGCGTCAGCAAAGGCATCCCCCCGCCTGTTCTATGAACAGTATTTCGGTTGACCTGGGACTTTGGAAATCGGTCTCTATTTCCTTATTTGGGAAATCTATTGAAGGGTTTGGGTTTTGAATTCTACCCTCCTGGGAAATGGCAAAAACAAAGGCTTTGATTGCAGAACTTAGTAACTGTTTGAATGAAGATTTTGTATCTTAATGGTCCGTGGTTTTGTTAGGGTGGTTAGCATTAAGGGAGCTAATAAGGATCACGATGTTCTGCGCTGTCTATAGGGGAGGCCAGAGTTTCTCACTCGGCGATGACAAGCTCTGTTGATCGCAGGGCTGAGCTACTCATGTTCAGCTTCGGTCTATCCTGTCCACTTTGGCATCTTGCAGATTCAGTTGTTCAGACCCAGGTTCAGTTTATTGTCATGCCATTGGGTTTTCTTAAGGAAATGTTGGCCTCTTTCAGGGATTGCAGTTCAGCACCCAACAAGGGCCCGACCAAAACTGTGGTGTTCCCGTTCATCTTAGGTGATGGTGCTCCGTGTTGGCACTGCGAATGTTTGTCTATCTTCTCCATAACCTGCACCAGCTTTTCTGGGTGGAGAGGATAAGATAGCTGCTTGATGGAAACCGCCTGTCCCACAACCACACCAGGTGGTTGACAGTGATGCGTCCGGCTATGTGTTTATAGGCAATTTTATATGCAAAGGGCGACCCTGTTAGATTGCCTGGCCCTTCTGCGTTAAGATAGCTGAGTAAAGTGCCCAATCTCCTGGGTATTTTTCTGTTGTTTACTAGGATCATATGGATTTCATTGTGGGATACATTTGTGTCTCCCTACAATCTGTTATTATTGTTCCTCGTTTTTGCTTTTGCTTTGGGAATGGGGATTCCTCTAGGCTGGCTTGTTTTTTCTCTCCTTTGGACCATTTCTGTTCCCCGGTGGATGGCCAGCTTCCGCTGGACCTCTCGTTTGCATTTTGAATCGGCGAGATGTCATAATCATTCTCTCTGGTTCTGTGCGAGAACGTTCCTGGTATGAATGCTGGACAACTCCAGGGGTGTGGACTATCTGATAGCTGTGTTTCAGCAGGGATCCCACTTCCAAAGCACCAATTCGAATCCTCTCCAATCCCCGTGACTGTGATGTAGCCATCCTCCAATAGGAACACAGACCAATCAGAAAATGGGAGCAGTGGTTATAATCTGAACCTTCCAATCGTTGTTTTGCCTCCCGGATTCAACACTGTGTTTTCAAGAACATTGCTGTTCCTCGTTGAGCTGCAGTGGCAGAATATAGTTGACTGAAGATAGCGAGGTCAAAGAAAGAGTGGGACACAAAACTGAAGTGATAATTAATTGCATCTCAAGGTCAAGCTTGCATTCTGAATGGCAAAATGATCACCCAATCTGTGTTTGACGCTGTCCTGGTTTACAGGAAAATCCATCGTGAGCAGCGATGTTGTTTACTGAATTGTAAGAAGTTCAAACAAATCAATCTAGTAACAATTACTCAGCCTTACCCAGTACTCCCCAAATCCGTTCCCTCGCTTTCTCTCTCAGTGTTTTTGAAGATGTGCTGGCCGGATTGAGTTCCATCCTGGACTGAGCTCCACACTCAGTATTTCAACTTCACCTTGTCCCTGTCTTCACCGAACTAAAAAGCACTGTTGCTTCACCAAGCAGCACCCGGACTAAGCAAATGAATGGAAAGGGTTGAGAAATGAAAGCGTTATACTTACAGATGGTGAAGACAGGAGGATCATCAAAACGGCTCTGCAAAACGGATGAGTCAATTTTATTTGCCAGCCGTGGTTCGTGCAGAAAGCCTGTTTGGAAACGATCTGATCGAGTCGAATCTGGGAGAAGATAACTCGGTACAGTGGGAACGCGAGAATAGGGGGCAGAGCTCTGAAGTCGGTACAATCGGTTGAGAAGGTTGGAGTTCGAGTTGCGCAGATCAGGCCATACCCCTCATTGCCAGGAAGTCTGAAATACGTTTGCAAACAGTGAGCGCAGAGAATGGTTGTCAATGATGAGTGAGCGCAGAGAATGGTCGTGCAGAGCCCGAGCGTAGGAAACTGATGAATGAAATGAAATAATAGATTGGCCGATATATTTAACAAAATGCAGGTTTGCAATGGTCAAACGTTTGAACAATTTTAATCGGGAAAAAAAGGATATTCTGTTTCCTATAATTGACGTGTCAGTAACTAGGGGGTCACAATTTCATGATGGTCAGCAAGGGGGGTAAATGTGTGTTTTTCTGGTTGGCATCAGTGACTAGTGGTGTGCCTCAGGGATCAGTGTTGGGACCGCAATTGTTTACGATTTGCATAGATGATTTGGAGTTAGGGACCAAGTGTAGTGTGTCAAAATTCGCAGATGACACTAAGTTGGGTGGAAGAGCAAAGTGTGCAGAGGACGCTGAAAGTCTGAAAAGGGATATAGATAATCTAAATGAGTGGACGAGGGTCTGGCAGATCGAGTACAATGTTGGTAAATGTGAGGTCATCCAATTTGGTAGGAATAACAGCAAAATGGACTATTATTTAAATGGTAAAAAAATTGCAACATGCTGCTGTGCAGAGGGACCTGGGTGTCCTTGTTCAGGAATCTCAAGGAGTTGGTTTGCAGGTGCAGCAGGTAATTAAGAAGGCAAATGGAATTTTGTCCTTCAATGCTAGAGGGATGGAGTTTAAAAACAGCGAGATTATGTTGCAGCTTTATAGTGTGCTGGTGAGGCCACGCCTGGAGTGTTGTGTACGATTTTGGTCTCCGTACTTGAGAAAAGATATCCTGGCACTGAAGGGGGTGCAGAGGAGATTCGCTAGGTTGATTCCGGAGTGCAGAGGGTTGGCCTATGAGGAGAGAGTGAGTAGACTGGGGCTATACTCATTGGAATTCAGAAGAATGAGGGGAGATCTTATGGAAACATATACGATTATGAAGGGAATAGATAAGATAGAAGAAGGGAAGTTGTTTCCACTGGCGGGTGAAACTACAACGAGAGGGCATAGTTTCAGAAAAAGGGGAAGCAGGTTTAGGACTGAGTTGAGGAGGAACTTCTTCACACAAAGGATTGTGAATCTGTGGAATTCCCTGCCAGCGAAGCAGTTGAGGCTATCTCAGAAAATGTTTTTAAGGCAAGGATGGATAAATTTTTGAACAGTAAAGTAATTAAGGGTTAAGGTGAGCGGGCGGGTAAATGGAGCTGAGTCCACAAAAAGATTAGCCATGATCTTATTGAATGGCGGAGCAGGCTCGAGGGGCCAGATGGCCTACTCCTGCTCCTCGTTGTTATGTTATTTATGTTCTTTTAACAGTGAGATTTGGACAATATTCTTCACTCGGTGAAATGTTGGGGTTTGCAATGAAATGATGAAGGGTGCTGGCGGCGGATTCCATAGGAGATTTCAAATAGAGCTGGATACATATTTGAAACTGATGAATTTAGTTGGCTGCCGAGGCAGGGCTGGAGAATATGACTGGCTCTTTCGGTCGCTGGTGTAGACATGATGTATCAACATACCTCCTTCTGTGCTGTAAAATTATTTGATTCTCCGATTCTCATATGCATGAGCACGGTGGCGGGGAGGGGGGGGGCGGTGCGGGGGGGTGGGAGCTGGTGACTGCCGAAGAGGGCGCTTAGTATGCATGAGAGCGGAGGAGCATCTGTCTTTGAGGGGATTGGTATGGGTGAGACTGGAGAGGGTATGTGTTGGTGAGGGGTGTTAAAGTGTGCGACTGAGGGTTAGTGTGCATTAGAGTCGGGGTGAGAGGTTTTGAAGGGGGTTTGCGTGTGAGAGTGGAGGGTGGAGGATGTGGGTGGATGTCTGTGAGGGGATGAAGGCAGTTAGAATGTGTAGGTGTGGGTGAGTGTGCGGGAGAATAGCGGGGTGATTGTCTATGAGGGGAGCTAGGATGTGTGAGAGCGAGGAGGGTGAATGTCTTTGAGGGAGGGTTAGTGTGCGTGAGAGGGGGTAATGTGCGTGAGAGTGTCGGGTGGTGAGTGTATGTGGTGCTGGTTAGTGAAGGGGGGTAGTACTGTGGTACTGTGCGTCGAGAGGTAGGGTGTCTGTGAAGCGTGGTTAATTTTTGCAAGTGTGGAGGAGATGAATGCCTGTGATGGGGGTTAGTGCGCGTGAAAGAGCCGGTGAGTGATTGTGAGAGCGGGCAGGTTGTGTGTCTGTGTGTGGGGAGGGTGGGGGGAGGGGAGGGGGAGTGGGGAGGGGGTGTGTGTGGATGAAGCGTTCACGAATGTGTGAGAAGGGTGAGTGCGCCAGTGCTGCGTGTATGTGTGACAGAGAGCGAGATGTGTATGTGCATGTGTGAATGAGAGAGAGACATCTGCGAGCGTGAGAAATAAGAAGACATGTCGTTGAGAGAAGGAAAGGAGGACATGTGCATGTGTGGCAGAGTTTGCTGGAGACATGTGCATGTGTGTGTCTGTTTGTGTGTGTGTGTGCGTGCGCGTGTGTGTGTAAGAGATGAGTGTGTGTGTGTGAGTGTTTGACTGTGTGAGGTAAGTGTGTGTGTATGTGTGTGTGTGTGTGTGTGTGTGTGTGTGTGTGATGGAGAGATCAGTGAGTGTATCCAATGCGAGTATTAACTTCCCAGCATTGCCCCGCCATCAAACTAACAAAAGGTAAGTGTTGAGTACTTTGAATATTTTTGTTAATTGCTCACTCCTGAAGTAGTGACTCCTTCCAGGGGTTAATGTTCAAGGGCCATGCGAGAATGGCTTGGTCAGGTGAGGAGGCCATGCACCTGGTGAATTCATTTGTGACTGTGTGTCTCTTCCTTACTCCTGATATATACATAGAAATAGCAGGACAATGCTTGTTTACGTTTAAGTTCCGTGTTCGCACCTATTTTGTGGCAAAACATCAGCCTCAACATAAGAATTCTTGGGTTCCCTGATACACTTGGGAAGTTCGAGTTCTCAAAGTTCGGTGTAACCGAATCTAAGTAATTCCAAAATTCCAAAAATCATATTCAATTGATGCACTATCAAAGCAGTTACCTCTTTTTAAAAAAACAACTTTACAATGCAGACTGACAGGGCCGGACCTTTTGCTCCCATTTAGTCCCATGAATGTTTCAGGCACTGTTACTTTATTGATACTGACTTCCAAATGTTCCTTATGTTCACTTAACATTTGGTTTGAAGTTACTTGAATTATTTTGAGGAACTTTCTTATTCCCAATGGAATTTCAACTTTCTCGGTTAACATTTACTCTCACGGATTATTGTCTCTATTTACAAATATAGACCCATAGGAACTCGAAGCAGGAGTAGGCCACTCGATCCCTCGAGCCAGCTGCGCCATTCATTTTGATCATGGCTGATCATCGAGTTCAATATCCTGATCCTGCCTGTCCACCGTATCCCTTGATCCCTTTAGTTCCAACCTTTTGGAAACATTTACCGTCTGTTTTAGATCTCTAATTTGCATAACATCATATTCTCTTTACTCTATCCTTTACAGACGTCATTCCTCTTCTGCTGCACTCTAAACATCATTCATTCCGGAGGTTTCGAATTTCGTTTGGCGTCCGTATCGCATCGTTACATTTTCTTCCTCGTCACTTGCTTACTTTGAGGCTGTTGTGCCTTGAACGATTGCACATTAATTTACAATTGTCTCGTAGATTTTTCAGTGTCAACCATTGTTTCTCTGCAATCACATCTTTTGAAGTGGTGTCCTAATCTGTATTTGAATCGTTTGCTATTTTGGGATTTGTCGTCCAAGTTTCAAAGGAAACTGAATCTTTCCAACTCAATACAAATTTTTACCATCTTATTTCTGCGCTTCATGAAAATCAGTTCGGTATAAAATTATTAATTTGAACTTTCTGACTGTAGACGACTTGATCGAGCATCGACTGTTCCCCTGTTGCTTCGTCGAAACACTGATAAACAGAATATCTCATTGTCTTTGCGAATGAGGCACATTTCCTCTGGGAGTTGATTCTGTTCATGATTTTTTTTGTTTCCGGCGTGACCTGCTCGACTTAGTCAATGTCGTTCAGATTGCACTGAACTGAGATCGCTCTTTGTTGATTTAGTGACTTTAATTAACAACAAATATTGTGTACACTGTTTTTCTCAGTTGGGCACGGATGGTTATATAAAGAGGGAAAATGCACCATAACGTATCTTATTGTTAAAATGTTTGAATCTGGGATAATAAAGTGGTGTAAATTTACTGTTTTCTACTGGGGATTTATTAAGTTTACTTATTTGTAGTTACAATTAAGGCATTAACAATACAATGAAGTAACTGTGAAATACCTCTAGTCGCCACATTCTGGCGGCAGTTCGGGTCAATGCACTTTACCAGCATGCTTTTCAGACTATGGAAGGAAACTGGAGCACCCGGAGGAAACCCACGCAGGCATGGGGAGAACTTGCCAATTCAACACAGACAAAGACCCAAGCCGGGAATTGAACCCAGGTCCCTAGATCTGTGAAGCAGCCGTACGAACCACTGTGTCGCGTAACCGATTAGGGTGATTGACAGTATTAGTCACATGATTGAGCTCACAGACAGAAAGCCAACTCAGTCGCTTTTTTTGGGAGCTGTGCAAAAAAATAGCTCTGAGTATCTCTGAGATCAGAAGACTGGGATCAGCCAGGAACCAGGTCACTTTTTTGGAAATTCCACTATTAGAGGATGTGTCTTTCTCTGGACATTTCTGCATGAAATTCAGACGGCAGGTTTCTTTCTGTATCTGTCCAGAGAGGTTACAAGGCTGACAACCTAGCATCGACGTGAGCATATCTGTGTTTCATGCTAATTGGTACCGAAGTAAGATTTATGTCTTTGGGATATGGCTTAAATTGGACATATAAAGATGGATATCTGTTAAAAAAATACTTTGCCGTGTTTAAGTAATTAATTGAAATTCAGAAGAATGAGGGCTGAGCACATAGAAACATATCAAATAATGAAGGGAGTAGATAAGATAGAAGCAGGCAGGTTGTTTCCACTAGCGGGTGAAACCAGAACTAGGGGGCAGAGCCTCATAATAAGGGGGAGCTGATTAAGGTATGATTTGAGGAGAAACTTATTCACCCGATGTTCTGTGAATCTGTGGAATTCCCTGTCCAGTGAAGGAGTTGAGACTATCTCGTTGGATGTTTTTCAGTGAAAGACAGACATATATTTGATCAGTAAATGAATTAAGGGTTATGGTGAGTGAGAGGGTAAGTGGAACTGAGTCCACGAAAAGATCAGCCATGATCTTATTGAACAGCAGAGCAGGCGCGAGGAACCAAATAGCCTGCGCCTGCTCCTCGTTCTTATGTTCCTATGTGCAATTACTTTAGAATGCCTGTGAATCAGAAGCAATTGAGATAACGAAATAAAGAGCTCAGATAAATCAGGAAATTTAACTAACTTTATTCTAACATTATTATAACGTTATTATAACGTTGTTATAGTGACTGCGTGCCTGTATAACTGTCGCAATTCAATCCCTGTAACATTATCATTCGCAGTGTAATAACAGAAAACAGCTCATACAGACTTACACAACTTCATTATTTATAGACCCTTACCAGGAACGCCAAATATAGCAAGAATCAAATTGTATATTTTCCGGACGGTTCGAACTGTACTATGCATTTTCCTGTCTGAAGTGATTCTGCTCTATCGTGCAGCAAGCAATATCTCCGGATTAAACGCTTGTTATGCATTATCAGTGCACTTATTATACAACCGCCATGATCTCCACAGGGATACACAAGTTGAAAATTTGTTCAAAATGTTTTTCTTTAAGTTTGAGAAAGCAGCTGACGACAGCTGTGTTAAATCCCTCTTAATGGAATTAGAAAAGCTGGGATTTAATTGTATCCCGCATGTCTGATTGCACACAATTGCAAACCGTCATTGGGGTCTACGTTAAACATAAATGGAAATAGATTCATAAAGTCATATAGCACAGAAAAGGCCATTTGACCCCACTACCACTAAATAACTACCACTAAAGGTGTGATAATTTAATTGTTCTGGACTTGTGCCATATCCTTGAAGTTTCAAGTGTTTCTTCAAATATTTTTAAAGGTTCTAATGATTCTTCTCAGGCAATGCATTCCAGATTCCCACCACCCCCTGAGTGAAACAGTTTTATGATCATATGCCGTCTGAATCTCCAGCCCCTTACCCTAAAACTATGCCCCCTCGTAATTGACCCCTCAACCAAGGTGAACAGTGCTCTCTGCTTAACTTATCCATTTCCCTCAAAATGTTATATACCTCAATGATGTTCCCCCGCCTTTAGCCTTGCCTGATCTAAAGAAAACAACTGAAACTTTTCACTCCTTATAGCACAAATGCTGCTTTCCAGGCAACATTCTGGTGAACATTCTCCTGTGCTATCACATCCTTGCATAATTGAGGTAACAAGAATTGAACACTGTACACCAGCGGTAGCCAAAGTAACGTCTTGTACGTCTCCAAGATTACCTGCTTGTTCTTATACTCTATTCCACAACTGACTAAAGCAAGATCAACGAGGCCATCAATGCGTGGAGCCAGAAGAGTTGGGTGAGATCCTGAATAAATATTTCTCGTCATTATTTACCGTTGAGAAAGACATGGAAGCATGGGAACTCGGCGAAATAAACAGTGATGTATTGAAAAGCGTCCACATTACAGAAGAGTAGATGCTGGGGTTCTTACAACGTAGAAAGGTAGATAAATCCCCGCGACCTGATCAACTGTTGCCCAGGACACTCTGAGAAGGTAGGGAAGAAATTGCCGCCCCTTGCGGAGATACATTTATCATCAACATCCATCGATGTGGTGCCGGAAGACTGGAGGGAGGCAAACGTTGTGTCATCATTTAAGAAAGAAGGCAGGCAAAAACTAGGGAACTGTAGACCAGTGAGCCTAACAACGGTGGTGGGTAGGTTGTTGGGGGGATTCTGAGAGACAGCATCTACGTACATTGCGAAAGTCAAGGACTGATTAGGAATAGTGAGTACGGCTTTTTGCGTGGCAAATTTAATAGTTTTCTGAAGGGGTGACGAAGCAAACCGATGAGGGCAATGTGGTAGACATTGTCTATATGGACTCTAACAAGGCCTTTGTCAAAATACCGCACGGTAGACTAGTCAGTAAACTTATCTTATATGGGATCAAGGTAGAAGCAATCAGTTGGATAGATGATGGGGTTGCGCGTATGGAACACAGGATGGCAGAGGGTTGTGTTTTCAGATTGGAGGCCTCTCATTAGCGGTGTGTGGCATGGATCAGTGTTGAGTCCACTATCGTATTCATTTACCAACGATTCGGATGAGAATATAAGAGCCATGTTTAGTAAATTTGCATTACACCAAAATTGGTCGTTTTGGGGACAGTGAAGAAGGTTGTCTCAGACTACAATGGAACTTTGAGTGGGTCGAGGAATGCAGATGGAGGTTAACTCAGATAAATCTGCGGAGTTGAATTTCGGTCAGACAAATCAGGGCAGGGCTCACACAGTTAATGGTAGGATCCTGGGGCGTGTTGCCGAACAGAGAGACCTCTGGTTGAAGACACATAGTTCGTTGAAAATGGCATCACAGGTAGAGAGGGGTGAAGAACGCATTTGGCACACTTGCCTTCTTCGGTCAGAGCACTGAGTACAGGAGTTCGGACTTTGTTACAAATGTGCAAGATAATGGACAGGCGACCTTTGGAGTACTGCATGCAACTCTGGTGTCAGCCTGCTATAGAAAATATAGTAACATAAAAAATAGGTGCAGGAGTAGGCCATTTGGCCCTTCGAGCCTGCACCACCATTCAACATGACCAAGGCTGATCAAGCACTCTCAGTATCCCACTCTCGTTTTATCTCCATATCACCTGATTCCTTTAGCTGTAAAGGCCACGTCCAGCTCTCTCCACCCTGTATTGGAGAATTTCACAGGTTCACAACTCTCTGAGTGAAGAGATTCTTCTTCACCTCAGTCTTGAATGGCTTACTCCTTACTCTTAGAATGTGATGCCTCGTACTGGACTTCCTCAACATCGGGTACATTCTTCCTCCATTTAGCCTGTCCAGTCCCATCAGGATATTATACGTTTCGATGAGATCCCCTGTCAATCTTCTACATTCCAGTGAGTACATGCCCAGCCGATCCAGTGTCTCTTCATCTGGTTTAATTGTCATCAGTAGATTCTAAATTATAGCTGTTTTCTGTATTCCACCGTCTGCCATGGCAAGGTTCTAACCCGGGTCCTCAGAACAATAGCTGAGTTTTTGAATTAATATCTAGCGAAAATACCATTAGAACATCGCCTACTTAATAGAATAAACAAGTTCACTGAATTTGTCTGCTCATAAATGTATAGAATAGAATCTCTGCAGTGTAGAAGGAGCGTCTTCGCCCATCAAGCTTGCACTAACCGCAATCCCACCCACACCCTAGCCCCTATCATCACGTATTTACCCTGCTAATCGGCCTGACACAAAGGATCTATTTAGCTTGGCCAAACAACCTAACACGCAGATCTTTGGACTGTGAGAGGAAACAGGAGTACGCGGAGTACAGTCTCGGGGAAAATGTGCAAAATCCACATAGACAGTCACCCAAGGCTGGAATTGAACACGGGTTTCTGGCTCTGTGAGGCAGCAGTGCGAACCACTGTGCCACCGTGCCATCCGTGTAAATGTTTGCCAGAATTCTGAAAAACTACAGATCACATGATCCTGTGTCTTTCTTCATATGTCAGTCCTGCCATTTTGGGAATTCGTCTGGTGAACTGAAGGAAGAATGTTATTAAACTGGGAAGGCTGCAAAAAAGGTTTACAAGGATGTTACTGGGACTGGAAGGCTTGAATTATAAGGAGATGCTGGATAGGCTGGGACTTTCGTTTGTCCAGGAGGGCAGGAGGATGAGGGTGACCTTATAAAATAATGAGGGAGACCTTTTTCACAGAGAGGATGACGCGTATATGACATCAGCTGCCAGAGGGAGTGGTAGCCGCGGGTACAATTAAACACTTGTAAAGATGTTTGGACAGGTACATGCATGGGAAACGTTTAGAGGGATATGGGCCAAACGCAGGCAAATGGGACCAGTTCACTTTTGGAAACCTAGCCGTCATGGATGAGTTGGCTGAAGGGGCTGTTTCTGTGCTGTATATCACTATGGCTCGATGACTTTATGACTAGCACGAAGCCAACATGTTCATTCGGAGAGGAGGTGCCGAAACAATAGCCGAATGGTCGCCTTCTGTGCTGTAACAATTCTGGGATTATACTCTTCTCTGCCTGTCCTTACCCCTTTAGTTAGCACAAAACTCTCAGTGCAGTTCGATCACTTCCTGTTTGTAAGTAAGTGTCAAATTGGCCCGAAATGTGAGCTCAATTTCTCCCACCACAGATACATGCTGATCTGCTGTGTTTTTCCAGCACTTTCTGTTTTTATCTCAGTAATTGCATTCAGGCTCCATAATGCAGTTGAGTGAATATGATGGTTATTGATAATTAGGAACAAATGTGAGGTTTTTTTTTACAGTTAAATGAGTGGCGATGGAAATTATCTCGGTTTGAAAGACATTTGCATATATTCTGGAATTAAAATGATGAGCAACTGCAATAACCTCAGCTGGACACTTGGAGCTTCTAAATTGACTGATTTAGAACTCAATGTTGGAGTCCAAGGCTGATGGATGAAAGTGGGTGAGTGGCACAAGGCAAATTGCATCTATGGAGACCCAGCATAGACACGACAGGCCGAATAACCTCCCTTATGTTGTAACGATTATAGATTATGTGATGTGCAAAGGCAATAAAATTGCTCTTAAAGTCTCTGCCATTTCTTTGTTTCTCGACACTAACCCCCCAATTCCATAGTCGAATGGACTAACGTTTAGTTTAGCTGCTCTTTCATATTTCAATATTCTACTTGAATTTATTACTATTTATTTTTGGATCTGGTGTTGGCTTAGTTTCCTGTGTTAAGCACTGCTGTTCCATTTTCTTTCTCAAAGGAATATCTCTCCATCAGGAGTTACAAAGTATCTGGCATAACCTTGTTACTTATTTTCTGTTGTCTTCCTTTCAAAGAAGTTCCTAACTTCCACTTTTTCCAACTCCTTCTTCTTAAATAGTAACATGAATTAGGAGGAGACATTGATCACTTGGCCTCTCGAGTCTTCTCTGCCATTCAATCAGGTCATGGTTGATCTGATTATATCTTCACCATCACCGTCATGATTACCACCAACAACATTCCACCCTCTGTTGACGGGAGTGTTCTCTCGAGGCTACGTATTGCTAAACTTAAGCTAAACACAGAGAATCATGAAACTTAGTGTACTGATTCTAAGACGTGCCTTTATTAACCAAACCATCGAATGGGAGTGTGGTATAAAGAAACCCAGCATTCCAGGTAGAGAATTCGGGCAGCCCAATATCACTCTGAAAAACAATGCCTCTGTGAAAGCAATTGTACATTTTCAAAATAATTTCCCCACTTTTCCGGTAGGCATTATCCAGTAAAAGATTAATACAAGTCAGTCAATAATCGACCCTGTCACCAACCCCGACCAATAACAATTTACATCCTGACCTCTTGGGATTTTATTTGTCCTTAATTTCGGATGTTCCCTCCCTTGATTTCCCAGCAACACTGGCCGCTAGACAGTGAAATGGGACACTGATTCCCAAAGACTCAAACACAGTTGATACTCGTCTGTCCCTAAGGATCATTAGTGAATTGTTGCATTGCATCTTGTAGCTAGTATACATTGCGGCTACTGAACGTCGGTGGTGGAGGGATTGAATGTTTGTAGGTGGGGTGCCGATCAAGTGGGCTGCATTCTCCTGGATGCTGTCAAGTTTCTTGATTGTTGTTGGAGCTGCACCCATCCAGGCAAGTGGGGAGTATTCCACCACACTCCTGACTTTTGCCTTGTAGATGGCGGATAGAGTCTGGGGTGTCAGTAGGTGAGTTACTCCTGCAGTATTCCTAACCTCTGGCCTGCTCTTGCAGCCACTGTGTTTATGTGGTGAGTCCAGTTGAGTTTCTAGTCAATGGTAATCCCAATGATGTGAACAATGGGGGATTCAGTGATAGTTATACCATTGAATGTTACAGCGGTGGTCAGAGTGTCTCTTATTGGTGATGGTCATTGCCTGGCATTTGTGTGGCGCGAATGTTACTTGCGACCTGTCAACCCAAGACTGGATATTGTCCAGTTCTTGTTGTATTTGACCATGGCGTGTTTCAGTATCTGAGGAGTCGTGAATGGTGCTAAACATTGTGCAATCTTCGATGAACATCCCCATTTCTGACCTTACGACAGACGGAAGGTCATTGATGAAGATTGTTGGACCTACCACACTACCCTGAGGGTTTCCTGCAGAGATGTACTGGAGCTGGGATGACCGATCCTTCACAACCACAACCATCTTCCAAAGTACCAGGTATGCCTCCAACCTGTGGAGAGTTTGCCCCCTGATACCTACTGATTCCAGTTTTGCTGGTGTTCCCTGATGCCACACTCGGTCAAATGCGGCCTTAGAAATCAGCTCTTTTTTCCATGTTTGAACCAAAACTGTAATGAGGTCAGGAGCTGAGGGACCCTGGCGAAACCCAAACGGGGCATCACTGAGCAGGTTATTGCTGCGCAGGTGTTCCTTCATAGCACTGTTGATGACCGCTTCCATCACTCTACTGACGATCAAGAGTAGACTGAATTGGCCGTAATTGGCTGGGGAGGATTTGTTCTGCTTTTTGTGTACAGGACATACCTGGGCAATTTTCAACATTGTTGGGTAGATGCCACTGTTGTAACTGTACTGGAAGAGCTTGGCTAGGGGAGTTGCAAGTTCTGGAGCACAGGTCTTCAGTACTATTGCCGGAATGTTATCAGGGCCCATGCCTTTGGAAGTATCTAGTGCCTCCAACCGTTTCTTGATACCACGTGGAGTAAATCGAATTGGATGAAGACTGGCGTCTGAGATGCTGGGGACCACCGGAGGAGGCCGAGATGGATCAGGCACTCGGCATTTCTGGCTGAAGATTGCTGGATTGCACTGAAAACTTCCAGTGGTTGAAGAGATATGGTCAAGAATGGATTATGGTCCCAGGGTTGCATGGTGTTTCAATGGTTGGGCCTGCTGCCTCATAGCGCCAGGGACCCAGGTTCAATTATGGCATTGGGTGACTGTATGTGTGGAGCTTGTTTGTTCTTTGGTTTCCCCTGGGTACTCCAGTTTCCTCCCACAGTCCAACAATACGCTGGATTATCGATGCTAAACTGCCCTGTAGTGCACAACGATCTATAGCTATGATGGATTCGTCGTGGAAACTGGGTTAGCGGGATGGGGTGTGAATTTGGAACTGAGAAAGATGCTATTTCGGTGATTCGGTGCAAACTTCATGAGCTGAATTGCCTCCTTCTGCATTGTATGGATTCTATGATTCTACGGGCTGATAGATAGATCCCCGGATCCAGATGGGCTTCACCCTGAAATCCAGTGTGCAGGCAGATGCTTCAGTCATAATTTTACAAATTTGCCTGGATTTGGGAAAATTTCCCTTTGACTGGAAGATCATAAATATATATCGTTCATGCTTCGTCCCCATATTCCTCGATGCAATTAAAATCTAAACAATTGTCGACTTCTTTCTTGAATATATTCAACTACTTCTGTGGTAGAGAATTTCGCAGGATCACGACACTTGGGGGAAGACATATTTCGACATCACAGTCCTTGTTCTCGAATCATTTAGCAAGGAAAACATCTTCCCTGCCTGTCCTCTGTTTAGCCCTTTTAGAATTTGATACGTTTCATTCAGATCACCTCTCGTCTTTCTGAGCTCTCGTGAATGCAGCCCTACTCGAACTAATGTCCCTCACAGGTAAGTCCTGCCAAGCTCATAACATCTGCTACACACCCTACATGTGCATATCCCTTCTTAGGTAGAGAGACGTAAACTGCACGCATTACTACAGTTGTAGTCTCACTAAGGCCCTGTATAACTGCACTGAGACATCCTTTTGAAATGAAGTCCAACTTAACAATTGCCTTCCTAATTGCGTGCTGTACCAGCCTCGCCACTTTTATTGACTGGTCTACAAGAACACCCAGGTCTCTTGGGGCATTCACAGTTTCCCATACATCAGCGTTTAGATAACACTCATCCTTTCTGCTTTTCACACCGAAGTGTACAATTCCAAATATAGCCACGTTGTACTGCATGTGACGTGCGTTTGTCCACTCAGTGATTTGTATCATTTATCTTGAAAACTCCTTGCTTCCTCTTCACAACTCAGAACTTCGCTGTAGCAAATGATACTGCAGAAAGGAAAAGTTCTTGTTGTAGCAAGTAAGATATGGTCATCGATAGAAATTTGGTTAGCTAACAAGAAAAAGAGAGGTGGCATAAATGTATCTGTTTTTGGTTGGCAGGATGCTCGAGTAATGTTTCATAGGGATAAATGCTGGGGCCTCAACATTTAATAATTGATATAAATGACTTGGATGAAGGGGCTGAAACCCGTTTTGCTAATGACACAAACATATTGCAAGGAAGTAATTTTACAAGAGGACGTAAGAAGGCGACAGGAAGACATGAATTGTTTAAATGTGAGGCAGAAATCTCGCAATTGAGGTATACTGCGGGAAAAAGTAAAATTCTCCTTTTTGCTAGCCCGACTAAGTAACGAACCCATTATCTAAGGGGTGAGATGATGCAGAACCCTGAAATTCAGGGGATTTGGATGCCTTAACACAGGAATAGCGATGGCCAGTATGCAGGTACAGCATTTAACTAGCAAAACTAATATATACATATATTTGCCTATTATGAAGTGAATTGACTACCAAAGTAGGGAGGTCCTCTTTCAGTTGTACAGGGGATTTGTGAGATCACATCTGGCTTATTGTGTACAGTATTGCTCTCCTTCTTTAAGAAGACATGTAAATGCATTATAACTATTTCAGAAAAGGTTTTCTAGATTTATACCAGGAATGGGCTGCCTGTCTGACGAGGAAAGAATGGAGAGCTTCTGTTTGTGCCCACTAAAGTTTATCTTTAAAGTTTATTTGTGTCACATGTAGGTTTATATTAACAGTGCAATGAATTTTCTGTGAAAATCCCCCAGTCACCACACTCCAGCGCATCCCTCGTTACAACGAGGGGGAATTTAGAATGGCCAATGCACCTTACCAGCACCTCTTTCGGATTGTGGAAGGAACCGGAGCACCCGGAAAAAAGCCATGCAAGCGTAGGGAGAACGTGCAGACTCCACTCTGACATTAGTCCAAGCCAGGAATTGAACGTGTGTCCATGACTCTGTGAAGGAGCAGTGCTACCACTGTGGCACTGTGCCGCTCAGAAAGGAGACGCAACTTGATCAAATCTTTTAGGATCCTGATGTGAATTGAGAATTTGGATGTCAAGGAGGTGCTTTCCCTTGCTCGAGAACCTGGACATAAAGGGCACTCATTTAAAATAAGGGGTCGCTCAATTTAAAAAGCAGTGAGGATTTTTTTTCTCAGTTTGTTTGCCTTTCAACTCTCTTCATTAACATGCAGTGAAAATATAATCTTTGGATATCATGAAGGCAGAACTAGATACATTATTGACAAACAAGAGAGTTGGCAAGAATGTGAGATTAATTTCGCAGCCTGATCAGCCATGATGAATTCTGACGACAGAGCAGGCTGGTATGGTCATGTGTTTGGATGGATGGATGGATGGATGGATGGATGGATGGATGGATGGATGGATGGATGGATGGATGGATGGATGGATGTATGTACGTACGGATGGATGGATGCATGCATGGATGAATGGGTGGATGGACGTTCAGAGAGACAGATGGATGAAGGATGGCCAGATGGACAGATGGACGGAAGGAGGAATGGAGGAAGGGAGGAACGGATGGACAGACGGAAGGCAGATTGACCTATAATTCGGGGAATATTTTGCCAAGGCAAGTTTCATACATTTTCAGTATTTGCATTTGGAATAACTTATTTGCTTTCGTTTTGGAGCAGATATCAGTAGCTGAAAATCAAAGAAGATGCAGGAGAGACTGTGTCTGCTGTTTTCCTTCTGCCATCAGGGAAGTTTTTGACGATCTTTCTCATCCCTTCATGTCCACTCCTCCGGATGTCAATTCCTATCCTTTTGTCTCTGCTTCTTGCATTCCTCATTTATCCTTTTATCTTATTTCTGGGAATCACCTCTCGCCATTGAAACACTGCCCTTTGGCTGTGGACTCTGCCTGCATAGCCATTCCTGGTGGTTCCAAAGTTTCTTGTGTGTTTGCCCCGCTGCTCATTCTTATCTCTGGCTACAATTGTTCATTCAATTGCGGCCAGTCGAATACCTGCCCTGTCTCTTCACTCAATGATGTTGCAAGTATCATATACCTCCTGCTACTTTCATTTTTTTTCCCTCTCTCTGTTCCCTCATGTTCATCGTTAGTATTTCTTTAAGGTTTCTTAATTCTCCTGGTCCATTAATTTCAGTCCTCCATTTGGCGCTGCATGAACCATGGACACTACATGAACCATGGACGTATCAGCTGTTCATGTTTTAAATGTTTATTAATTAATATAATAATTATTGCAACAGGACATGTCACCATGTTCTTCAACTGTTCCCTAATTTGGACGTTCAGTGATGTGTCTGGGCGTACAGTGACAATAAGTGTGAGTTTAGTGGGAATGGATAGTGTTACAAAGTGAGGTGAGCTATTTTTTCTGGCTGCTAAGTGCCCGTAAAGATGATAATTGAGGTATCAGAATGTGTAATGACATTTGGAGTGAGATCCTGTGATGTTTGTCAATGTGTAGTGACATGAGGAGTGAGATGATCGATTATTGGTGGCGATTAAGAATAATGGAGGGGCAGTGATACATCTGGATTGGCATTGACAGGAAGATTGAGGTCAATAATTTATATGTATCCATAGAAACAATAAGGCCAGCTCTGCATCGGGATTGGTAATGTCCAAAAGTGAATGGTCAATGATGTGGCATGATCGGTAGAGAAATAGGAGTGAGGCCAGCGATGTATGAGGGTAGTTTGTGACAATAAAAGCAAGGGCTTTGCTTGATTTTGATTTGAGGGGGTATAAAAACGTGGTTAGTGTTTTATCTGTTAGTGCGTTCAGAATAGGAAGGAATTCAGTGGTCTGCCTGATTGGGCACTGACCTGACGAAGGAGCAGCGCTCCGAAAGCTAGTGGCTTTTGCTACCAAATAAACCTGTTGGACTTTAACCTGGTGTTGTGAGACTTCTTACTAAATGAGACCAGTGATGTAACGGTTGCGTAGTGAAATATGAAGGAGGTTTTTGATGTTTCTGGTTAGATGCTGATCATCAGATTGAGTTCACTGTGATATCTGAATTGGTCGTGTGAATCAGTTTCAGATCAATACTGTCCTTGCATGGGCAGATCAAATTATACATGAGGCCATTGTTGTATCTGCAATGATATCTAAAGGGCAGGGGCGCCGTAGTGATGTTGCCACTGGACAGGTAATACGGGGTAATTCTCCTTCGACAGATCGGAGAATTTGAACTCAATCAATCGAAAAATATGGAAATAAAAGGCTAATGCTAATCGCAAATGTGATTTTTATCAACACTAATGGTTCACTTTAGCGGATGAACTCTGTCATATTTAAGTGGCTTTGCTTTTCTGAACGTGTAGACTCGGAACAAGGCGGCTGACTCTTAAAAACCATCTGAAATGGCTTCGCAGAACAGTCAGTTGTATGATGGCGATAGAAAGCCAATGATGAAAGCAGTGGAACATCCGGTCCCGGTAGAGACACCAGAAATAATAAACACCGGACTATTGCCTTTACGAAGTTCTCCTTCTCAAGATCTGGTGGTTTTGACCAATATTTGGAGAGCTGCCTCGCAGATTAGCGAACCAACAGCCTAGCAAATGATTCTGACGGAATCAGTCCTTTCAGAAAATATCCCCGCCACCACGTTCACCATCATGGATTGTCCTGTACCATCGGCAGAGATGGTGATACTGTTGAATACAATCAAGAGGGAGTTGCCCTGGTTTCTCTCAACATCGACTCTGGTCCCCATTAAGTCCAATCGCATTAGGTCAAACATGTCAAGTAATTTCTTGCTTGTTGGCACATGCCACACCAACACCCGCCACCCCCCCCCCCCCCCCCCCCCCCACCACCACCCCTCCCCGCCAGCTCAGCTGATGTATCAGTACCGTTCCTTGTTGAACACATTTGGGGGAGGCACTGAAGGTGTCACTCACATGACAAACACTGTACGGGGTTACATATACAGAAAAATTATCCATTAACATTGCCACATCAAACTATTCTTGAACTGGGTAAGCACAGAATTAGATACAGAGTGAAATTCGCTGTTCCGTCTCGCACTCAAACATTCACTCGGCAGGTGCAGTGTGGGTTCAGATGCAGACTGAAGCTTGCTTTACATCACCACTCCCAGTCCAATTTCATGGAAGGGTCGTTTGGTATAGGTCCATTATTAGAAAGCAGGAACTAAGGTGTTGTGTTTTAAATCTCCATTTTATGAGGGGTAAATTTGTATAGTTGGGATTGTGATCGATCCCTTTTCCAGGCAGTAACACGAGGATCAGGCATTATCCTTTTCTTGAGCGGGGCGTGGGCCTGAATCAGCCCAATTTTCATATGTTTGATCATTTCAGACTGGATAAAATATATTATCTGAGGGTGATGTTGCTTCAAGGGGAAGCAATGCTGCTTCGGAAATCTCACCGTGAGTTTCTCTGATCCCTTGTCCCCGGCTCAGGCTTAGCAGTGCTGTAACAGGGGGGAGAAGGACATGTCGACCATGTATTTCTACATCTTCTGTCCCAAGAGCGCAAAGCCATTGAGATGACACAAGTGCCCAAGTATAAAACCACCTTCAGTTACAATGAATTGTGCCTTGTGGCTGCAAAAGTCACAACCTTTGTTACAGGGGATGGGGCTACCAGTGATCACGACTACCAAAGTCAAGGAGAGTTACAGTAACAACCAATCCCTCCTTTCCTTTCTCGACCTAGCACCACCTCCTCATTCCCATTTCCCTTTCCCGCAGTCCCAATGAAGAAAACGGGAGAGGAAAGTGCGCATATTGTACTTAATTATATTTAAAATGTTGTTGTTGAGGAAATCATGCGGTTTGAGAATCGAGGCCTGGGCGCTGTTTATATCAGTCACGGTACTGCACTCGTGACAGGAGTATCCGTAAGTCTCTAGTTCGATTGTGAACAGTTTTACTCTCTGCATCTAGAAAAGGACATACACCTTAGAGAAGACATAAGTAAGGCTGAATGAATTGATTCTGAGGAACAGAACATTATTCTTTGCGGAGAGATTGAGTCAAGTCGGCCGATATCGCCTGGAGATGAGACAAATAAGAGACAATTTCATTCTTGGAATGTTCACCGGGATAGATGCTGAGAGACGGTTTTTTGTATTTATGGGACCTCGGCGTCGCTGGCGAGGCAAGCATTTATAGGCCAACCCTAGTTGTTCTGGCTTGATGGTCAAGAACACGGGATAGTAGAGGAGGCCAGGACTTCAGATGCGGAATAATTATTTCGTTCAGAAGATTGTGAATCTTGGGAATTCTCAATTCCAGAGAGATTGGGGGTGTTCTGTCATTGATTCGATTTAACAGTGAGTTCGATATAATTTTGGTTGTCGAGGGACTTGTGGGATGTAAAATGTGGCGGAAAAATAGACATCAGATATTGTTAAGCCCTGAACTTATTCAATGATAGAATCGACTGGAGTGGCGGAATGGCCTCCTCGTGTTGCTAATTCTTACAAAGGCAATAATGAGAGAAATGGAGGAACTCGCCAGAGTCAACAGACTTGCATTGACCATGAACATAATAACTAGAAGCAGGAGTAGGCCATCTGACCCCTCAAGCCTGCTCTGCCATTCAATAGGGTCATGGCTTAACTTTTGTGGACTCAGCTCCGCTTACACGCCCACTCATCATAACTCTTAATTCTTCTACTGTTCAAAAACCCATCTATCAATGTCTTAAAATATTCAAGGAGGTAGCTTCAACTGCTTCACGGGGCAGAGAATTCCTCAGATTCAGAACCCTTTGAGTGAATAAGTTCCTCCTCAACTCAGTCCTAAATGTGCTCCTCTTCCCTTTAAGGCTATACACCCTAATTCTAGTTTCACCCGCCAGTGGAAACAACATCCCTGCTTCTAGCTTATCTATTCCCTCCATCATTGTATTTGTTTCTGTAAGATCCGTCCCTCATTCTTCTCAATTCTAATGAGGGTATTGTCCCAGACTATTCAGTCTCTGCTCATAGGACAACCCTCTCAACTTCAGTATCAACCTAGTGAATCTTCTCTGCACCCGCTCCAGTGCCAGTATACCTTTTCTCAAGTAAGGAGACCAAAACTGTACACTGTCCTCCAGGTGTGGCCTCATCAATGCCTAATATAGCTGCAACATAAACGCCCTGTTTTTTAAACTCCATCCCTCTGGCAATGAAGGACAACATTCCATTTGCCTTCTTAATTACCTGCTTCACCTGCAAACCAACTTTTTGTGACTCATGCATAAGGGCAACCAGGCCCCTTTGCAGACCAGCATGCTGCTGCATTTTTTTTTAACCATTGAAATAATAGTCCATTTTGCTGTTATTCCTAGCAAAATGGATGACCTCACATTTACGAACATTGCCTTCAATCTGCCAGCCCCTTGCTCACTCACTTAAACTATCGATATCCCTCTGCAGATGTTCAGTGTCCTCTGTGCACATTGCTATACCTTAGTGTCATCTGCGAATTTTGACACACTACACTTGGTCCTCAACTCCAAATCGTCTATGTAAATTGTAAACAATTGCGGGGCACGTGCAGTGAATTCCAAAAGAAACTGGTCCTCGAAGCACACCACGAGTCACTGACCATAGCAACACGCATTTATCCACACTATTTGTTTTCTGTTAGTTAGCCAATCCCCTATCCATGCTAATACATTACCCGTAATACCATGCACCTTTACCTTATGCAGCTGTCTTTCGTGCTGCACTTTGTTGAATGTCTTCTGGAATTCCAGTCATACCACATCCACTGGTTCCCTGATGTCTACCGCTCTCGTAATGTCCTCAAAGAATTCCAGTAAAATATTTACACATCGCCTGCCTTTCATTAATCCATGCTCTGTCTGCTCAATGGGATAATTTCCATCCAGAAGTTTCGCTATTTCTTCCATGATGGTGGATTCAAGCATTTCCCCATTACAGAAGTTAAGCTAACCAGCCTATAGTTACCTCCCTTTTGTCAATCTTCATTTTCAAACAGTGATGTCACATTTGCTGTTTGCCAATGTGCCAGAACCGCCCCAGAGTCTGGCTAATTTTGGTGAATTACCATATTATTTCTTCAGCCATCTTCTTGAGTACCTGTGATGCATTTCATCAGGGCCAGGAGACTAATCTACCTTTAAGCCCATGAGCTTGCCCAACTATGCCACTGAAGTGATAATAACCGTTTCCAGGTCCTCAACCGCCATAGAATCCTTCTCATCAATTTTCTGTGATTTGCGTCTTCTGCTGTGAAGTCCAACAGAAAATACGTTTTCAAGGCCTCAGTCATTTCAACATTTCCGATTATTAAATCCCTGTTCTCATCCTCTAAAGGGCCAATGTATACCGTAGCCATTTTTTTTTCGTTCTGTGCATTTGTAGAAAATTTGCTTTTTTGTACATACTACACTAGTTTACCCTCATAATCTATCTTTACTTTGCTTTATAACTTTTTTCATGCTTTTCTGTTGACCGTTAACGATTTCCCATCCTCTAGTTGCCCGCTAATCTTTGCTTCCTGATGTTGTTGTTCAAACCTGTGTGTTATAACCTCTGTACTGAATAAACACACAAAGTCTTAAATACTGAAACGCAATTTCCTTTATTCTGTAGCTACTTAAACAATGATAAATACTTACGATGCATAAACCAAATACTCAGAATCTGTTCCTTTACATAACTTAAGGTTGATTTCCACTTACACGTAGAACCTGGCCCGGATTTTGTTGGCACATGGAATCAGTTCTTTGTTCTCTTCTCCTTCCAGATGTTGTCTCTCCTTGTAAGCTTGGTTCCCGGCTTCTTGACACTGCCTTCCTGAACAAGTTATTTTCATTAGCAGAGTTAAAACTCAAAAGGGTCAGCCAAATAATTGATCAGAACCTCAATTTCATCGTTTGACTAGGCCAATAATCCAACCAGAATCGTATTATCAGTCATGCCAGACCTCGTCTCTCTGGGCCTCCTACGTGCATGTGGTTACATTCCAATGGCTCCCAAAAGTCTGTTCTCAACTCATCCCTGCCAACGACAAGCTGTTGAATCTGAAACCTTCTGTCCTTTGACATATTCCAGACCACTGGCCACAAGAAAATCCAACAGAGTGAAAAAAAACAACTTTAAGCAAAAAAACAGGTTTGCTTGATTGAAGTTCTTTCAGTATATTGTTAAAACTCCATTCAGCCACAGTATGTATTATCTTTCAACCTAATTCCCTCCTTTATTTCCTTAGATACTTATGGCAGATTACCCCTTTTCCTACAGTCCGTCCTATATATATACTTTTGCTGCACACTGTAAAACATCGCTTTGAAAGTCCTCCACTGTTCTTCAATTGTCCCACCATAAAGTATTTACTCAAGGTCTACCTAAACCAAGTCCTCCTTCATCCCATTGAAGTCTCCTTTGCTTAAGCAAAAGACACTGGTTCTGGATTTTCATTCTCAATCGGCATCTGTATTTTAAATTCAACCATACTGTCAACGCTCCTTCCGGAGGATCACTAACTATGAGATAATTAATTATTCCTGTCTCATTACAGAGGACCAAATACGGGATTGCTTGCTCCCTCGTAGTTTCCATTTCATACTGTTCGAGAAAACTATGACGGAAACATTCTATGAACTCCTCCGCAAGAATTTAGCTCAAAGAATGGGGGAAAAGAGAAACAAACAGAAGTGAATGAACGTAATAAAAGAGAAAACAAATAATGCAGACACTTGAATAATTTCCTTTGCATCAGTTTGCATTATTCTAAAGTATGATAAGGTAGTTTCCACGCGCACACACATAGGCATACATCAATGTGCTGGAGAAAGATCATTGAACAGTTGGTGCAGTGATTCTTGTTCTTGCTACAAACTGCTGCCCCAATGTATTTCTGCTGCAGAGAGTGAATTTGAAGGCCGTGAATTGCGCACCTCCGAGTGAAACAATTTGCTTCCTCCTGGATGGCTAAGAGCAAACCATGAGACCATGCGACATAGGAGCAAAAGTAGGCCAATCGGTCCATCGAGGCTGCTCCGCCATTCAATTAGATAATATTTGATATGTCTTGCATTGCAACTGCACTCAGCAGGGCACATGCAGTGGATTCCAAAAAAAACTGTTTGCACTCTGATTAGGCCAAGAAAGAAGGAGTTGAGTGTGCAGACTTACGTGGTGCATTGAAACGGGAATTAGACGATTACCTGAATGTGCCCGGTTACGGAGAAAAGATTGGAGAACGACAAGTTTTGAGGTGTTATCCGGAGATCTTGTGCAGACTCGATGGAAGAAAAGGCACCATTTTGTGCTGTAAGAATAATGTGATTCAATAATCTATCCTTGTTCTTCTCTGAGTTCCTGTTCTCTCGTTGACTGTGCTTCTGCCATCTGGTGCTGCCTTAAATCAGATCGCTGAGAGAAGGTTGCATTTTCGTAAGTCTCAGCGCGTCTCCGACTGAAGTACGGTGAAGCCGCCTCCTGCTCGGAACTGACGGCGGGACCTCGCATCGCTAGTTTGGAAATGACGCTGCGGGAACTGGTCGATGAGTTGCAATCACGCGCAATGTCAATCACACTGTGGCGGGGATAGCCTTGATGAGTTGAGGGTATTTCCTTTCATTTGGTTGGAATCTCGCAGCTTATTTGTCTTGTTCGAAGACATTCCAGGGTGGTCAATGATCCGTGTTTGGGTAAGACAGCTTTCAGTCAGTTATCAAAGAGTTCCGATTCAATAAGGAACATCTTGCTCGCATTTTGCGTTTCCTGGATCAGTTTCCAGTCACATTCCGCCTGTTGTGATTGCTATTCCGGCTGGTCAATAGCAAGGATTGCCTGAGCCTGCCTGATCGGTTGCGGTTAATGACAGTCACTGCAAGAAGCTCATTGATTGCCTTAACCGGCTGTCAGTTAAGGGGTTTAATCTGCTGACTGGTTAAGTGCGAGAAGGAATAACGCCAACACTCTGATTGGCTGGTATAGCTTTTTCGTCATGCGATGCGCTCACTGAAACACTGATGCAGCTGTCAGTCACAGAGCGAGATCGCTGAATGCCGAGGCAGCCATTAGACAGCGGCTGAAGCTCACTGATTTGCTGCGATTCCACCCATTGATGATAATTTTGCATTCCCCTCCTGCATCTGTGATCCCGTTTCCGTTGTGTATTGGCATGTGCCTCTTGGAAATTCGAGGGCCATTTTCCATCCTTGCAGTGCACACATCGGGGCAGTCTCTGGGCAGTTCGCAGTTGCTTTATTTATTCATCAATTGAAACATTGATGTAACTGAATATTTCGCTGCGTTATGCACCAGCTCCCTGAACTTGGCCTGATTTAAACCATAAATAACCGTTTGTGCAGCACCTTAAGATCCAAAACATTCATTCCATTTGTCGAATTGCACTTTGTGAATCGGTATAATCATTGAGATCCTGTAATGATATACAATAACAATTATTTAATATGCATATACTACATGTGGTCAGATATGCTAAGTAGCAAAATCACAGTCTGGCTTCTGCTTTCCATCACTGCGATTCCCTCCCTTCCTCTGACCCCTCAATCCGTAAGGATTCGACTGGTCACTAACATCTGTCTGACTGTCAAAACGCTGGGAAATAAAATTGAAACGAATGGAAGCTTTGGGGGTAAAGCCATATAAAATCAGTCAAACTCCACGCAAGCGGGATCACGTTGGCTTCTCTTTACAGAAACAGGAAAAATTGCTGATTATCTTTCCATGACGAATTGCAAATTAACATAGATGTTTTTCTTCACAGAGAACAGACTGGCCGATATTGCTTAAATCACAACCGCAACTATCTCATGCAACATTTTCTTTTCCTCTTCTCGCACCAATTGGCCACAAATCGATCAATGGAGAAAGTGACAGTAAACCAGACAGAATAAGTCTGTGACTGTAGGAAGCAGGGAACTCTACACCTAGTTGTGATACTCCAGGAACATACAGGGAAATAAAAATAATCGATCCTCCACAGTATGACCACCTTGAGAATAACCAAAAGCTTTGCTATTGCCATTGCCACCAAGTAGTGACTGGTAAAGGCCACATTTCCACGGATTAAGATCACAATCGCAAACACATTAACTGTAAGAGATAGAGAGAACAGAAGATAAACTGAAAATGTTATGATCAAATTCTCTTTGTCTGACAGGGACAGAATGATTTGTACTGTAACGCCAAAGGATTGCATTATTGAAATAGCCAGAGGCTACAATTTCAGACAAAGCGACATTAATTGTAGTCGCTTCACATATGCGGAGCAGAAACTGAATATTCATTCCAACAGCTCGTTTTAGTCTTCATGCACCACTCGCTTCTCCGCCCTTCTTTCTGCAGCTAAATCTAGCATTATAATGCTGAATTCATTTCCCACCCATATTATTATCTTACTTTGCTTAAACGAATCGAAATTATTTACACCTGACACTGCGCGAAAGCGAGTTGCACATTCTCACCAATCGTTGTGTGATGTCGTTTTCTCTGTGCCCAAAATAGGTTTTCTAGCTAACAATCCAATATTGATGGACTCCCGTTATGTCCCTGCCCACTAGAAGAAATATTGAATCTGCATCCACTCCAACGAAACCTTTCATAACTTCAAATTACCAATGGTCTCACGCCTCAGCCTTCTTTTTTCAAGAACAAAGCCAAGCAGCTTGTCATTCATTTTCTTGATATGTACACCAAGGCATACCTGTGATCCACGTAAGTCGTCTTTGCATTGTCTCCTGTGCCTCGATAGCTGATTTACAACATTGAATCTGAATTTCATGCAGTAATCAAAATGTGGTCCAACCAAAGTTCCATGCGAGTTTCGCATGACGTCTCTATTTGTAATTCTCCCCGCTCGATTTGAAGCTTTGGGCTTATTTTGCCGTTCCTGCTCTTCCAAATCTGTGGCACTATCTTTGATGATTGAGGTGTTTTTCTTCCGAGGTCTATTTATTATCCTCCCATAACTGGACGTGAAGATTCCCAGTAACAAGTGGTCGGTCCATTCTCCATACCAAAATGCACTACTTCATATTCATCCGTGTTTAACTTGATTCACGAATCATTTTCTTATTTGTCAAGATTATAAATGCCCTCCTTTAATTTGTTGTATCCCTCATCAATATTGACCACACGTCGTCATCTGCAAGTGTAAAACTTGCATTTCCAAGTACAAAGTGAGAATCGTTCACGCATTCTGAGTATCCGTGACCCATTATTCAACCTTATGGAACACCTCTTCCCACCATCTTTTCCCCTAAGTAGCATCGCATTACTCCCACTGCCTCCCTTTTGCCCTCAATCAAGGCAGCAATCCATTCGGTGCCTTCTACCCGACTCCACATTTTCTGACCTTAGTCGTTCGCCACTGTTGTCCTCCTGTTTACCTAAAGATCTGTTCTTGTTGGAGCGCTTCAATGGGACCAATGCCAAGATTTATCATTGGATACATACTTAAGCAAACAATCAATTATTCGATTTATTTGAAAGGGGAATACGCTACTACTGATGAAGTGCTCATGCAACTCGACCGCTGTGTTAGCATGTAACATTCTGATCAGCAGAATAAAGCACAAACCGGCTCACGGATTGCTTTACATAAATTCCACGCTTCCATTAACTTGCCAGTGAAGCACAATGATTGCCAGTATCATGTAATATAATTCGGTGAAACTTAAATTTTTCAAGCATATTATCTGTGAAGCAATCTTCCCATCGTGCAGCGGGCAATCTCTCCGTATTAAACTGTGGACAGAGGTTGTGTTGAGCGATTGTGATCACATTACTTGGCGAAAAAATATTAAATGTTATTCAACCAGAACGACACCTTCCACTGAAAAAAAAGTTGAATTGATCGAAATTCATTGTGATCATTCCGTGATTGAATTCTTAATCTATCTATCTATCTATCCATCTATCTATCTATCTATCTATCTATCTATCTATCTATCTATCTATCTATCTATCTATCTATCTATCTATCTATCTATCTATCTATCTATCTATCTATCTATCTATCTATCTATCTATCTATCTATCTATATGCGGGTCCAGCGGAGATTCACACGGATGATCCCAGGAATGGTAGGCCTGACATACGATGAACGTCTGAGGATCGTGGGATTATATTCATTGGAGTTTAGGAGGTTGAGGGGAGATCTGATAGAAACTTACAAGATAATGAACGGCTTAGATAGGATGGACGTAGGGAAGTTGTTTCCATTAACAGGGGAGACTAGGACGCGGGGGCACAGCCTTAGAATAAAAGGGAGTCACTTTAGAACAGAGATGAGGAGAAATTTCTTCAGCCAGAGAGTGGTGGGTCTGTGGAATTCATTGCCACAGAGGGCTGTGGAGGCCGAGACGTTGAGCGTCTTCAAGACAGAAATTGATAAATTCTTGATTTCTCGAGGAATTAAGGGCTATGGGGAGAGAGCGGGTAAATGGAGTTGAAATCAACCATGATTGAATGGTGGAGTGGACTCGATGGGCCGAATGGCCTTACTTCCGCTCCTATGTCTTATGGTCTTATGGTCTTATCTATCTATCTATCTATCTATCTATCTATCTATCTATCTATCTATCTATCTATCTATCTATCTATCTATCTATCTATCTATCTATCTATCTATCTATCTATCTATCCATCTATCTATCTGTCTGTCTCTCTATCGATTCTCTTATGCCTCCACCAACATCTATCTATCTATCTATCTATCTATCTATCTATCTATCTATCTATCTATCTATCTATCTATCTATCTATCTATCTATCTATCTATCTATCTGTCTCTCTATCGATTCTCTTATGCCTCCACCAACATCTATCTATCTATCTATCTATCTATCTATCTATCTATCTATCTATCTATCTATCTATCTATCTATCTATCTATCTATCTATCTATCTATCTATCTATCTGTTCTGTTATTCGCCCCCACATCAACATCGCACACCCCCCAACACGCTCCACTCCCCCCTCCCCCCCAACCACGCTCTCACACACTCACACTGTCTCTCTCAGGGATATGACTGCCCACTTTATCTCTGGTTACCCATTGAAAGTGCAGGATATGTGACTACGAATCTCAATTATTTGAAGAGCGATTGTATATCATACAATTCAATATTTTAAATTGGGGCCTCAAATGAATATATAAAGTTGTGTTAATTCGTTTTGAATATAAACCTCAGCTGTATTGAAGCAGCCAATTTAATTTGGCAGGCTGATCACACTGAAATTCTACAAATACCAGTGCAAATTCCAAAGCTGTTTACAATCCATATTATTGTCTGAAATTGGAGCAAATATCACATGTCCAGTTTGTCAACTTTACGAAGTTATGGGGTAGAGGGGTTGTAAGGAGGACACATCAGTGCCAACAATGAGCTATGCCTCTGTGGATTTATTGCACATGTCATTGGAAGACGGAATATAGCTTCCAGCATGGAGAGATTGTTTAATTCGTGTGAAGAATAGAATAAAACCGAACACTTGACTTCAGGGATTATTGTGGACCCTGCTAAACAAGTCATAAAGGGTGAACTTGTAGGTCAGACAGAAACTAAGAAGACTAATAGAATGTTGGACTCTTTTAAAAGGGAGTGGCAGAACACGATGAGGAAAATCTTATTTGTTGAAAAAAATAGACGAGCTGATAATAATGCACAATCAGTAGCTAACATATGACGTAAACGTTACTATCAAAATGAAAGAGGAGTAGGTTAATTCAACAAAGATTAATGGCACGACTGAATATTGGGATTTTTTTATACAAACAATTGAACGATGGATAATTAAAAATAATGGAGTGAAACTGGAACATGAGACTGTGAGAGACAATGTATGTGAGGGAGAGACACTGCATGTGTGTGAGAGAGACAGTGTGTGTGAGAGGGAGTGTGTGTGAGAGTTAGAATGTGTGTGAGAGTGTGTGTTTGAGAGAGAGTGTGTGTGACTGAGAGGGAGTGCGTGAGAATGAGTGTGTGTGTGTGTGAGAGAGTGGGAGAGAGAGAGAGAGTGTGTGTGTATATCTGAGACACTGTGTGTGTGTGTGTGAGAGAGAGGCTGTGTGTGAGAGAGACGGTGTGTGAGATCGAGTGTGTGTGTGAGAGAGTGTGTGATAGAGAGAGTTTGTGAGACAGTGAGTGTGTTAGAAACTCTGAGAGAGAGTGTGTGTGTGAGAGAGGCTATACCAGAAATAGGTATCAAACACGACAAATGTTCAACAAGTATGTTAAATGGAAGAGAGTAGCTAAAACGAAATTGATAACGCACACGTGGGAAAGAAAATAAATCTATCATATGTTAAATAACAGGTTATGACTAAAATTAGAAAGTGTGTTACTTTACTGACAGCTCAGCATCTGCAAAAATTAATTAACAATGAGCATATAATTACTTTAGATAAATGGGTCATTTTTGGGTTTGAATACAGTTACAACTGTCGGGACACATAAATCAATCTTTTAGCTTCACTGACTTACAAGCTATACAAATCACATAGTGAAAACGAGCTCGTGCAGGCGAAATTGCTGACAATACCAGTATCGAGAGAAAATGAATTTGTCAAGAGGGCAAGTAGAGTTTTCAAATTGTTCTTGATACGTTATGAGAGTGGGCAAAACAATGGTAGGTTGATTTAATGTGGACAATTTGAATTCATTTTGTTGAAAAAAATCAAATGAAACAGCATATCATTTGAAATTGGACAGACTGCAGAACACGAACTTGCAGAAACAGGGATTCATTGGGAAGGCAGATTAAATACAAACATTGATTCCAACTGAGTTGTTTATAAAAGTAGCTACGTTTTGCTAGAATTGTGCAAAGGATTAGTAAGACAAAACCGTGCATGATGTTTGCAGTTTAAGTCTCATTAATGGGAAAAATAAACGTCTCCTGGAAGCAATCTAGTAAAAGGGTCACTGGCTTGTTCTTGACAAGAAGTGGTTGCATTATCAGGAAAGTGAGAAAAGATGCCTATAGTTGCTGGCGTTTAGAATAACGATATGTTATTTTGATCATGCAAGTTTTGAGGAGGTTTGATAGAGTAAACTCAGAGAAGGTTATTCTTTCCGTTGGTTTATCCAGAACAAAGGGCTCAGTTTAAAAATAAGGACTTCCCATTTAGTATCGAGAACAGGAGGAATTCCTTTCCTCTGAAGAACTTTGATCTTTCAAGTTGTCTTGGCAAACGAGAAGCACAGGTCAGCAAATATGTGCAAGGCTGTGCTATGCTGCAAAGGGATGAAGCAATTGAGTGATCTCATCCTAAATACTGGCTCGAGTTTAGGTCACATTAATTCAGAATGAATATTTGCCCTCTGGAAGCAGTTCTGAGAACATTTGCCGGGTAGATTCCTTGGGTGAATGGATATGTCTTCCGAGGAAATATTCAATAGTTTCCAATTTGCTTCCTTTGGAAAATGGAAGTCATATTATTGAAATATATAACATTCGGTGTCAATGTAGGAATTTCCACAGAAACAACTATTATTTGATGCGGTGCCTGTGACTGGGGGATGCAGCTGTCAGTTAAATTTAGGAGGTCCACACAAGCTTTAGTGGAAACAGCAGGCATGTAAAGCGATAAGTTTCACAAAAACAAATGCCAATCCCTTACATTCATAAACGGGCGAATTCACAATGGAGAACAAATAAATGGCTGAGGAAATAAATTATTACTTTGCTTCTGCCTTCACAAAGGAAGACATGAACAATTTACCAGATTTTTGAGCGAAACGAGCTTTAGTGAGCAAATCAGCATTAGTAAAGAAATGGTTTCGAGGAAATTGATGGGATTGAAGGTGGGCCTATCTCCAGGATCTGATAATATTCATCCCAGAGTACTTAAGGAAGTGACCCTGGAAATAGTAGATCTTCTGGTATTCGTTTTGCAAACTTTTTTAGAACCTAGACGGGTCCTACATAATGATGGGTAGCTAATGTAAGCCCACGACTCAAAAACATAGAATCAGAGAAAACAGAAAACAATAGGCCAGTGAAATTAACGTCAGAACTGGGAAAGCTACTTCAGAGCACGTTATCAAGGATTTCATAGCTCAGCATTTGGAAAGCAGTGGTGAAGTATGGCGAAGTCAGGATTGATTTACAAAGGAAAAATTGTGCTTGACGAACCTATTGGAATTCTTTGAGCATGTCATTAATAGAGTTGACCAATGAGAACCGGTGGATGCAGTTATTTCGACGTTCAAAAGGTTTTCGACAAGGTCTCACATAACACATTACTGTGTAAAGTTATAGCGCATGGCATTGCGGGTAATGTCTTGAGATGGAGGGAAAGCTGGCTCGCAGATAGGAAGCAAGTAATTGGCATAAATTGTTCTTTTGTGAATTGGCAGGGAGCGATGAGTGGGGTACTGCAGGGATCTGTGCTGGGGGCTAATTAGACACATTATTTATTAATAATTTGAAAGAGGAAAATAAATCTGTTATCTCCAAGTTTGCAGACGATACAAAGTTGCGTGGGAGGGTGGCTGTGATGAGGATGCAGAGATGCTTCAAATTGATTTGGACATGCTGAGTGTGTGGTCATATAAATAGCTGATGGAGTATAATGTGGATGAATGTGATGTTATTCATGTTGGTAGCTATAATAGGGAGATAGATTATTACTTGAATGGGTGTAATTGAGAGAGGTGGATAGTCCGCGAGACCTTGGTGTCCTCATGCATGAGTCCCTAATAATGCTGACTCCTTCAGCTCCTCACTAAAGCTCGTTTCGCTCAAACCTCTGGTGAATTGTTCATGTCTTCCTTTGTGAAGGCACAAACAAAGTAATAATTTATTTCCTCAGCCATTTATTTGTTCTCCATTGTGAATTCTCCGGTTTCTGAATGTAAGGGATTTACATTCGCCTTTGTGAATCTTATCCCTTTACATGCCTGCTATTTCTCCTAAGCTTGTGTGGACCTCTTAAATTTAACTGACAGCTGTATCCCCCAGCTACAGAACTGCATCAAATAATGTTTGTATCTGTGGAAATTCCTACATTGACACTGAATGTTACATATTTCAATAATATGAGTTCCATTTCCCAAAGGAAGACAATTCCAAATTATTCAATCATTCCTCGGAAGACATATCCATTCACCCCAGGAATCTTCCCAACAAACGTTCCCTTAACTGCTTCCAGAGGCAGATATTCATTCTGAATTAATGTGACCTAATCTCGAGTCAGTATTCAAGATGTAATCACCCAATTGCCTGGGTAAACTAGGGAGTGAAGATATGTTGGCATTCATAGCGCGAGGGTTTGAATATAGGAATATGCATGTTTTACTGAAATTGAACAGGCCGTCTGTGAGGCCACACTTGGAGTATTGTTTTTGCGGTTTTGGTGTTCTTATCTGAGGAAGGATATCCTTGCTAAAGGAGAGTGCAGCAAAGGTTAACCTGGCTGATTACTGGGATGCCAGATGTGTCAAATGAGGAAAGTCTAAATCCGTTAGGATTACACGCATCCAGTTTAGGAGAGTGAGAGGGGGTCTCATAAAAACCTATACAATTCTAACTGTATTAGAAAGGGTATATTCAGATGGAATCTTCCCAATGGTGGGAGAATGCAAAACTAGCGGTCGTAGTTTGAGGGTAAGTGGTAAATCTTTTAGGACTCTGGTGAGGAGAAATTTCTTCAGCGAGTTTAGAATGTGTGACACAGGAAGTGGAGACCAAAACGTTGTGTGATTTCAGGAAGACATTAGATCTAGCTCTTGAGGCGAAAGGGATCGACCGATATGGGGGATATTGAATTTGATTATCAGTCATGATCAAAGTGAATGGCGGAGCGGTATCGAAGGTTGAATGACTTACTCCTGCTTCTAAATTTTATTTTTGTTTCCAGGTCAGCTCTGTACAGGCTTCAATTCCCAAACGACTGGCAGACCCTGACGACCACCGTGACGTCACTGAATGATCACATTACAACCCTCATAAATAGGCCATGTGACACACGTAATTCTCCAAGTACACTACATCAATGTGTCGAATAAAGAGGTAAAATCTGGAACATGTGTTGTTTAGCGCCTGCTAGAAATAGAGGCCAATTGAAATTCCTGCACCATTCTGCACACGACACCTGAGGAAAAAATTGAGAGATTTCGAAACAGTGAAGAAATTGATTAAAGTTACTTTTTTATTCTGAAGGCTGTCCACGTCTTTTAGAGATTACTGAAACTGGAAATGTTCCCCTTACAGAATAGAACTTTGAATGGAAATTTGAAAGGTTGCGGGGGGAAGGGTGGTGCGAAGGTGGCGGTGGGGGGGGTGGTGGTTGGGGTGGGGGGGAGGGTGGTTCCAACGGATAGAATGTTTTAAATTTCGTCGACAAATACTCCGAAAGGTATACATGTCGAAAATCAAAGGACACTGGGTTAAGTTGAACTTCAATAGACCCAATGGTGAACTCGGAGAAACATACTATTCCACGGCATTGGTTTAGGATCTGAAATGAACAGCCTAAGAGTGTGGCGGAGCCAATTTCCATCAGCCGTAATTTGAAAAAAGCAGCAGTATGGAAATTTGCAAAATAATGGTGTGGAGATGAGGAATTGAAATTCGCCGCGCTGATTTGCAGGCCGCCAACAAGGACATGGCTGATAAAATGGCTAGCTGCAGATTTACAAACATTCTCGATTTGTTTTCATTCAATTAATTATTTAACCGAATTGCCAGAGCAACATGCAGGGGTACAAATCATCTGAAAGGAGATTCTGTCATGAAGGATTTAATTACTCAATGATGAGCCGGAGTGAATGTCCTCTCTGAAACAATACGAGATCAAGCGATGCGAGTCAGGATGTTGACGGGAACATTTCTACTGCTGTTTATTTCAGCCTGCAGTTATGACAATGTGACCATACTTACCAAGTCTATGAGGTAGGGAGTAGACGAAGTAAGTCTCAGTGTCTCGTACATTGACTCTACAGGGAGTTAACGCAACTCTTTGTTCACACTTGAAAATCCAATTGAATAATTTTGCAAAATCAGTCTCTGGAGATTCTCGAGTGTATAAAGTTCATGCACAGTTGTGACTTCAATTCAGACTTTAATTCGGAGACATTGTCTGCTGCACAAAGGGGCTGACTCAATTCACATAGAAAATGCATCGAGCAATTCAATTGGTCAGGAACATATTCTATCTGGTCCTTGCCGTAGTTGGTGTTCCCGGTAAGTGTCCAAAACCAAATGTGTTTTTGTGCACCTGTGCATGAGCTTGTTTTTGTTATTATTATGTGAATGATAAAGCTTAATTGGATCGAATTGTCATAGCTTCAATCATAAAACTTCATGAAATTTCTTGATTTTCCTCTGTGTTAATATTCTGTTGCATCGATTGTTCTTAGCTGCAGGGGCTCTTTATGATAAAGTTATTGCATTCCTCTCAATACTCTGAGCTGTTGAATCAAACAACAGGGTAGGAATCTCATAAGAATGAGTTATTCCGGTTATCTGTCAGTGTGGCATTACACTGAGTGTGGTGACTAATTGGGGTGGAGCATATAACGCCAGGGAGCGCTGGTTACCATGAATTATTATTCTTCACCAATCCACCTTTCAACTCTTATAACCCTGTATAATTGTAAACAATTCAATTATATGAAATATCCACCTGTTCTGTGCAAATGACAAGACCTTTGCTTCCAGTTAATTCTCATCTCAATATTTGCTGTCCTGTCGTTCAAAATATGTGCACCTGGAGCAGAGATTTAATATTCTTGGGATTTGAAAGTGAGAAACCGAAACAGAATATTACTGTTGCTTAATCACAATATAAATTAATATAGGTTAATTTTTTATAATGACCTTGCCGTAGAAAGTCACCCATGCCCTTTGAACACAAGCAGATAATCTCATGAAACCGCTTTCTAAATAGAAATCATTAAAGTATTTACGATACAAGTAACATTATCACGGGAAACGGCTTTAAATAAATGGACTCTACTGAATGATAGACTGTATCGAGTCTGGGGGAAGGTGGATTAGTGTGGTAGCAGTACCTGGAAAGTTGCTGCCTGTGGGTAGTTGAGGTCATAGTTGAGATTCAGTAACCTAAAATCTGATCTTAACCCTCAATTTTCTGACGCTGAATTCCATGATGTCTGTGCTCAGAAGCGGATAAGTAACTTCCACACTTTTTTGTCTTTTCTGTCGTTCAGTTAACGTCGCGGCAATCGTGATTCTGTCCCGTGGAAATTGTGGCCTCTCCATCTGCACCACTCGATACCTGATGGCAATGGCGTCTGCGGATCTCATGGTCATTATTACTGAGGTCATTTTGAAGCGAATTAATGCATATTATTTTGGAACAAATTTCCTGAGAATCACCCCTGTGTGCAGTGTTCGTTATGTTATGCTACGTGCTGCCACAGACTGTTCTGTCTGGTTCACCGTCACATTCACTTTTGATCGATTTGTTGCCATTTGTTGTCAAAAGTTCAAATCGACATATTGCACCAAGAAAGTTGCATCAATAGTTTTAGCAACAAGCGGCACATTACTCTGTTTGAAAAACATTCCCATCTACTTCAGATTTGAACCTCGAAGGATTGTTGATAATGTTCCCTGGCGCTGTGGTAACAAGCGGAGCTATTTTACTGACCCCAGGTGGATTGGGTTTAGAAATTTTGAAAAAGTTTTAACCCCATTGATACCATTCGGGATAATTCTGTTGCTTAATGCTCTGACAGTCAGACACATTCTAGTGGCCAGCCGAGTCCGTAAGGGACTGAGGGGTCAGAACAGGATAGAGAATTACAGGGACCCAGAGATGGAGAGCAGAAGAAAGTCTATCATTTTAATCTTCACCATATCTGGCAGCTTCATACTCTTGTGGTTGGTGTATGTTTTATATTTTTTTGATGTTGATGATTACTTTGATGATTATTCTTCTTACAATTTTTCAACTATCGCATATATGCTGCGAAATTTAAATTGCTGCACAAACACATTGATTTATGTGGCAACTCAGTCCAAATTCAGAGAGGAGTTGAAGAGCATGGTGAAATACCCAGTCTCATTCATGCAAAAATTAATTAATAAACAAAAAGACTGAAAGAGCTCAATGATCAAGAGGTATGGTGCATGAGGCGTCAAGCAAACGACTGAAAGGAAAGTATCTCAATGATTAAATTCAACCATGCTGTCAACGCTCCTTCCCGAGGATCACTAACTATGAGGTAATTAATTATTCCTGTCTCATTACATCGGACCAGATTCAGGATAGCTTGCTCCCTCGTAGTTTCCATTGCAGATTGTTCGAAGAAACTATGACGGATACATTCTATCAACTCCTCCGTAAGAATTTAGCTCAAAGATTGGGGTAGAAGAGAAACAAACAGAAGTGAATGAACGTAATAAAATAGAAAACAAAGAATGGAGACACTTTAATGATTTCCTTTGCGCCAGTATGCATTATTCTAAAGTATGATAAATAAATACATATCAATGTGCTGGAGAAAGATCATTGAACAGTTGGTGCAGTGATTCTTGTTCTTGCTACAAACTGCTGCCCCAATGTATTTCTGCTGCAGAGAGTGAATTTGAAGGCCGTGAATTGCGCACCTCCGAGTGAAACAATTTGCTTCCTCCTGGATGGCTAAGAGCAAACCATGAGACCATGCGACATAGGCGTAAAAGTAGGCCAATCGGTCCATCGAGGCTGCTCCGCCATTCAACGAGATAATATTTGATATGTGTTGCATTGATACTTCACTCAGCAGGGCAAGTGCAGTGTATTCCAAAAGAAACTGTTTGCACTCTGATTGGGCCAAGACAGAAGGAGTTGAGGGTGCAGACTCACGTGGTGCATTCTAACGGGAATTAGACGATTACCTTTCATGTGACCGGATACGGGAAAAGATCGGAGAACGACACGAAGTGAGGCGTTCCCGGAGATTTGTGTCGACATAATGGTAGAAAAGGCACCATTTTGTGCTGTAAGAATAATGTGATTCAATAACTTATCCTTGTTCTTGCCTGGGTTCCTTTTCTCTCGTTGACTGTGCTTCTGCCATCTGGTTCGACCTTAAATCAGATCGGTGAGAGAAGGTTGCATTTTCCTAATTCACAGCGCGTCTCCGTTTGAAGCATGGTGAAGCCGCCTCCTGCTAGGAACTGATGGTGGGACATCGCATCGCTAACTTGGAATGACGCTGCGGGAACTGGTCGATGAGTTGCAATCACGCGCAATGTCAATCACACTGTGGCGGGGATTGGCGTTGATGAGGTGAGCGTATTTCCCTTCATTTGGTTGGAATCTCGCAGCTTATTTGTCTTATTCCAAGATTTTCCAGGGTATTCAATGATCCATCTTTGGGAAAGACAGCTTTCAGTCAGTTATCAAAGAGTTCCAATTCATTAAGGAACATCTTGCTCGCATTGTGCATGTCCTGGATCACTTTCCAGTCACATTTCACCTATTGTGTTTACTATTCCGGCCGGTAAATAGCAAGGATTGCCTGAGCGTGTCTGATCGGTTGTGGGCAATGACAGTCACTGCAAGGAGCTCATTGATTGGCTTAACCGGCTGTCAGTTAACGGGTTTAATCTGCAAACTGGTTCAGTGCTCGAAGTGACAGCGCCAACACTCTGATGGGCTGTGGTGGCTTTTTCGTCATGCGATGCGCTCAGTAATGGACTGATGCCGCTATCAGTCACAGAGCGAGATCGCGGAATGCCGAGGCAGCCTTGAGACAGCAGGCTGAAGCTTCCTCATTTGCTGCGATTCTACCCATTGATGATAATATTGCAATTCCCATTCTGCATCTGTCACCCCGCTTCCGTTGTGTATTGGCATGTGCCTCTTGGAAATTCGGGGGAAATTTTCCATCCTTGCAGTACAAACACCGGGGCAGTCTCTGGGCAGTTCTCAGTTCCTTTATTTATTCATCAATTGAAACATTGATGGAACTGAAAGTTTCGCTGCGTTTTTCACCAGCTCCCTGAAATTGCCCTGATTTAACCCATAAATAAATGTTTGTGCAGCACCTTAAAATCCAAAACATTCATTCCATTTGTCGAATTGCACTTTGTGAATCGGGGTAATCATTGGGATCCGTTCCTGTAATGATATACAAGAATAATTATATAATATGCACACACTACATGTGGTCAGATATGCTAAGTAGCAAAATCACAGTCTTGCTTCTGCTTTCCATGTCTGGATCACTGCGAATCCCTCCGTTCCTCTGACCCCTCAATCCGTAAGGATTCGACTGGTCACTAACATCTGTCTGAACGTCAGGACGCTGGGAAATAAAATTGCAACGAATGGAAACTATGGGGTTAAAGCCATATAAAACCAGTCAAACTCCACGCAAGCGGGATCAGGTTGGCTTCTCTTTACAGAAGCAGGAAATATTGCTGATTATTTTTCCAGGATGATTTGCAAATTAACATGGATGTTTCTCCTCAAAGAGAGCAGACTGGCCGATATTGCTTAAATCACAACCGCAACTATCGCATGCAACATTTTGTTTTCCTCTTCTCGCAACAAATGGCCACAAATCGATCAATGGAGAAAGTGACGGTGAACAAGACAGAAAAGTATGTGACTGCAGGAAGCACTGAACTCTACACCCAGTTGTGATACTCCAGAAACACACAGGGAAATAAAAATAATCGATCCTCCACAGTATGACCACATAGAGAATAACTAAAAGATTTGAATGGAAAAGGCCACATTTCCACGGATTAAGATCACAATCGCAAATACATTAATTGTAAGAGATAGAGAGAACAGAAGATAAACTGAAAATGTTATGATCAAATTCTCTTTGACAGGGACATTATGACTTGTCCTGTAACGGCAAAGAATCGCACTAGTGACATAGCCAGAGGCTACAATTTCAGACAAAGCGACATTAATTGTAGTCGCTTCACATTTGCGGAACAGAAACTGAACATTCATTCCAACAGATCGTTTTAGACTTCATGCACCATTCGCTCCTCCGCCCTTCTTTCTGCAGCTAAATCTACCGTTATAATGCTGAATCCGTTCCCCACCCATTATTATCTGACTTTGCATAAACGAATCGAAACTATCTACATCTGACACTGCGTGAAAGCGAGTTGCAAATTCTCACCAACCGTTGTATGATGCAGTTTTCTCTGGACCCACTTTAGGTTTTCTCGCGAACAATCCAATATTGATGGACTCCCGTTATGTCCTTGCCCACTAGAAGAAATATTGAATCTGCATCCAATCCAACGAAACCTTTCATAACTTCAAATTACCAATGGTCTCACGCCTCAGCCTTCTTTTTTCAAGAACAAAGCCAAGCAGCTTGTCAATCATTTCTTGATATGTCCACCAAGCCATATCTATGCTCTACGTAAATCATCTTTGCATAGTCTCCTGTGCCTCTATAGCTGATTTACAACATTGCAGCTGAATTTCATGCAGTAATCAAAATGTGGTCCAACCAAAGTTCCATACAAGTTTCGCATAACGTCTCTATTTGTAATTCTCCCCGTTCGAATTGAAGCTTTGGGCTTATTTTGCTGTTCATGCTCGTCCAAATCTGTGGCACTATCTTTGATGATTAAGGTGTTTTTGTTCCGAGGTCTGTTTCTTATCCTTCCACAACTTGACGTGAAGGTTCCCAGTAACAAGTGGTCGGTCCATTCTCCATACCAAAATGCACTACTTCATATTTATCCGTGTTTAACTCGATTCACTAATCATTTTCTTATTTGTCAAGATTATAAAAGATTATAAGCATCCATTACTCCCACTACCTCCCTTTTGTCCTCAATCAAGCCAACAATCCATTCGGCGCCTGATACCCGACTCCGCATTTTCTGACCTTTTTCATTCGCCACTGTTGTCCTCCTGTTTACTTAAACATCTGTTTTTGTTGGAGCGCTTCAATGGGACCAATACCAACATTTTTCATGCATACATACTTAAGCAAACAACAGAAATGATGTTCCCATCTGAAATCGAGGCAGCGACATGGAATATAAAGATCCATCAGGTCAAGCGATGAGTTCAAAATCGAAGCTGTTTGATTCATTCCAGTAACTGACCCAAAATTAATACAATCTACAATGGACGGTGCTCGAAAAATACATCGTTGTTGTGTCAGGTATTCTGCTCCAGTTTTGTGCACTCAGTACAGGAGCAGTCAGTACAATTGTACACTAAAACGGATATTCCGAGTAATTCATGATAATGGGGCCAGGTCTTGCCGTCCTTTTACTGACTCGCACTTCCACAAATGCTCCCGGTAATGTTAACCCTATTTCTCTCTGCATAGATGTTGTCAGATCTGCTAAATTTAAAAAAAACAATGGCTTTCTGTTTTTATTTCAGATTTGCACCATCCATAGTATTTTATTTTAACTCCCGAGAATTCAATTGTTCTATGAGTGACCTGCACTGATGTCAGATTCCACCGCACCCGATATTCCACTAAAATTAGATAACTTCATATTTCATTAAGTATGCGAGTGGTAAGTAGAGATTGATCTTCCATTGAAGAAATAGGGTGAATGTGGTCAAATTAGTTAATTTATTTGAAAGGGGAATACGCTGCTAGTGATCAAGTGCAATAATCAAATTCAATATTGCGACAGCGTATATTTAGCACAGAGGTTTTGTTCAGCGATTCTGCCCATATTACTTGGCGAAAAAATATTAATTGTTATTCAACCTTTCATGGAAAAAAAAGTTGAATTGATGCAAATTCATTCTGATCATTCAGTGATTGAATCATCTATCTATCTATCTATCTATCTATCTATCTATCTATCTATCTATCTATCTATCTATCTATCTATCTATCTATCTATCTATCTATCTATCTGTCTCAATCAATCAATAAATCTATCTATCTATCTATCTATCTATCTATCTATCTATCAACTGTCTGTCAATCTATCTATCTATCTATCTATCTATCTATCTATCTATCTATCTATCTATCTATCTATCTATCTATCTATCTATCTATCTATCTATCTATCTGTTCTGTTATTCGCCCCCACATCAACATCGCACACCCCCCAACCCGCTCCACTCCCCCCCCTCCCCCCCAACCACGCTCTCACACACTCACACTGTCTCTCTCAGGGATATGACTGCCCACTTTATCTCTGGTTACCCATTGAAAGTGCAGGATATGTGACTACGAATCTCAATTATTTGAAGAGCAATTGTATATCATACAATTCAATATTTTAAATTGGGGCCTCAAATGAATATATAAAATCATGTAAATTCGTTTTGAATATAAACCTCAGCTGTATTGAAGCAGCCAATTTAATTTGGCAGGCTGATCGCACTGAAATTCTACAAATACCATTGCAAATTCCAAAGCTGTTTACAATCCATATTATTGTCTGAAATGAAGGGAGCAAATATCACATGTCCAGTTTGTCAACTTTACGAAGTTAAGGGGTAGAGGGGTTGTAAGGAGGACACATCAGTGCCAACAATGAGCTATGCCTCTGTGGATTTATTGAACATGTCATTGGAAGACGGAATATAGCTTCCAGCATGGAGAGATTGTTTACATTCGTGTGAAGAATAGAATAAAACCGAACACTTGACTTCAGGGATTACTGTGGATCCTGCTAAACAAGTCATAAAGGGTGAACTTGTAGGTCAGACAGAAACTAAGAAGACTAATGGAATGTTGGACTCTTTTAAAAGGGAGTGGCAGAACACGATGAGGAAAATCTTATTTGTTGAAAAAAATAGACGAGCTGCTAATAATGCACAATCAGTAGCTAACATATGACGTTAACGTTCCTATCAAAATGAAAGAGGAGTAGGTTAATTCAACAAAGATTAATGGTACGACTGAAGATTGGGATTTTTTTAAACAAACAATTGAACGATGGATAATTAAATATAATGGAGTGAAACTGGAACATGAGACTGTGAGAGACAATGTATGTGAGGGAGAGACACTGCATGCGTGTGAGAGAGAGTGTGTGTGAGAGGGAGTGTGTGTGAGAGTTAGAATGTGTGTGAGAGTGTGCGTTTGAGAGAGAGTGTGTGTGACTGAGAGGGAGTGCGTGAGAATGAGTGTGTGTATGTGTGAGAGAGTGGGAGAGAGAGAGAGAGTGTGTGTATATCTGAGACACTGTGTTTGTGTGTGAGAGGCTGTGTGTGAGAGAGACTGTGTGTGAGATAGAGTGTGTGTGAGAGAGTGTGTGATAGAGAGAGTTTGTGAGACAGTGAGTGTGTTAGAAACTCTGAGAGAGAGTGTGTGTGAGAGAGGCTATACCAGAAATAGGTATCAAACACGACAAATGTTCAACAAGTATGTTAAATGGAAGAGAGTAGCTAAAACGAAATTCATAACGCACACGTGGGAAAGAAAATAAATCTATCATATGTTAAATAACAGGTTATGACTAAAATTAGAAAGTGTGTTACTTTACTGACAGCTCAGCATCTGCAAAAATTAATTAACAATGAGCATATAATTACTTTAGATAAATGGGTCATTTTTGGGTTTGAATACAGTTACAACTGTCGGGACACATAAATCAATCTTTTAGCTTCACTGACTTACAAGCTATACAAATCACATAGTGAAAACGAGCTAGTGCAGGCGAAATTGCTGACAATACCAGTATCGAGAGAAAATGAATTTGTCAACAGGGCAAGTAGAGTTTTCAAATTGTTCTTGATACGTTATGAGAGTGGGCAAAACAATGGTAGGTTGATTTTGTTGTAGGGAAAAATCCCTTGTACCAGTGCATTCAAGGGAGTCGGGTCGCAAGGCAAGGTTCAAAGAGTTTTTCTTTATTGCACAATTACTGGGTACCCAGGGAGACCCCTGTAGCCAGCTTAAAAACAGTGCTTGGCCACGTTGATCTCAATCCTTTCACATCAGCTCTGGATCTTTATAGGGATCCAAATTCGAGCGGGAACATTTGATTATGCATTTTTACAATATGTAAAAAGTGGTCTGTCGGGTCAGGAAGTTCTCTGGGAGGCTTGTCAGTTTGCATTTGTATGGTGTGTGTTTGTGTTAATGGGACTACCTGTTCTTGCCCCGGTGTTTTAATGTGTGTCCCATTATCCGAATTGACCTCATTATTTTGTGTCTGTGTTCCCTGCTTGCGAGATTAGGTGTTAATGTCATTTTGTCCTGCTGTGTGTAGGGAGATTTAATCTAATCTTTTATTCCTTTTACCCTCGTTTGTTAAGTTTCTTTGCCTGCCTTGGCCATTTTATTCCTGTAATATTTTATTGACAGTCTGGTTATGCCATATAGCCCACTCTCGGTCTTGACTCGCAGATATCCCGATCTTCCTTGGCCAAAGGCCAGTTTAAAATGCAGCTTCGCGCTGTTGCTGGGCAGAATAAGGATCTTTCGTTGGCTTTGAAATTTAAAGGTCTCTCAGCTGTGCAGAGGGGGTTTGAACGAATATCCATCCGGGTGTTCCCCTCTGCATTGTAGGCACGTTATGAATGGTGCCAATATGGCTTTTGGAAAATTGCCTACTTCAGTCCCTCCGCTCGTCCAGGGGGTCCCATTCATGGCTGACACCCCATGGACGATCTTCAGAGGTACAGTGACTTGTACAGATGTCGTCCTTGCCGTTGTTCCTCTTCCTCTGTGGCGTGGTTAAATTCTTGCATCTGGATACTGGCAGTGGGTAGCATTCTTGATGTAATATTTGCACATATCACTTTAATACAGGTTAGGCTCAGGCAGAGTGTGAACAGGATGGCTACTACTAAGTTTAATCCCTTCATAATGTATGCTCCCCAAACTGTGTTAAACAGCCACCCTAACCACCCATCAGTCCCTGTTAATCCCTGTTTAAAGCTATCCAATTGCTTTTGTATCCCAGACATGGCTGCTGTTATGTTTAGTGTCTCGTCGTGTACATATGTGATGCATTTTCCTTTGATGATGGTGCATACCCCTCCTTCTCTGGCTAGCTGATAGTCTACTGCATATCTCGTTTGCTGTGTGTATAGTCTGAGTTCTGCGAGTTCTTGGTCAATTGCACCCCGTGCTTGTCGGGTGTTGTTTCCTAAAATGGTCAGTCCACATATGAAGAAATTCCTATTACTGGCGCTGATCACGCCTGCGGCGCCTCCTAGGGATAGTGTCCCCAGAAATCCATACCCCAGAGAAGACCCTAATGTGACAGGGGCCTGACAGTCGGCGCAGAATTCTGCGCTGATGGCCCTGGTCACTATGCGTTTCTGGACATGTCCCTCGCTTGGGCACGGAACCGTGAGAGGTCTGATTGTCCCTACGGAAAAGAACCTTGGAGGCCTGTCTGTGGCCGTCATGTATACATTTTTGAATAAAAACACGTAACCTTCTTTAACCCGATAACATGCACTACCCCGGGGTCGTTTGACCACATGGTCCCATCTTGTGGGACCTTCCCTCCCCCGGGACTGTCCAGTTGATTGTACCCCTTGGTGAGAATCAAATGGGTATGTCCCCGAGGCTGAGCTTACGTGGGTGCCGTTGCACTTGCCACACATAAGCTGCCTACCCGCGGTGACTGCAATGCATTTTTGTTGCTTGCAGTCACAAGTGAAGTGTCCTTCCCGGACCCGGCACTCCTGGAGAGCACAATGTGCCTCAGCGCATGAATCATTTTTAGGGACAAAGGCATGCACGCACCCCCATCCCTCTCCCTTAAAACATTGTGGGTAGTTCCCATGTGTCTCCTCCTGTTGGGGTCCCATCCCCCTTAGAATTCCCGGCTCAGTGAGCTCTACACACCTTCCTTGTATCCCTTGTTTAAGGTACCCAATATGTTCCTTGCAGGGTGCCCCCGATGTGTCAATAGTGAATAACTCTTGTGGGAGCCACCCTGGTGTTGCGATGAATAGGGAGTTTACTGATCGCGCTGAAGGGTAACAAGCGGTCCTATTCCCATAGATCTGGATGTGTGTTTTCAGGAATAGGTTTCCTTCCATGATTGGGGGTTCTGCTCCCCGAACCCCCATGTGTTGGAGTGTATTTACAATGGTCATGGTTATTATCAAATATGTCCCTGTTCCCATATCGTTTTTTTCTCAACAGTATTTTTACAGTTATAGTATATACAGAAAATAAACAGGCAATCAAATTAAAAGTAGTTTGTTCCGACGTCTTGATAGTAGATCTGGTCCTGGTTCCTGTGGAATTTGAATGAACGAAAACGGTATTCTTTAGTTCATTTGTCTTCATACAGCTTTAATTGGGTCCAGTGTTTCCAGACCCCCTGTCCCCTTATATCTATACAGGCACAGGTATCTCCGCTAATAATGACCTCGTAAGGTCCGTGCCATCTTGGGGCAAATCCTGGTTTTGCAGGAAGCACTTTTGTTAATACCCGGCTCCCGGCCTTTGGGACCTCTGGTAATATTTCTGAGTCCTCCTCTGTATCGACCTGTGCCTGATTAAAAATTACGGACCGGCGCATCCCCTTCAATTGGGTCCTAAGGTCTCGGATGTATTGACGGATCTTATCCTTTATCGGACCCACATCTGTCCAGCCTGTAATAATGTTTTCGGGTAAGTGCATTGCTCGCCCGGTCATCAGGTCGTATGGAGTCAAGCCGGTAGTTCGATTTGTGGTCGCCCTAAGCCTCATCAGAACTGCAGGTAGGACTGCAGTCCAATTTCTACCTGAGGATTGCATTGCTTTTGCCATGGTTATTTTTAGAGTCCAATTCATCCTCTCCACCATCCCGGAACTTTATGGGTGATAGGGGATGTGAAATTTCTGTTTTATTCCTAATAGTTGGCAAATGTTTTTCGTAACCTTTCCTGTGAAATGTGTTCCCTGGTCCGAATCAACTTGAATTGGCATCCCCCATCGGGGAATGACTTCTGCTGCCAATATCCTGGCTACCGTTAGGGCTGTACAATTGGTTGTGGGGAATGCTTCTACCCACCTGGTGAATTGATCTACTATTACCAGGCAGTATGTTTTCCCGTGAGAGGGGGGCAATGGTGCTATGAAGTCCATTTGTATCTGTTCCCAGGGTCCCTTCGGTCTGGGTTGATGTGGTGTCCCATCTTTACCTTTATGGGCCTCCCGGGGTTGTGCTGTGCACATATAGTGCATCTGCGGCAGTATGTGGCCACATCTCGTCCCAATCCTTTCCACCACCACTCTCTCCCCAGGCTCTGTATCATTGCATCCCTGCCTGTATGGGGAAGCCCGTGGTGTAGTTCCAGTAATGTGTTCTGGATACATCCTGGCGCCAATACCCGGTTATCTTTTCTCCACACCCCGTCAGTCCCTTTAACTGCGCCTAGCTCCTCCCATCTATCTCGTTCTTGCTGTGTAATGTCCCCATGTAATTTCTGTATGTCAATTTCTTCCGGTTCTACCACTATCGCTGCAAGGGGCAGGCTTTTAATGTCACTGTTTCCTAGTGCTTGCTGTGCCGCTGTGTCTGCGGCTTGATTCCCTTTGAAATGAATCCACCCCGGGGTGTCCCTTCCGGGTTCCCGCTGGTGGGCTTTTATTTTAATTACTGCGGCCTCTGTAGGCTGTTCACTAGCTGCTAGCAGCGCCCTTATCTGCTGTTGGTGTTTAATGGGGGTACCTCCTGTAGTAATGAAACCCCTTCTCCTCCATGCGGGCATGTAATCATGGATCACACCAAACGCATATTGGCTGTCTGTATACACATTGACTGTTTTCCCGGCTGCTAATCTTAAGGCTTGGGTGAGGGCAACTAATTCTGCTACCTGAGCGGACTGACCCCCGTCGATCCTTCCTGATTCTAGGGTTTCCAGGTTCTGGTCTACCACTGCCCACCCTGTCCTTGGTGATCCTGATACATATTTGCGGGACCCATCCACATAGAAGGTCTTATCTGCTGTTGGAAAGGGTTCGTCTCTAATCTTTCCTTCCTTGCTATCTTTGTCAATTTCTCCACAGCTGTGCGCTTCCCCAATATCTAAAATCCCTTCCGCGGGATTTTCTCCCGTGTCCCTAATGATGGTGACTGACTTGTTAGGTGGTAGGAGTGTGGCCTCCCACCTTGCCCTCCTTATATTTGAGACTGTTTTGAGTTTGCCCGTGTTTAGCATCTCCACCAATGTATGTTTTGTGTGTAGCACGATATCTCCTGTCATGACAATGGGCTCACTTATCCTCACAGCCCATGCTGCACAATCTCGGGCGGCTATGCACCTGGGCATCCCGGTGACTACTGGTCCCTCAGCCGTTGAATAATACCCTACGGGTCTCTTTCTATCTCCATGAGTCTGTGCCACCAGGGCAGAATAGAAGCCGTCCTGGTTGTCACAGAAGATGTGGAACTTCTTGCTTCCAACTGGCAGTCCCAGCCCTGGGGCTGAAATTAACCTAGCTTTCAACTCTGCATATGCTGTCTCTTGCTCTTGTCTCCACTCTATACTTTCCAAGGCTGGCTTTCCTCCCTTCACTAGTCTCTGAATTGGCTCCGCGATTCTTGCAAAGTCAGGGATAAAACTCCTACTGTAATTGAATAGTCCTAAAACTTTTCGGACCCCTCTTACTGTAACTGGTCGCGGCATTTCTTTAATCGCGGTTTTGCGGTCTGCGGGCATTTCTTTAATTCCCTGGGAAATTAGGTGTCCTAAGTACAGGACCTGGGGTTTTGCAATTTGTGCCTTATGTGGGCTGACTTTCAGCCCGGCTTTTGCCAATCCTTCTCGTACTGCATACAGGGCTGCCTTGTGCCCTTCTTCTGATTTGGACGCTATTAACACATCGTCCACATACTGGAGGACTGTATTGTCCTCATGCAATTTCACCCTACTCAGGATATCGCTCATTGTTCTGTGAAATATAGCAGGACTGTTATGAAATCCCTGTGGGAGGCGAGTCCATGTATACTGTTTCTCTCCCACAGTGAAGGCGAATTTGTTTTGGGATTCTGAGTCCAGTGGAAGGGACCAGAACCCATTTGCTATATCGAGCACCGTGAAAATTTTGTGGTCTTGTGCCAATCCGTTTAAAATAGTCGAGGGGTTTGCCACAATGGGGTGTAATTTAGGTGTTACCTTGTTCAAACCTGTGTAATCGATGGTGAGCCGGTAGCTCCCGTCAGGTTTTATAACTGGCCATGTGGGGGAATTGGTGGTACTGGTGGTTTCCCTGAGGATTCCCTTTTCTATTAAACCCTTGCCTATTTCTACCACTGCCCCTTGCGCTTCTCTCTTGACAGGGTATTATCGGTGGGGCTTGTGTTCCGGTACTGGGACTTTTATTGGTTCTGTGTCGGTTAGTCCGGTATCTAATTTCGTCCTAGCCCAGGCTTCGGGAATGGAAGCGCAGATGGCTCCGAACCCTTCTTTTTCCTGATCCCAATCTCGGGCCACTCTGGTGGCTATCCCAACCGTCCCCAGGTGGCTAGCTAATGTCCCTATGTTCCGGTCTTCCTACCGTCAGGTTGTGGCCAAATTAGTTTCCCTTTCCCACAATCTATCAGCACCTGGTATTCCCTCATGAAATCGTTCCCCATGATTGTGCCCTCATTATTCTGACAAACGTAAAATTGCATTGGAATATACTTGTGGTTGATTTCTACTAGTGTGGTTTCACTAAGATAGGCGGGTATTCTCTCTCCCCCTACCCCGGTTATGTGTATTCTTTTGTTGGTCAGTGGCAGGGGTAGGTTTGTAATTGATATGGCTGCTCCCGTATCTACTAACATGTGACATTCCCTACCCCCTACCAGGGCTTCTACATATATTCTCTCCCCCTCTTTCCTGTTTTGGATGGGAGCTACGGGTTGTGAGATTTCGACCAGTGTTGGCCGATAAGTGAAGTGGACGGACACCGGCTTTTGTCGGGATTCACTGTCTTCTGTGGGCGTGGCTACACTAATCCTCTCTTGTCTCCCATCTCCCTGGTTTGGGGTCTCTTCTAGTCACCCTAGTGGATTTCGGGAATATGGTTCCCCCGGGGTTGGTCTATAGTTGCCTCGGGGTCTCCCATGTTTCCCCCAACATGTTGCCTCGGTGTGCCCTGCCCTGTGGCAGTGGTCACAGCGGGGCCCGCCATTCTCGGGTTTCCCTTTGAATGGTGCTTCCCTGCAGAATCTAGCGATATGCCCTGGCTGGCCACATGTGTAGCAGCTGAACCCGGTTCTCCCCTTATCTCCGTTATGGGGGGTTCCAGTTCTCTCTCGTCTGGGCTTTGTCTGGGCAACCTTCCCTTCTTTTATCCCGCTAGCCCACTCGACTAGCTCGTCATAGTCTTGGGATGCTATCACCCCCAATTTAAGGATTTCTTGGTGTACCTCTGATAGCCCGTCCTTGAATGCCTGGATAAAAGCCCTGTCTCTCCTATCCACATTGTCCTGTCCTGAACATTCCCTGTATACATGGAATAATCTCTCTCCAAATTCCGACGCACTTTCCCCCCTGTCCTTGTTTAGTATTTGTGATCCTGCTCCAATTAGTGGGGGAGTTCCCTAAGACCCGTTGGATTTCGGTCTTAAATAATGTAAAGGGTGCCTGCTGGTCGTCTATCTCAGCCGTTGTAGGAACGGCATGTGTCCACCTTCCTCCATTATAGTCCTGTGCTGCTTGGGTCGCTGGCCCTCCTGCCACCAACCTCCATTTATCCGCTGGACAGGATGCCCTGACCAGCTGGTGTATGTCCCTTAAACGTAACTGGTGTCCTACCCAGAGTGAATCCAATTCGCCCCAAAATCCCAGGTTTGCGCTTCTGGGTTTTAACTTCCCCAGGGATGCCATAATCTGCTGCCTTTCCGCTGGGGTAAAAGGCTTATAGGTTGCTTTTGGTTGTGCTAACGTCCCTCCTCTGGTGACTGGCGCTCGATTATAATTTTTTATGTCTCCTTCTGATACTGGAGCGGTTGTATGTTTCTGCACTGACTCGTATGAGCGCCGAGGGTCCGTTTCCTCTGATCTCTGCGTTATCTCCGCAGTGTGGCTTCTGTGTTCTAATTCCCTCACTCTCTTCTGCAATACCTTAATTTGTTTTGTCTCTTTGTGTCTCTCCTCCATTGAGGCATTTACCTTCTCAATTAGTCCAGCTAACTGGGTCACTAACATTACTCCCATTACTTTTGTTTTGTCCCGTTTAACTCCGTCTACCCACTTTCTTTGATCTTCTAAAGTTTGTGATGCGTTCCACCCGTTCCGTTTCATCTTTGCAACAATCGCTTCTCTGGCTAACAGATACTTCAAAATGAGAGCTACTGCAGTTTCTCCCTTAACAATGTGGTTTGCCATTTTTCTGAGCGGAAGCTGATAGCCAAGTTCCGCACACACGAGGAAGGCCTCAACCGGGATATTGGGTTCATGTCACACTATCTGTAACCCCCACAGAGTTTCACTGGCTGTCTTGTCTGGAGACAATACACATCTTTTTAGCCTGTCTTGATGCTCTCTCCACTCACATTGTTTTGTTTCTTAAAGACTTGATTAGTTGTAAGTATTCGCATTCCAACCATTATTCATGTAAATTGAGTCTGTGTCTTTATATGCTCTGTTTGTGAACAGAATTCCCACTCAACTGAAGAAGGGGCTTACAGCTCCGAAAGCTTGTGTGGCTTTTGCTACCAAATAAACCTGTTGGACTTTAACCTGGTGTTGTTAAACTTCTTACTATTTTTCTGTCTAGCAGTCCTGCAACCCCCGTATGCTGGTTTCAACAGTAAAAGTGCCCCAACTCTCTCTCTTATCTCCTATCACTGATACTGCTCCAGCACCGTCTGTATTGCTGTAGGGTCTCGTAGTGGGGTCCCAGTGGGTCCCTTCCCCTGTGCTCCCCCAACTATTCCTGACACCTCACGCTTGGTCTATTTTGTGTTGTCTTATTGGGATGTGTGCTGGTTTTTTTAGTGGGTTTGTCGGCCCCTGTCCCCAGCCCCTTTAAGTACAACGCCTCCCGCTTGGCCACCACCTCCACTAGCAAGGTTGATCCGTTACCCCAAAACCTGGTACCCTGCTATGGGCTGTGGTGTTCCCTACAGACGAACAAGGTTATCAAACTCCGCCCGGGTCCCTAATGGATCCTCCGTCGTCGTGTCTCTTGGTCAGGATGGATCGGGTCCCGTTTTCCTCAACACTTACACATATGTATCTGTTATCAAAGCCCCTGTTATAATTAGTAACTGTATCGACTCTGAGGTTGTTCGTCCCTTCAGAGTCTGTGTTGTTACCCGATTTACACTGTCCGTGTCTTGCATCCTGAGTGCCTGTGCCTCTTAGCGCCCGCTTCAAAACCCAACTTTAGCGTGGGAGATTTCTCCTCTTAACGTCCAGTTTAGGGTAGGGCACTTTGAGTCAAGCACTCCCTTGTCCTATTGCCTTGGCACAGACAGCGGTTTCGTCTACAATCCTGGGTGAGTTACACCAATTAGTTCTGCATGCGGTTCTTATCTTTATATTAGTCTTAATTCCTTATTCCCGTTATCAAATAGCCCAAAACCTGTTATCTTTACCTCTGGTCCTCTATTGCTTTTAAAGTTACTTACCTTCTTCCACGCGGTCGTTCTGACCTGTATCTTCAATTTAAAAACTTAGGCAAGATTATACAGTTCTACAAGACAACAATATTTAACACAGACAAACCCTAACCCTTAAAGGTACCTCACTTTGAACGGAGACTTGTACTCGCCCTTGACTGCTCTGGATTTTTATCAGATTCGATTAAATTTGATCCCGGCTTCCAGACCGTGGCCACCAGTCAGAAGTCAGATATCAAATCCTGAGCCGACTATGCCATTTGTTGTAGGGAAAAATCCCTTGTACCAGTGCATTCAAGGGAGTCGAGTCGCAAGGCAAGGTTCAAAGAGTATTTCTTTATTGTACAATTACTGGGTACCCAGGGAGACCCCTGTAGCCAGCTTAAAAACAGTGGCTTGGCCACGTTGATCTCAATCCTTTCACATCAGCTCTGGATCTTTATAGGGATCCAAATTCGAGCGGGAACATTTGATTATGCATTTTTACAATATGTATAAAGTGGTCTGTCGGGTCAGGAAGTTCTCTGGGAGGCTTGTCAATTTGCATTTGTATGGTGTGTGTTTGTGTTAATGGGACTACCTGTTCTTGCCCCGGTGTTTTCATGTGTTTCCCATCATCCCCTCTATGTGTCCCCTTATCTGAATTGACCTCATTGTTTTGTGTCTGTGTTCCCTGCTTGCGAGATTAGGTGTTAATGTCATTTTGTCCTGCTGTGTGTAGGGAGATTTAATCTAATCTTTTATTCCTTTTACCCTAGTTTGTTAAGTTTCTTTGCCTGCCTTGGCCATTTTATTCCTGTAATATTGTATTGACAGTCTGGTTATGCCATATAGACCACTCTCGGTCTTGACTCGCAGATATCCCGATCTTCCTTTGCCAAAGGCCAGTTTAAAATGCAGCTTTGCGCTGTTGCTGGGCAGAATAAGGATCTTTCGTTGGCTTTGAAATTTAAAGGTCTCTCAGCTGTGCAGAGGGGGTTTGAACGAATATCCATCCGGGTGTTCCCCTCTGCATTGTAGGCACGTTATGAATGGTGCCAATATGGCTTTTGGAAAATTGCCTACTTCAATTTAATGTGGGAAATTTGAATTCATTTTGTTGAAAAAAATTAAATGAAACAGCATATCATTTGAAATTAGACAGACTGCAGAACACGAACTTGCAGAAACAGGGATTCATTGGGAAGGCAGATTAAATACAAACATTGATTCCAACTGAGTTGTTTATAAAAGTAGCTACGTTTTGCTAGAATTGTGCAAAGGATTAGTAAGACAAAACCGTGCATGATGTTTGCAGTTTAAGTCTCATTAATGGGAAAAATAAACGTCTCCTGGAAGCAATCTAGTAAAAGGGTCACTGGCTTGTTCTTGACAAGAAGAGGTTGCATTATCAGGAAAGTGAGAAAAGATGCCTATAGTTGCTGGCGTTTAGAATTACGATATGTTATTTTGATCATGCAAGTTTTTGAGGAGGTTTGATAGAGTAAACTCAGAGAAGGTTATTCTTCCCGTTGGTTTATCCAGAATAAAGGGCTCAGTTTAAAAATAAGGACTTCCCATTTGGTATCGAGAACAGGAGGAATTCCTTTCCTCTGAAGAACTTTGATCTTTCAAGTTGTCTTGGGAAACGAGAAGCACAGGTCAGCAAATATGTGCAAGGCTGTGCTGTGCTGCAAAGGGATACAGCAATTGAGTGATCACATCCCAAAAACTGGCTCGAGTTTAGGTCACATTAATTCAGAATGAATATTTGCCCTCTGGAAGCAGTTCTGAGAACATTTGCCGGGTAGATTCCTTGGGTGAATGGATATGTCTTTCGAGGAAATATTCAATAGTTTCCAATTTGCTTCCTTTGGAAAATGGAAGTCATATTATTGAAATATATAACATTCGGTGTCAATGTAGGAATTTCCACAGAAACAACTATTATTTGATGCGGTGCCTGTGACTGGGGGATGCAGCTGTCAGTTAAATTTAGGAGGTCCACACAAGCTTTAGTGGAAACAGCAGGCATGTAAAGCGATAAGATTCACAAAAACAAATGCCAATCCCTTACATTCAGAAACGGGCGAATACACAATGGAGAACAAATAAATGGCTGAGGAAATAAATTATTACTTTGCTTCTGTCTTCACAAAGGAAGACATGAACAATTTACCAGATTTTTGAGCGAAACGAGCTTTAGTGAGCAAATCAGTATTAGTAAAGAAATGGTTTCGAAGAAATTGATGGGATTGAAGGTGGGTCTATCTCCAGGATCTGATAATATTCATCCCAGAGTACTTAAGGAAGTGACCCTGGAAATAGTAGATCTTCTGGTATTCGTTTTGCAAACTTTTTTAGAACCTAGACTGGTCCTACATAATGGTGGGTAGCTAATGTAAGCATACGACTCAAAAACATAGAATCAGAGAAAACAGAAAACAATAGGCCAGTGAAATTAACGTCAGAACTGGGAAAGTTACTCCAGAGCACGTTATCAAGGATTTCATAGCTCAGCATTTGGAAAGCTGTGGTGAAGTATGGCGAAGTCAGGATTGATTTACAAGGAATAGATTGTGCTTGACGAACCTATTGGAATTCTTTGAGCATGTAATTAATAGAGTTGACCAAGGGGAACCGGTGGATGCGGTTATTTCGACGTTCAAAAGGTTTTCGACAAGGTCTCACATAACAGATTACTGTGTAAAGTTATAGCGCATGGCATTGCGGGTAATGTCTTGAGATGGAGGGAAAGCTGGCTCGCAGATAGGAAGCAAGTAATTGGCATAAATTGTTCTTTTGTGAATTGGCAGGGAGCGATGAGTGGGGTACTGCAGGGATCTGTGCGGGGGGCTAATTAGACACATTATTTATTAATAATTTGAAAGAGGAAAATAAATCTGTTATCTCCAAGTTTGCAGACGATACAAAGTTGGGTGGGAGGGTGGCTGTGATGAGGATGCAGAGATGCTTCAAATTGATTTGGACAGGCTGAGTGTGTGGTCCTATAAATAGCTGATGGAGTATAATGTGGATGAATGTGATGTTATTCATGTTGGTAGCTATAATAGGGAGATAGATTATTACTTGAATGGGTGTAATTGAGAGAGATGGATAGTCAGCGAGACCTTGGTGTCCTCATGCATGAGTCTCTAATAATGCTGACTCCTTCAGCTCCTCACTGAAGCTCGTTTCGCTCAAACTTCTGGTGAATTGTTCATGTCTTCCTTTGTGAAGGCACAAACAAAGTAATAATTTATTTCCTCAGCCATTTATTTGTTCTCCATTGTGAATTCTCCCGTTTCTGAGTGTAAGGGATTTACATTCGCCTTTGTGAATCTTATCTCTTTACTGCTATTTCTACTAAGCTTGTGTGGACCTCTTACATTTAACTGACAGCTGCATCCCCCAGCTACAGAACTGCATCAAATATTGTATCTGTGGAAATTCATACATTGACACTGAATGTTACATATTTCAATAATATGAGTTCCATTTCCCAAAGGAAGACAATTCCAAATTATTCAATCATTCCTCAAAAGACATATCCATTCACCCCAGGAATCTACCCAAAAAACGTTCCCTTAACTGCTTCCAGAGGCAGATATTCATTCTGAATTAATGTGACCTAATCTCGAGTCAGTATTCAAGATGTAATCACCCAATTGCCTGGGTAAACTAGGGAGTGAAGATATGTTGGCATTCATAGCGAGAGGGTTTGAATATAGGAATATGCATGTTTTACTGCAATTGAACAGGCCGTCTGTGAGGCCACACTTGGAGTATTGTGTGTGGTTTTGGTGTTCTTATCTGAGGAAGGATATCCTTGCTAAAGGAGAGTGCAGAAAACTCTGGCTGATTACTGGGATGCCAGATGTGTCAAATGAGGAAAGTCTAAATCCGTTAGGATTACACGCATCCAGTTTAGGAGAGTGAGAGGGGGTCTCATAAAAACCTATACAATTCTAACTGTATTAGAAAGGGTATATTCAGATGGAATCTTCCCAATGGTGGGAGAATGCAAAACTAGCGGTCGTAGTTTGAGGGTAAGTGGTAAATCTTTTAGGACTCTGGTGAGGAGAAATTTCTTCAGCGAGTGTAGAATGTGTGACAAAGGAAGTGGAGACCAAAACGTTGTGTGATTTCAGGAAGACATTAGATCTAGCTCTTGAGGCGAAAGGGATCGACCGATATGGGGGATATTGAATTTGATTATCAGTCATGATCAAAGTGAATGGCGGAGCGGTATCGAAGGTTGAATGGCTTACTCCTGCTTCTAAATTCTATTTTTGTTTCCAGGTCAGCTCTGTACAGGCTTCAATTCCCAAACGACTGGCAGACCGTGACGACCACAGTGATGTCACTGAATGATCACATTACAACCCTCATAAATAGGCCATGTGGCACACGTAATTCTCCAAGTACACTACATCAATGTGTCGAATAAAGAGGTAAAATCTGGAACATGTGTTGTTTAGCGCCTGCTAGAAATAGAGGACAATTGAAATTCCTGCACCATTCTGCACACGATACTTGAGGAAAAAATTGAGAGATTTCGAAACAGTGCAGAAATTGATTAAAGTTACTTTTGTATTCTGAAGGCTGTCTACGTGTTACGTAGAGATAACTGAAACTGGAAAAGTACCCCTTACAGAATAGAACTTTGAATGGAAATTTGAAAGGTTGCGGGGGGAGGGGTGGTGTGAAGGTGGGGGTGGGGGTTGGGGTGGGGGGGTTGGGGTGGGGGGGAGGGTGGTTCCAACGGATAGAATGTTTTAAATTTCGTCGACCAGTACTCCGAAAGGTATACATGTCGAAAATCAAAGGACACTGGGTTAATTTGAACTTCAATAGAACTAATGGTGAACTCGGAGAGACATACTGTTCCACGGCATTGGTTTAGGATCTGAAATGAACAGCCTAAGAGTGTGGCGGAGCCAATTTCCATCAGCAGTAATTTGAAAAAAGAAGCAGTATGGAAATTTGCAAAATAATGGTGTGGAGATGAGGAATTGAAATTCGCCGAGCTGATTTGTAGGGCGCCAACAAGGACATGGCTGATACAATGGCTAGCTGCAGATTTACAAACATTCTCGATTTGTTTTCATTCAATTAATTATTTAACCGAATTGCCAGAGCAACATGCAGGGGTACAAAGCATCTGAAAGGAGATTCTGTCATGAAGGATTTAATTACTCAATGATGAGCCGGAGTGAATGTCCTCTCTGAAACAATACGAGATCAAGCGATGCGAGTCAGGATGTTGACGGGAACATTTCTACTGCTGTTTATTTCAAAGAACAAAGAACAAAGAACAAAGAACTGCAGCCTGCAGTTATGACAATGTGACCATACTTACCAAGTCTATGAGGTAGGGAGTAGACGAAGTAAGTCTCAGTGTCTCGTACATTAACTCTACAGGGAGTTAACGCAACTCTTTGTTCACACTTGAAAATCCAATTGAATAATTTTGCAAAATCAGTCTCTGGAGATTCTCGAGTGTATAAAATTCATGCACAGGTGTGACTTCAATTCAGACTTTAATTCGGAGACATTGTCTGCTGCACAAAGGGGCTGACTCAATTCACATAGAAAATGCATCGACCAATTCAATTGGTCAGGAAAATATTCTATCTGGTCCTTGCCGTAGTTGGTGTTCCCGGTAAGTGTCCAAAACCAAATGTGTTTTTGTGCACCTGTGCATGAGCTTGTTTTTGTTATTATTATGTGAATGATAAAGCTTAATTGGATCGAATTGTCACAGCTTCAATAATAAAACTTCATGAAATTTCTTGATTTTCCTCTGCGTTAATATGCTGTTGCATCGATTGTTCTTAGCTGCAGGGGCTCTTTATGATAAAGTTATTGCATTCCTCTCAATACTCTGAGCTGTTGAATCAAACAACAGGGTAGGAATCTCATAAGAATGAGTTATTCCGGTTATCTGTCAGTGTGGCATTACACTGAGTGTGGTGACTAATTGGAGTGGAGCATATAACGCCAGGGAGCGCTGGTTACCATGTATTATTATTCTTCACCAATCCACCTTTCAACTCTTATAACCCTGTATAATTGTAAACAATTCAATTATCTGAAATATCCACCTGTTCTGTGCAAATGACAAGACCTTTGCTTCCAGTTAATTCTCATCTCAATATTTGCTGTCGTTCAAAATATGTGCACCTGGAGCAGAGATTTAATATTCTTGGGATTTGAAAGTGAGAAACCGAAACAGAATATTACTGTTGCTTAATCACAATATAAATTAATATAGGTTAATTTTTTATAATGACCTTGCCGTAGAAAGTCACCCATGCCCTTTGAACACAAGCAGATAATCTCATTAAACCGCTTTCTAAATAGAAATCATTAAAGTATTTATGATACAAGTAACATTATCACGGGAAACGGCTTTAAATAAATGGACTCTACTGAATGATAGACTGTATCGAGTCTGGGGGAAGGTGGATTAGTGTGGTAGCAGTACCTGGAAAGTTGCTGCCTGTGGTTAGTTGAGGTCATAGTTGAGATTCAGTAACCTAAAATCTGATCTTAACCCTCAATTCTCTGACGCTGAATTCCATGATGTCTATGCTCAGAAGCGGATAAGTAACTTCCACACTTTTTTGTCTTTTCTGTCGTTCAGTTAACGTCGCGGCAATCGTGATTCTGTCCCGTGGAAATTGTGGCCTCTCCATCTGCACCACTCGATACCTGATGGCAATGGCGTCTGCGGATCTCATGGTCATTATTACTGAGGTCATTTTGAAGCGAATTAATGCATATTATTTTGGAACAAATTTCCTGAGAATCACCCCTGTGTGCAGTGTTCGTTATGTTATGCTACGTGCTGCCACAGACTGTTCTGTCTGGTTCACCGTCACATTCACTTTTGATCGATTTGTTGCCATTTGTTGTCAAAAGTTCAAATCGACATATTGCACCAAGAAAGTTGCATCAATAGTTTTAGCAACAAGCGGCACATTACTCTGTTTGAAAAACATTCCCATCTACTTCAGATTTGAACCTCGAAGGATTGTTGATAATGTTCCCTGGCGCTGTGGTAACAAGCGGAGCTATTTTACTGACCCCAGGTGGATTGGGTTTAGAAATTTTGAAAAAGTTTTAACCCCATTGATACCATTCGGGATAATTCTGTTGCTTAATGCTCTGACAGTCAGACACATTCTAGTGGCCAGCCGAGTCCGTAAGGGACTGAGGGGTCAGAACAGGATAGAGAATTACAGGGACCCAGAGATGGAGAGCAGAAGAAAGTCTATCATTTTAATCTTCACCATATCTGGCAGCTTCATACTCTTGTGGTTGGTGTATGTTTTATATTTTTTTGATGTTGATGATTACTTTGATGATTATTCTTCTTACAATTTTTCAACTATCGCATATATGCTGCGAAATTTAAATTGCTGCACAAACACATTGATTTATGTGGCAACTCAGTCCAAATTCAGAGAGGAGTTGAAGAGCATGGTGAAATACCCAGTCTCATTCATGCAAAAATTAATTAATAAACAAAAAGACTGAAAGAGCTCAATGATCAAGAGGTATGGTGCATGAGGCGTCAAGCAAACAACTGAAAGGAAAGTATCTAAATGATTAAATTCAACCATGCTGTCAACGCTCCTTCCCGAGGATCACTAACTATGAGGTAATTAATTATTCCTGTCTCATTACATCGGACCAGATTCAGGATAGCTTGCTCCCTCGTAGTTTCCATTGCAGATTGTTCGAAGAAACTATGACGGATACATTCTATCAACTCCTCCGTAAGAATTTAGCTCAAAGATTGGGGTAGAAGAGAAACAAACAGAAGTGAATGAACGTAATAAAATAGAAAACAAAGAATGGAGACACTTTAATGATTTCCTTTGCGCCAGTATGCATTATTCTAAAGTAGATAAATAAATACATATCAATGTGCTGGAGAAAGATCATTGAACAGTTGGTGCAGTGATTCTTGTTCTTGCTACAAACTGCTGCCCCAATGTATTTCTGCTGCAGAGAGTGAATTTGAAGGCCGTGAATTGCGCACCTCCGAGTGAAACAATTTGCTTCCTCCTGGATGGCTAAGAGCAAACCATGAGACCATGCGACATAGGAGCAAAAGTAGGCCAATCGGTCCATCGAGGCGGCTCCGCCATTCGACGAGATAATATTTGATATGTGTTGCATTGATACTGCACTCAGCAGGGCAAGTGCAGTGTATTCCAAAAGAAACTGTTTGCACTCTGATTAGGCCAAGACAGAAGGAGTTGAGCGTGCAGACTCACGTGGTGCATTCTAACGGGAATTAGACGATTACCTTTCATGTGACCGGATACGGGAAATGATCGGAGAACGACACGAAGTGAGGCGTTCTCCGGAGATTTGTGTTGACATAATGGAAGAAAAGGCACCATTTTGTGCCTAAGAATAATGTGATTCAATAATTTATCCTTGTTCTTGCCTGGGTTCCTTTTCTCTCGTTGACTGTGCTTCTGCCATCTGGTTCGACCTTAAATCAGATCGGTGAGAGAAGGTTGCATTTTCCTAATTCACAGCGCGTCTCCGTTTGAAGCATAGTGAAGCCGCCTCCTGCTAGGAACTGATGGTGGGACATCGCATCGCTAACTTGGAATGACGCTGCGGGAACTGGTCGATGAGTTGCAATCACGCGCAATGTCAATCACACTGTGGCGGGGATTGGCGTTGATGAGGTGAGGGTATTTCCTTTCATTTGGTTGGAATCTCGCAGCTTATTTGTCTTATTCCAAGATTTTCCAGGGTATTCAATGATCCATCTTTGGGAAAGACAGCTTTCAGTCAGTTATCAAAGAGTTCCAATTCATTAAGGAACATCTTGCTCGCATTGTGCGTTTCCTGGATCAGTTTCCAGTCACATTCCGCCTATTGTGTTTACTATTCCGGCCGGTAAATAGCAAGGATTGCCTGAGCGTGTCTGATCGGTTGTGGTCAATGACAGTCACTGCAAGGAGCTCATTAATTGGCTTAACCGGCTGTCAGTTAACGGGTTTAATCTGCAAACTGGTTCAGTGCTCGAAGTGACAGCGCCAACACTCTGATGGGCTGTGGTGGCTTTTTCGTCATGCGATGCGCTCAGTAATGGACTGATGCCGCTATCAGTCACAGAGCGAGATCGCGGAACGCCGAGGCAGCCTTGAGACAGCGGCTGAAGCTTCCTCATTTGCTGCGATTCTACCCATTGATGATAATATTGCAATTCCCCTTCTGCATCTGTCATCCCGCTTCCGTTGTGTATTGGCATGTGCCTCTTGGAAATTCGGGGGCAATTTTCCATCCTTGCAGTACAAACACCGGGGCAGTCTCTGGGCAGTTCTCAGTTCCTTCATTTATTCATCAATTGAAACATTGATGGAACTGAAAGTTTCGCTGCGTTTTGCACCAGCTCCCTGAAATTGCCCTGATTTAACCCATAAATAAATGTTTGTGCAGCACCTTAAAATCCAAAACATTCATTCCATTTGTCGAATTGCACTTTGTGAATCGGGGTAATCATTGGGATCCGTTCCTGTAATGATATACAAGAATAATTATATAATATGCACACACTACATGTGGTCAGATATGCTAAGTAGCAAAATCACAGTCTTGCTTCTACTTTCCATGTCTGGATCACTGCGAATCCCTCCGTTCCTCTGACCCCTCAATCCGTAAGGATTCGACTGGTCACTAACATCTGTCTGAACGTCAGAACGCTGGGAAGTAAAATTGAAACGAATGGAAACTATGGGGTTAAAGCCATATAAAACCAGTCAAACTCCACGCAAGCGGGGTCAGGTTGGCTTCTCTTTACAGAAACAGGAAATATTGCTGATTATTTTTCCAGGATGATTTGCCAATTAACATGGATGTTTCTCTTCAAAGAGAGCAGACTGGCCGATATTGCTTAAATCACAACCGTAACTATCGCATGCAACATTTTATTTTCCTCTTCTCGCAACAAATGGCCACAAATCGATCAATGGAGAAAGTGACGGTGAACCAGAGAGAAAAGTATGTGACTGCAGGAAGCACTGAACTCTACACCCAGTTGTGATACTCCAGAAACACACAGGGAAATAAAAATAATCGATCCTCCACAGTATGACCACATTGATAATAATAAAAGATTTGACTGGAAAAGGCCACATTTCCACGGATTAAGATCACAATCGCAAATACATTAACTGTAAGAGATAGAGAGAACAGAAGATAAAATGAAAATGTTATGATCAAATTCTCTTTGACAGGGACATTATGACTTGTCCTGTAACGGCAAAGAATCGCACTAGTGACATAGCCAGAGGCTACAATTTCAGACAAAGAGACCTTAATTGTAGTCGCATCACATTTGCGGAACAGAAACTGAATATTCATTCCAACAGCTCGTTTTAGACTTCATGCACCATTCGCTCCTCCGCCCTTATTTCTGCAGCTAAATCTACCGTTATAATGCTGCATCCGTTCCCCACCCATTATTATCTGACTTTGCATAAACGAATCGAAACTATTTACATCTGACACTGCGTGAAAGCGAGTTGCAAATTCTCACCAACCGTTGTATGATCCAGTTTTCTCTGGACCCACTTTAGGTTTTCTCGCGTACAATCCAATATTGATGGACTCCCGTTATGTCCCTGCCCACTAGAAGAAATATTGAATCTACATCCACTCCAACGAAACCTTTCATAACTTCAAATTACCAATGGTCTCACGCCTCAGCCTTCTTTTTTCAAGAACAAAGCCAAGCAGCTTGTCAATCATTTCTTGATATGTCCACCAAGCCATATCTATGCTCTCCGTAAATCATCTTTGCATAGTCTCCTGTGCCTCTATCGCTGATTTACAACATTGCATCTGAATTTCATGCAGTAATCAAAATGTGGTCCAACCAAAGTTCCATACAAGTTTCGCATAACGTCTCTATTTGTAATTCTCCCCGTTCGAATTGAAGCTTTGGGCTTATTTTGCTGTTCATGCTCGTCCAAATCTGTGGCACTATCTTTGATGATTGAGGTGTTTTTGTTCCGAGGTCTGTTTCTTATCCTTCCACAACTAGACGTGAAGGTTCCCAGTAACAAGTGGTCGGTCCATTCTCCATACCAAAATGCACTACTTCATATTTATCCGTGTTTAACTCGATTCACTAATCATTTTCTTATTTGTCAAGATTATAAAAGATTATAAGCATCCCATTACTCCCACTACCTCCCTTTTGTCCTCAATCAAGCCAACAATCCATTCGGCGCCTGCTACCCGACTCCGCATTTTCTGACCTTTTTCATTCGCCACTGTTGTCCTCCTGTTTACTTAAACATCTGTTTTTGTTGGAGCGCTTCAATGGGACCAATACCAACATTTTTCATGCATACATACTTAAGCAAACAACAGAAATGATGTTCCCATCTGAAATCGAGGCAGCGACATGGAATATAAAGATCCATCAGGTCAAGCGATGAGTTCAAAATCGAAGCTGTTTGATTCATTCCAGTAACTGACCCAAAGTTAATACAATCTACAATGGACGGTGCTCGAAAAATACATCGTTGTTGTGTCAGGTATTCTGCTCCAGTTTTGTGCACTCAGTACAGTAGCAGTCAGTACAATTGTACACTAAAACGGATATTCCGAGTAATTCATGATAATGGGGCCAGGTCTTGCCGTCCTTTTACTGACTCGCACTTCCACAAATGCTCCCGGTAATGTTAACCCTATTTCTCTCGACATAGATGTTGTCAGATCTGCTAAGTTTAAAAAAAAACAATGGCTTTCTGTTTTTATTTCAAATTTGCACCATCCATAGTATTTTATTTTAACTCCCGAGAATTCAATTGTTCTATGAGTGACCTGCACTGATGTCTGATTCCACCGCACCCGATATTCCACTAAAATTAGATAACTTCATATTTCATTAAGTATGCGAGTGGTAAGTAGAGTTTGATCTTCCATTAAAGAAATAGGGTGAATGTGGTCAAATTAGTTAATTTATTTGAAAGGGGAATACGCTGCTCGTGATCAAGTGCAATAATCAAATTCAATATTGCGACAGCGTATATTTAGCACAGAGGTTTTGTTCAGCGATTCTGACCATATTACTTGGCGAAAAAATATTAAATGTTATTCAACCTTTCACGGAAAAAAAAGTTGAATTGATGCAAATTCATTCTGATCATTCAGTGATTGAATCATTCATCTATCTATCTATCTATCTATCTATCTATCTATCTATCTATCTATCTATCTATCTATCTATCTATCTATCTATCTATCTGTCTCAATCTATCTATCTATCTATCTGTCTCAATCTATCTATCTATCTATCAACTGTCTGTCAATCTATCTATCTATCTACCTATCTATCTATCTATCTATTTATCTATCTATCTATCTATCTATCTATCTATCTATCTATCTATCTATCTATCTATCTATCTATCTATCTATCTATCTATCTATCTATCTATCTATCTATCTATCTATCTATCTAGCTATCTATCTATCTGTCTATCTATCTAACTATCTATCTATGTGTTCTGTTTTTCGCCCCCATTTCAACATCGCACACCCCCCAACCCGCTCCACCCCCCCCTCCCCGCCCCCCCCCCCCCCCACCCCCCAACCTCGCTCTCACACACACACTGTCTCTCTCAAGGATATGACTGCCCACTTTATCTCTGGTTACCCATTGAAAGTGCAGGATATGTGACTACGAATCTCAATTATTTGAAGAGCAATTGTATATCATACAATTCAATATTTTAAATTGGGGCCTCAAATGAATATATAAAATTGTGTAAATTCGTTTTGAATATAAACCTCAGCTGTATTGAAGCAGCCAATTTAATTTGGCAGGCTGATCGCACTGAAATTCTACAAATACCAGTGCAAATTCCAAAGCTGTTTACAATCCATATTATTGTCTGAAATGAAGGGAGCAAATATCACATGTCCAGTTTGTCAACTTTACGAAGTTATGGGGTAGAGGGGTTGTAAGGAGGACACATCAGTGCCAACAATGAGCTATGCCTCTGTGGATTTATTGCACATGTCATTGGAAGACGGAATATAGCTTCCAGCATGGAGAGATTGTTTAATTCGTGTGAAGAATAGAATAAAACCGAACACTTGACTTCAGGGATTATTGTGGATCCTGCTAAACAAGTCATAAAGGGTGAACTTGTCGGTCAGACAGAAATTAAGAGGACTAATGGAATGTTGGACTCTTTTAAAAGGGAGTGGCAGAACACGATGAGGAAAATCTTATTTGTTGAAAAGAATAGACGAGCTGATAATAATGCACAATCAGTAGCTAACATATGACGTTAACGTTACTATCAAAATGAAAGAGGAGTCGGTTAATTCAACAAAGATGAATGGTACGACTGAATATTGGGATTTTTTTATACAAACAATTGAACGATGGATAATTAAAAATAATGGAGTGAAACTGGAACATGAGACTGTGAGAGACAATGTATGTGAGGGAGAGACACTGCATGTGTGTGAGAGAGACAGTGTGTGTGAGAGGGAGTGTGTGTGAGAGTTAGAATGTGTGTGAGAGTGTGTGTTTGAGAGAGAGTGTGTGTGACTGAGAGGGAGTGCGTGAGAATGAGTGTGTGTATGTGAGAGAGTGGGAGAGAGAGAGAGAGTGTGTACATCTGAGACACTGTGTGTGTGTGTGTGAGAGAGAGAGACGGTGTGTGAGATAGAGAGTGTGTGTGAGAGAGTGTGTGATAGAGAGAGTTTGTGAGACAGTGAGTGTGTTAGAAACTCTGAGAGAGAGTGTGTGTGTGAGAGAGGCTATACCAGAAATAGGTATCAAACACGACAAATGTTCAACAAGTATGTTAAATGGAAGAGAGTAGCTAAAACGAAATTGATAACGCAGACGTGGGAAAGAAAATAAATCTATCATATGTTAAATAACAGGTTATGACTAAAATTAGAAAGTGTGTTACTTTACTGACAGCTCAGCATCTGCAAAAATTAATTAACAATGAGCATATAATTACTTTAGATAAATGGGTCATTTTTGGGTTTGAATACAGTTACAACTATCGGGACACATAAATCAATCTTTTAGCTTCACTGACTTACAAGCTATACAAATCACATAGTGAAAACGAGCTCGTGCAGGCGAAATTGCTGACAATACCAGTATCGAGAGAAAATGAATTTGTCAAGAGGGCAGGTAGAGTTTTCAAATTGTTCTTGATACGTTATGAGAGTGGGCAAAACAATGGTAGGTTGATTTAATGTGGACAAATTGAAATCATTTTGTTGAAAAAAATCAAATGAAACAGCATATCATTTGAAATTAGACAGACTGCAGAGCACGAACTTGCAGAAACAGGGATTCATTGGGAAGGCAGATTAAATACAAACATTGATTCCAACTGAGTTGTTTATAAAAGTAGCTACGTTTTGCTAGAATTGTGCAAAGGATTAGTAAGACAAAACCGTGCATGATGTTTGCAGTTTAAGTCTCATTAATGGGAAAAATAAACGTCTCCTGGAAGCAATCTAGTAAATGGGTCACTGGCTTGTTCTTGACAAGAAGAGGTTGCATTATCAGGAAAGTGAGAAAAGATGCCGAGAGTTGCTGGCGTTTAGAATTACGATATGTTATTTTGATCATGCAAGTTTTTGAGGAGGTTTGATAGAGTAAACTCAGAGAAGGTTATACTTCCCGTTGGTTTATCCAGAATAAAGGGCTCAGTTTAAAAATAAGGACTTCCCATTTGGTATCGAGAACAGGAGGAATTCCTTTCCTCTGAAGAACTTTGATCTTTCAAGTTGTCTTGGCAAACGAGAAGCACAGGTCAGCAAATATGTGCAAGGCTGTGC